>NC_048584.1:2471973-2839473 GCF_013265735.2 Oncorhynchus mykiss
GAATGATGGATGGAGCTAAATACAGGGAAATTCTTGAGGGAAACCTGTTTCAGTCTGCCAGAGATTTGAGACTGGGATGGAGATTCACCTTCCAGCAGGACAATGACCCCAAGCATACTGCTAAAGCAACACTCGGGTGGTTTAAGGGGAAACATTTAAATGTCTTGGAATGGTCTAGTCAAAGCCCAGACCTCAATCCAATTGAGAATCTGTGGTATGACTTAAAGATTGCTGTACGTCAGCGGAACCCATCCAACTTGAAGGAGCTGGACCAGTTTTGCCTTGAAGAACGGGCAAAAATCCCAGTGGATAGATGTGCCAAGCTTATGGAGACACACCCCAAAAATACTGGTTCAGTCTGCCTATCCTACAGTAATTGCCATTGGTAATAGACCAGTGACTATGTGTGCATGTACTCACAGAAACATGTATGGAGCCAACATACGGAGACTTGCAGACTTGACAGATGGGCTTGATACTGATGTCTCTAAACGGCACTCGGCATCACAATTTTACTTGACACAACTTTTACTTATAATCTATTTCCTTTTCATTATTGAATTGAATGGTATCAGTCAATATGGGATGTGACTGAGAACCCTGTTTTTTCTGCAACACGATGAGGGAACTCCTGTTGCAGTGCCTTAAAAGTATTCATACCCCTTGACTTAAACCACATTTTGTGTTACAGCCTGATTTCAAAATGGATTAAATTGACACATAATGACAAATGTATTGAAAATTAAAACTGAAATCTTATTTACATATACATAACTTATTAGTCCATGAAACTTGTGACTTAAGCATATTTTTACTCATTTAGGCTTGCCATTATTCATTAATAAAACATTTTAAAAACATAATTCCACTTTGATATTATGGGGTATTATTGTGTGTAGGACAGTGACACAGTGACACAAAACAGAAATGGAATCAATTTTAAATTCTGTCTGTAACACAACACAATATGGGAAAGACTAAGGGTCTGAATCCTTTCTGAAGGCACTATATACTACACACGAAGGTATGACCACTGTCATGGGTTAAATGGAATAGTAACTGAAATCTGGACACTGACTGTAGGCCTATAACCTCTCACAGGTAGCAAAATATAATTTTTGCATTATGCATTTCTTGTAGTAAAAATATAGAACAAATTTTAATTTTATCTCAGGAACAGGAGCAGAGAAATATGGATTTCTTTCAGCGTAGAATCTCTTGAGAAAATGTGAATGCGCGCGTAGTTCATCTTTGACACTGACATGCAAGCAGACAGTATTTCAACCACATAAAATATGCACCCAAGAAAAACTGAAGTCTTAACAGAAACATGTTTAATTGTTTTCTCAGCTTTTCATTTCCTTAAAACCGGTCAAACTGATGACATTTTGCACAGGACCAATATTTCTGTTTTGGAGTTGTTTTCTCTCCGGTCCCTAAACGAAACAGACAACTTTAACGGTGTTAACTAGATTACTAATGCATTAATTCTCTCAATGTAATACATTATTCTGGTGTCTGCTACTTTATTTAGTCTACTAGGGCAACAAGTTATGAAATTATAAGCCCAAACGTGTCTAAATTAGGTGTAAAAGTAGCCAGTAGGCTATATGGTCCATTATAAACTGGGTGGTTCGAGCCCTGAATGCTGATTGGCTGACAGCCCTGATATCAGACCTTATACCATACGTATGACACAACTTGCATTTGTACTGCTCTAATTACATTGGTAACCAGTTTATAATAGCAATAAGGCACCTCTGGGGGTTTGTGATATATGGCCAATATACAACGGCTAAGGGTGGTGTCCAGGCACTCCGCTTTGCGTCGTGCTGAAGAACAGCCCTTATCCGTGGTATATTGGCCATATACCACACCTCCTTGGGTCTTATTGTTTAAATATAGAGTATGAGCAAAATGTATTATGGAATTGCTATAGTGGATGGAACTGCGCAGGTAACCTACTTTTTGAAGTGATTTGTTTGACAATCAGATGAAAACATCATTACACAACAACCATGATATGTAAATTTGAGCATGCGCAACTGCGAAAAACAATCGTAAACGGGATGTTTACATGCCACTGTATCCCGTCTAAGATCAGCCTATCCCAGGCATCTTATCCCGGTTTCTCATAATTGGAATAGAAGCCTTTTCGGGTTATTGTAAACGGGATATGATGTTCATATGCGTCAACTCAAAAATAGAATACTTCAGGATTCTGAATAATAATGGAATATTGGTGTGCATGTACTGACCTATGCAAAGCTTCTTCCGGCATCTCACCATACCTACTGCCTGTAGCTATCGAACTCAACCTGCAGGAGGTTTGTTTGTTGTGACTGAGTGGGGGTTAACAGCTGTGGGCAAGGTTCTGACAGATTGGTGTGTCTTGGTGGTGGCAAGGACACACCCAAGGAACACTCACATCGACCCATATCCCAAGCCAACTCATGTTTGGCTTCTGTCATGGCAGCCAGCATTTCTTGAGGAGCAAGCCCAAAAATGAGGCCAAGTCTGCGGGTGCAGTTCCCTTTAAGTCAAACTCAACCTATGGGGACACGCCCACCCTCATAGGGACAGCAATCGCATCCTATTGACATACATACACTGAAAAAGGGAAAAGCAGCTCAGTTTCACAATTTGAGAACAAAATAGGCTAAATTCATTAAAATGGACAGGATAATACCTACGTACAGGTAGCTGCCAAAATAAAGGAAACATCAACATAGGGCGTTGAGCTACCATGAGGAAGAACAACGTCAATGCACCTTGGCATGTATTCTACAAGTGTCTAGAACTCTATTGAGGGAATGTGACACCATTCTTCCGCAATAAATTCCATAATTTTGTGTCTTGTTGGTGTCTCAGGCACAAAATCTCAAATGGGTTGAGATCTGGTGACAGACAGCCATGCAATATGGTTTCCTTTCTTATGAAACCATGTGGAGGTCCTGGGCTGGCGTGGTTACACGTGTTCTGCGGTTGTGAGGTCGGTTGGATGTACTGCCACATTCTCTAACTACGTTGGAGGTGGCTTATGGTAGAGAAATTAACATTCAGTTCTCTGGCAACAGCTCTGGTGGTCAGCATAACAATTGCCTCAAAACTTAAGACATTTGTGGCATTGTGTTGTGTGACAAAACTGCACATTTTACTGGCATTTTATTGTCCCCAGCACAAGGTGCAATGATCATGCTGTTTAATCAGCTTCTTGATATGCCACACCTGTCAAGTGGATGGATTATCTTGGCAAAGGAGACATTCTCATTAAGAGGGATCCAAACAAATTTGTGCAGTTCAGAGAAATAAGCTTTTTGTGCATAAGGAACATTCATGGGATCTTTTATTTCAACTCATGAAACCAACATTTTACATGTTGCGTTTATTTTTGTTCAGTATACATGAACCTAAGCATGATGGGATGTTAATTGATGAACTAACCCAGGAACCACACCTGTGTGGAAGCCCCTAGTTTCCATACACTTTGCAATCCTCAGTGTTTCCAGTAGCTACAGTAAAAACATTACTTTTAAAACATCTGATACTCCTGAATCTCTCGCTCTCCGCTCACTCTCTGTTCGAAGGCTAGGAGGACCTTCAGGAGATGAGGCAGTCGGTCGAGGGTTATGGCCACCTAAATCGACTGGGTTCTAGTAAACAAGGACTTAGACAGCGCCCATGTAAACTCAGCAAAAAAACAAACATCCCTTTTTAGGGACCCTGTCTTTCAAAGATAATTCATAAAAGCCCAAAATAACTTCAGATCTTAATTGTAAAAGGTTTAAACACTGTTTCCCATGAACCAAAAACAATTAACGAACATGCACTTGTGGAATGGTTGTTAAGACACTAATAGCTTACAGACGGTAGGCAATTAAGGGCACAGTTATGAAAACTTAGGACACTAAAGAGGCCTTTCTACTGACTCTGAAAAACACCAAAATAAAGATTCCTAGGGTCCCTGCATATCTGCATGAACGTGCCTTAGGCATGGTGCAATGAGGCATGAGGACTGCAGATGTGGCCAGGGCAATAAATTGCAACGTCCATACTGTGAGACGCCTAAGACAGCTCTACAGGGAGACAAGACAGACAGCTGATCGTCCTCGCCGTTGCAGACCACATGTAACAAACCTGCACAGGATCGGTACATCCGAACATCACACCTGCGGGACAGGTACAAGATGGCAACAACAACTGCCAGAGTTACACCAGGAACACACAATCCTTCCATTAGTGCTCAGACTGTCCATACTAGGCGGAGGCTGGACTTAGGGCTTGTAGGCCTGTTTTAAGGCAGCGTTGCCTATGGGCACAAACACACCATCGCTGGACCAGACAGGACTGGAAAAAAGTGCTCTTCACTGACGAGTCGCGGTTGTCTCACCAGAGGTGATGGACGGATTTGCATTTATCGTCGAAGGAATGAGCGTTACACCGAGGCCTGTACTCTGGAGCGGGATCGATTGAGGTGGAGGGTCCGTCATGGTCTGGGGCGGTGTGTCACAGCATCATCGGACTAAGCAGGAAATCTCCACGCTGTGCGTTACAGGGAAGACATCCTGCCTCATGTGGTAACCTTCCTGCAGGCTCATCCTGACATGAACCTCCAGCATGACAATGTCACCAGCCATACTGCTCGTTCTGTGCGTGATTTCCTACAAGACACAATGTCAGTGTCTGCCATGGCCAGCGAAGAGCCAGGATCTCAATTCCATTGAGCATGTCTGGGACCTGGATCGGAGGGTGAGGGCTAGGGCCATTCCCCCCAGAAATGTCCAGGAACTTGCAGGTGCCTTGGTGGAAGAGTGGGGTAACATCTCACAGCAAGAACTGCCAAATCTGGTGCGGCCCATGAGGAGGAGATGCACTGCAGTACTTAATATAGCTAGTGGCCACACGAGATACTGACTGTTACTTTTGTAAGGGGTGCAAACCGGTGGCAGGGAAGTTAGTCGCAGGAGAGCAGAACAGATACTGACTGTTACTTTTGATTTTGACCCCCCCCCCCCCCCCTTGTTCAGGGACACATTGTTCAATTTATGTTAGTCACATGTCTGTGGAACTTGTTCAGTTTGTCTCAGTTGTTGAATCTTATGTTCATACAAATATTTACACGTTAAGTTTGCTGAAAATAAATGCAGTTGACAGTGGGAGGACGTTTAGAACTCCGGGACATACTGCAGTGTTGAGATTGAGGTCCACTGGGTCCAAACCACCTAGCATACAATCCCTGGAGCTACAGATACAAATACAATAAAGCTCCATTACTGTAAACCATGGAAACTAGCTGGTGACTGAGATAATAGGAATGGATTTGGACTGAAGTGTTTCTCTGCCATAATCTCAGAAACCAGAACAAAATCACATGCATTTACGCTAAATCACGAGACCACCACTGCCAGAGTGATGGTGTTGGTGGTGGCAAACGGACATTAAGATGAGTGGAGAATAAAGAGGGAACTTGGGAATGGGACCTCTCCACAAGGTGAACAGCTATCGGTGGTGACTCAAGTGAATACAGTGGAATCAGTTTAAACTGCGTGGGTTTGCTTAGCTCTTGACAATGGATGTCTGTTTGTGTCGTTGCCATTTCAAGTTGGATCAGAAGTATTGGATGTTGTCACCTCAAGATCAATTATTTTGCATTGTGGACTGTTTAAAAAAAATTGTACTGCTCATTCTTTCTCATTGTATGAGCTTGATGCAAGGTGACCCTGATTATTTGGCCTCACTTGTCATTGACCTTCTAGCCCCGGTTATACCTTGCATTAAGATGTGGTTTTCGTAATCTGATGATTGGGTTGTGGGCTTGTAAAAAGTGGTTCACGACTTGTTGTTACAGCATAGGGCTCTACTAGGCCCTGCACAAACCAATGGATGAGATCTATTGGATGAGAGTGGAGAGAAGATGGGACACAAGGAATGGAGGAAAGAAAAGATAAAAAACCCTGGAATTCTGTTAAGAGGAGTAATTCCTTATTCAGGCTGGGATTCAATCAGAAACCAGGCTATATATAGCGCGTGACATTTAAAAGGTCATTTCCAATTGAGCCAACATCTGCAGTATTTACCTTGAATGCGGGGGGAGAGAGCCTGTATAGCCAACTCCTATAGTTGTGTAGGCTACCAAGCACAAACAGACCTTGGATCAGGCTACAGGAGAGAGGGTGGGAAAAAAATGGAAATGGGGGACTTGTTTCTCAGTGGGGAGACACCATTTTATTTTAGACTTAATTTTGGGTAACAATTATAAACCAATCTTAAAACAAAAGAGTAAAAATATACATGTTTGACTTTGCAGGTAAATATCTGCGTTCGGGTCCCAAAAAATCCCAAAGGTCTACTTCCAGAGTTTCTTGATGGACATGTTCTTCTCGCTGTCCTTCTGCATCACCTGGAAAGACACAGGGCAGGGGTCGTTAACCAGTGATAATGGACCTCGTCATAAGGAGCCAAATTAAAATCAGTAATCAACAAAACAACAAACTCTGGGGAAAAGGGTCTGTCCATTTCAATCCCTAAAAGTATAAACCTTTAGTTTATTACAATGTAAAATACATTTGTTTATTATAAAAGCTGAAATGCTGATACAAATACCAGTCATTGAAATGACAAAGTCATTTGTGGAATATTGGGTTTCTTTACTGTGTAAAAGCACTATTTTCATATTGAGATAAATTACATAGAAAATTGTACATCTGCAAGAGATGCCATTCACTCATTGCTATTATCATTGATATCCTGTAGACCTAGTGCCTTGGGAAAGTATTCAAACCCCTTGACTTTATCCACATTTTGTTTTACGTTACAGCCTTATTCTAAAATATATTAAATCCCCCCCCCCCCCCCCCCCTTCAATCTACACAATACCCCATAATGACAAAGCAAAAAACGGTTTTTAGAAAGTTGTGCCAATTTATAAAAAATACAACTGAAATATTACATTCACATAAGTATTCAGGGCCTTTACTCCGCACTTTTTTGAATCACACTTGGCAGCAATTACAGCATTGATTCTTCAAGGGTATGGTACTACGAGTTTGGCACACCTGTATTTGGGGAGTTTCTCCCATTCATCTCTGCAGATCCTCTCAAGCTCTGTCAGGATGGAATGGAGAAATGCGGCACAGCTATTTTCAGGTCTATCCTGAAAATATGTTCAATCGGGTTCAAGTCTGGGCTCTGGTTGGGCCACTCAAGGCTGTGTGCTTAGGGTCGTTGTCCAATTGGATGGTCAACCTTCGCCCCAGTCTGAGGTCCCGAGCAGGTTTTCATCAAGGATCTCTGTACTTTGCTCCGTTTAGCTTTGCCTTGATCCTGACTAGTCTCCCAGTCCTTGCCGCTGAAAAACATCCCCACAGCATGCTTGCTTCACCGTGGGGATGGTGCCAGGTTTCCTCCAGACGTGGCACTTGGCATTCAGGCCAAAGTGTTCAATCTGGTTTCTCATGGTCTGAGTGTCTTCAGGTGCCTTTTAGCAAACTCCAAGCAGTCTGTCATGTGCCTTTTTACTGAGGAGTGGCTTCCGCCTGATTGGTGGTGCGCTGCAGAGATGGTTTTCCTTCTGGAAGGTTCGCCCATCTCCACAGAGGAACTCTAGAGCTCTGTCAGAGTGACCATCGGGTTCTTGGTCACCTCCCTGACCAAGGCCCTTCTACCCCGATTGCGTAATTTGGCCTGGAGGCCAGCTCTAGGAAGAGTCTTGGTGGTTACAAACTTCTTCCATATAGGAATGATGGAGGCCACTGTGTTCTTGGGGACCTTCCATGCTATAGACATCTTTTGGTAGCCTTCCCCAGATCTGTGCCTCGACACAATGCTTTCTCGGCGCTCTACGGACAATTCCTTCGACCTAATGGCTTGGTGTTTGCTCTGACATGCACTGTCAAGTGTGGGACCTTATATAAACAGGTGTGTGCCTTTCCAAATCATGTTCAATTATTTGAATTTACCACAGGTGGACTCCAATTAAGTTGTAGAAACATCAAGGATGATCAATGGAAATAGGATGCGCCTGAGCTTTATTTCAAATCTCATAGGAAAGGGTCTGAATACTTTTTATTTTTAATACATTTGCAAACATTTCTAAACCTGTTTTTGCTTGTCATTATGGGGCATTTTGTGTAGATTGCTGAGGGATTTATAAGACTGTAACAATGTGGTCAAATTAGCTAGCAAGCCAATGATGTAATGACTGAAACGTTTTTAAACAAAGGGTTAACGACACCCAAGTTTTTCCTGGACACACAGCAAAATATTTTGTTGCATATGCGACCAAATTGGTTGCATATGTAAACAAATTGGTCGTACTTTAGACCACTGGCTATAGACCATAGAAATGCATGGAATAACACATTGATACATGGTAAAACAGACAGTCAAAAAATAAATCATAAGAAAATAAGGTTTTGAAATGTCTGTCCTATATCTAGGAGATACAAGAAAGTACTTCCATACTTTCAATCTTTTTTAAACTGGTATCGGGTTACCTTCAGATGAGTCCTGTGACACTTGTAGGGGGCAACACGGAGAGAACACCACTGTGTTTGTGAGTCTCCCGTTTCCATAGTTTGGTCAGTGTTGCAATGTATGCCGAAACATCTGTACTTTTTCTGATACCAAAACATGAAAAAACGTTTGGTACTTATGCCATGTGTCTCACATCATATACGGATTGAGAGGATCGAGTCTAGTAATTTTCTGAATCTTCAAGGGGGCGCTTGCACATGCAGCTAACACAGTGAGAAGCCAGAGAGAAAATGCAGGCAGCGTGACTGGGTTAAATGCAAGAGACGCATATCAGTTGAACGCACTGTTGTACAATTGACTAGGTATCCTCCCTTTCACTCTCTTCTAATGAAAACACCTTACCACCATGCCCGCAGCTTGTTTACAAAACTGGCTAAAGAAGCAAACTATGGGAATACGTTGATTACAGAGCAGATGAGGGCCAAACCACAGAAACAACAAAAAGGTGCAACCAAGCAGTGCAAGGGAGGTTCAGTTCCAAAATGATTTTACACATTGCATTCATTGTAACGTTGTCGTTATTCCACTAAATGTGAATCATTTGAGTGACAATGACATGAACAAATCAAATCAAATTTTATTTGTCACATACACATGGTTAGCAGATGTTAATGCGAGTGTAGCGAAATGCTTGTGCTTCTAGTTCCGACAATGCAGTAATAACCAACAAGTAATCTAACTAACAATTCCAAAACTACTGTCTTGTACACAGTGTAAGGGGATAAAGAATATGTACATAAGGATATATGAATGAGTGATGGTACAGAGCAGCATAGGCAAGATACAGTAGATGGTATCGAGTACAGTATGTACAAATGAGATGAGTATGTAAACAAAGTGGCATAGTTTAAAGTAGCTAGTGATACATGTATTACATAAGGATACAGTCGATGATATAGAGTACAGTATATAGTGGTGGCTGTTTAACAGTCTGATGGCCTTGAGATAGAAGCTGTTTTTCAGTCTCTCGATCCCAGCTTTGATGCACCTGTACTGACCTCGCCTTCTGGATGATAGCGGGGTGAACAGGCAGTGGCTCGGGTGGTTGATGTCCTTGATGATCTTTATGGCCTTCCTGTGACATCGGGTGGTGTAGGTGTCCTGGAGGGCAGGTAGTTTGCCCCCGGTGATGCGTTGTGCAGACCTCACCACCCTCTGGAGAGCCTTACGGTTGAGGGCGGAGCAGTTGCCGTACCAGGCGGTGATACAGCCCGCCAGGATGCTCTCGATTGTGCATCTGTAGAAGTTTGTGAGTGCTTTTGGTGACAAGCCGAATTTCTTCAGCCTCCTGAGGTTGAAGAGGCGCTGCTGCGCCTTCTTCACAATGCTGTCTGTGTGAGTGGACCAATTCAGTTTGTCTGTGATGTGTATGCCGAGGAACTTAAAACTTGCTACCCTCTCCACTACTGTTCCATCAATGTGGATAGGGGGGTGTTCCCTCTGCTGTTTCCTGAAGTCCACAATCATCTCCTTAGTTTTGTTGACGTTGAGTGTGAGGTTATTTTCCTGACACCACACTCCGAGGGCCCTCACCTCCTCCCTGTAGGCCGTCTCGTCGTTGTTGGTAATCAAGCCTACCACTGTTGTGTCGTCCGCAAACTTGATGATTGAGTTGGAGGCGTGCGTGGCCACGCAGTCGTGGGTGAACAGGGAGTACAGGAGAGGGCTCAGAACGCACCCTTGTGGGGCCCCAGTGTTGAGGATCAGCGGGGAGGAGATGTTGTTGCCTACCCTCACCACCTGGGGGCGGCCCGTCAGGAAGTCCAGTACCCAGTTGCACAGGGCGGGGTCGAGACCCAGGGTCTCGAGCTTGATGACGAGCTTGGAGGGTACTATGGTGTTGAATGCCGAGCTGTAGTCAATGAACAGCATTCTCACATAGGTATTCCTCTTGTCCAGATGGGTTAGGGCGGTGTGCAGTGTGGTTGAGATTGCATCGTCTGTGGACCTATTTGGGCGGTAGGCAAATTGGAGTGGGTCTAGGGTGTCAGGTAGGGTGGAGGTGATATGGTCCTTGACTAGTCTCTCAAAGCACTTCATGATGACGGAAGTGAGTGCTACGGGGCGGTAGTCATTTAGCTCAGTTACCTTAGCTTTCTTGGGAACAGGAACAATGGTGGCCCTCTTGAAGCATGTGGGAACAGCAGACTGGTATAGGGATTGATTGAATATGTCCGTAAACACACCGGCCAGCTGGTCTGCGCATGCTCTGAGGGCGCGGCTGGGGATGCCGTCTGGGCCTGCAGCCTTGCGAGGGTTAACACGTTTAAATGTCTTACTCACCTCGGCTGCAGTGAAGGAGAGACTGCATGTTTTCGTTGCAGGCCGTGTCAGTGGCACTGTATTGTCCTCAAAGCGGGCAAAAAAGTTATTTAGTCTGCCTGGGAGCAGGACATCCTGGTCCGTGACTGGGCTGGATTTCTTCCTGTAGTCCGTGATAGACTGTAGACCCTTCCACATGCCTCTTGTGTCTGAGCCGTTGAATTGAGATTCTACTTTGTCTCTGTACTGACGCTTAGCTTGTTTGATAGCCTTGCGGAGGGAATAGCTGCACTGTTTGTATTCGGTCATGTTACCAGACACCTTGCCCTGATTAAAAGCAGTGGTTCGCGCTTTCAGTTTCACGCGAATGCTGCCATCAATCCACGGTTTCTGGTTAGGGAATGTTTTAATCGTTGCTATGGGAACGACATCTTCAACGCACGTTCTAATGAACTCACACACCGAATCAGCGTATTCGTCAATGTTGTTGTCTGACGCAATACGAAACATGTCCCAGTCCACGTGGTGGAAGCAGTCTTGGAGTGTGGAGTCAGCTTGGTCGGACCAGCGTTGGACAGACCTCAGCGTGGGAGCCTCTTGTTTTAGTTTCTGTCTGTAGGCAGGGATCAACAAAATGGAGTCGTGGTCAGCTTTTCCGAAAGGGGGGCGGGGCAGGGCCTTATATGCGCCGCGGAAGTTAGAGTAACAATGATCCAAGGTCTTTCCACCCCTGGTTGCGCAATCGATATGCTGATAAAATTTAGGGAGTCTTGTTTTCAGATTAGCCTTGTTAAAATCCCCAGCTACAATGAATGCAGCTTCCGGATGAATGGTTTCCAGTTTGCAAAGAGTTAAATAAAGTTTGTTCAGAGCCATCGATGTGTCTGCTTGGGGGGGATATATACGGCTGTGATTATAATCGAAGAGAATTCTCTTGGTAGATAATGCGGTCTACGTTTGATTGTGAGGAATTCTAAATCAGGTGAACAGAAGGATTTGAGTTCCTGTATGTTTCTTTCATCACACCATGTCGCGTTAGTCATAAGGCATACGCCCCCGCCCCTCTTCTTACCAGAAAGATGTTTGTTTCTGTCTGCGCGATGCGTGGAAAAACCCGTTGGCTGCACCGCTTCGGATAGAGTCTCTCCAGTGAGCCACGTTTCCGTGAAGCAAAGAACGTTACAGTCTCTGATGTCCCTCTGGAATGCTACCCTTGCTCGGATTTCATCAACCTTGTTGTCAAGAGACTGGACATTGGCAAGAAGAATGCTAGGGAGTGGTGCACGGTGTGCCCGTCTCCGGAGTTTGACCAGAAGACCGCCTCGTTTCCCTCTTTTTCGGAGTTGTTTTTTTTTTGGGTCGCTGCATGGAATCCACTCCGTTGTCCTGTTTGTAAGGCAGAACACAGGATCCGCATCGCGAAAAACATATTCTTGGTAGTACTGATGGTGAGTTGATGCTGATCTTATATTCAGTAGTTCTTCTCGACTGTATGTAATGAAACCTAAGATGACCTGGGGTACTAATGTAAGAAATAACACGTAAAAAAACAAAAAACTGCATAGTTTCCTAGGAACGCGAAGCGAGGCGGCCATCTCTGTCGGCGCCGGAAGACATATGTATTCTGCATGACATTCATGTGAGCATTATGATTACACAAGCCAAAAGTAATGTGAAATGCACTCAACTCAACTCACAGCAATATACTTGAACTACTTTGTGTTTGTCTGGGCTTGCTAGCAGTAGCCAGCCCTGGAAGGCGCATTTGCACTCTCGGAAGTGAAATGCACTCTGAGAATCGTAGCATGATGTGTAAATTGCATTGTATTTCTATGGCATTTAGACTACATGTCTATTGCAATATAGAAGCTTCAGAAATGAGCTTCAAAGTGTTTGTCGTTTTGGAACTAAACTTAATTGAATACATTAAATTAATGAGCTGTAATGAATGCCATTAGACCAAATATTATGGCCACAGATTAACAAATTAACCCTGATAATGTAATTGTTCCATGATTTTGTCTGCTCTGAATGGTTTTGCATAAGGCAAATTGATGGTATTCTTCTGTTATTTAATATGGTGTTGTATTTTTGTAAGAAATGTAATACAGAGTAGATATTCTACTTGTTCGTCCAGTTACCAACATATTGCTCAATGTAAAAAATAAAAAAAGCCCCACAGTTCTTATTTTGTTGCTGGTAATGAGTATCGTTAGGATAGAGTATTATGATACTAAACCTGGTATCCAACTAAAACATCTGGTGTCGCAACAACAGTCACTACAGACAGAAGTAGTTGGTACTGACTTCAGACGAGTCCCGTGGGGGTCGTAGAGCAAAACACTAAAGACACATTTCTGGGATGTCTCCTGATCTGACAAACAGAGCTGTAGCTCTGCCATCGCAGACGCGGAAGGCTGACATAGGTGCAGTGGATTGAAACGCAGTGTAAAACACTAAAGACAGATTTCTGGGATGTCTCCTGATCTGACAAACAGAGCTGTAGCTCTGCCATCGCAGACGCGGAAGGCTGACATAAGTGCAGTGGATTGAGACGCAGTGTAAAACACTAAAGACAGATTTCTGGGATGTCTCCTGATCTGACAAACAGAGCTGTAGCTCTGCCACCGCAGACGCGGAAGGCTGACATAGGTGCAGTGGATTGAGACGCAGTGTAAAACACTAAAGACAGATTTCTGGGATGTCTCCTGATCTGACAAACAGAGCTGTAGCTCTGCCACCGCAGACGCGGAAGGCTGACATAGGTGCAGTGGATTGAAACGCAGTGTAAAACACTAAAGACAGATTTCTGGGATGTCTCCTGATCTGACAAACAGAGCTGTAGCTCTGCCACCCGCCATCGCAGACGCGGAAGGCTGACATAGGTGCAGTGGATTGAGACGCAGCGTAATTGTTTTTAATAACCTGCCCAGGGACTGCGGGTGAAAATTAGCCGGCTGGCTAAACCGGACATTTTACTGAAACGTTGATTAATGTGCACAGTCCATGTAAAAAATAAAAAACTCAAACTAAAATAAATCCAACTTAAACACTGATTTTTATGGGTATTTTTGTATTGTATTAATGCAATTGACACGCTGACAAGATGGTCCAAAATCTGTTTGAGCTTTGTATAGTCACGTGTCAAACTGTTTGGCATGACAATGACCATAGTAGTTGGAAAGACTACAAACCGATCTGGGACCAGTATAGATCCTTTTTATTTTATACAAAATCTCTGATCAAGAGTAACTACACTGTACAAAAATAAACGCAACATGCAACAATTGCAAAGACTTTACTGAGGTACAGTTCATATAAGGGAATAAGGAAATTGAAATCAATTCATTAGCCCCTAATATATGGATGTCGTATGATTGGGTAAACAGATACGCATGTGTTGATCACAGATGACTTAAAAATAAAATAAAGTAGGGGCATGGATCAGAAAACCAGTCAGTATCTGGTGTGATCACCATTTGCCTCATGCAGGGCGACACATGTCCTTCACAGAGTTGATCAGGCTGATTGAATGGCACAACAATGGGACTCAGGATCTCGTCACGGTATCTCTGTGCATTCAAATAGCTATCGATAAAATGCAATTATGTTCATTTTCCGTAGCTTATGACTGCCCATACCATAATCCCACCACCACCATGGGACACTCTGTTGACATCAGAAAGCCGCTCGGCAGCACGACTCCACACACGCTATGCTCTGCATCTGCCCGGTACAGTTGAAACTGGAATTCATCCGTGAAGGGCACACTTTTCCAGTGGCCATCGAAGGTGAGCATTTGGCCACTGAAGTCGGTTACGACATCGAACTGTAGTCAGGTCAAGACCCTGGTGAGGACAATGAGCAGACAGAGCACGCAGAAGAGCTTCCCGGAGACGGTTTCTGACAGTTTGTGCAGAAATTCTTTAGATGTGTAAACAGTTTCATCAGCTGTCCAGGTGGCTGGTCTCAGATGATCCTGCAGGTGAAGAAGCCGGATGTAGAGGTCTTGGGCTGGCGTGGTTACACATGGTCTGCGGTTGTGAGGCTGGTTGGACATATTGCTAAAATTCTCTAAAAATGACGCCGGAGGCAGCTTATAGTAGAGAAATGAACATTCACTTATCTGGAAAGAGCTCTGTTGGATATTCCTGCAGTCAGTTAATAATTGCATGCTCCCTCAACTTTAGACATCTGTGGCATTGTGTTGTGAATAAAAACTGAACATTTTAGAGTTGCCTATTATTGTCCCCCCAGCACAAGGTGCACCTGTGTAATGTTCAGCTTCTTGATATGCCACACCTGTCAGGTGGTTTGGCAAAGGAGAAATGGTCACTAACAGGGATATAAACATTTGTGCACAACATTTGAGCGAAATAAGCCTTTTGTGCATATGGGAACTTTCTGAAACATTTTATTTCAGTTCATAAAACATGGGACCAACACTTTGCATGTTGCATTTATATTTTTGTTCAGTGTAGTATTGATTACATTCAGCATAATATGGACAAAAGGGAGCTAGAGGTAAAATAGAGACAAAGTGTCTCTTGGAGTGTTATGACAGTAACATTGATAGAAGACTAACCTTGGCGACAGCCATCTCAAAGTCCTCCTGGTTGACGTGCACTCTCCTCTCCCTGAGGGCGTACATCCCTGACTCGGTGCACACACCCTGAGGAATGGAACAGAAACAAAAGGTTTATCCAAGGTGAAATAAGAAAAAGTAAGTAAGACCGACAGTGGTCAAACACTAAGGCACTCCAGGAACATGGTTACCAATCCCTGGACTTGGGGATGTTTCAGGATGGCTCGTTGTACATAGAGCTGTGGCGGTCATGACATTTTGTCAGACGTTTATTTGTCATGCAAAAGAATGCCGGTCTCATGGTAATTTACAGTCAATTAACATAAACACGTTTTGAATCTCCAGGCCTCCTGACGTCAACCGTATTGAACACCTTTGATGAATTGGAACGCTGACTATTAGTGCCCGACCTCACTAATGCTCATGGCTGAATGGAAGCAAGCCCCCACAGCAATGTTCCAACATCTAGTGGAAAGCCTTTCCAGAGGAGTGGAGGCTGTTATAGCAGCAAAGAGGAACCAACTCCATATTAACGCCCATGATTTTAGAATGAGTTGTTCACTACTTTTGGTCATGTAGGTGATCTTAAATCAGTTTTTTTGTATTTGCTGTGGTTAATATGTGGTAGGCTATAACAGCACAATCATTATTTTAATACCTGTTTTTTTTTTCGGGCTTGAGCTCATACAATATATAGGCCTATGAGTTTGCATAAACTCTAATATGTATATGGTTGAGTTTCATTAATCATCAACTTATAAAGAGCTGTCCATTTCATTGTTAGGCATTGAAACAACATCCTCAACAACTATGTTTTCCACTCAGTTTCAACCTGTTGTTGAACTTCTTGCTTCATATTGATCAATCACGGTGAGGTGAGTTTTAAAAGCACATACTGGTTTGATGATAAGTGTTTGTGATTTTCTAACTGCATCTGCATTGTTGTCAGAGTGGTTAGAGTGACAATATAGCCCTGAGTACCATCCATTAGCAACTTGAAGATCTTTAGCGAGTTGGGAACACATGTCCAGAGTGCATAAGAGGATATTATCATGATTTTACTGTGGTCATGTCTGATAATATGGTCACCGCCACAGCCACAGTTGTACATGTTCTGCCCTTGTGCATGTGCTAGCCCTAATGTGGTGGGCCCCATTCCATAACTTGTGGAGTATCAAGTCTGTGGTTATTCTATCCTGATATTCTACATACACCGTAAATGTCAAGCCCAGTTGGACATGTATCCACTACAATGAACCATTCCAAACTGTGGGGTAGGGGTCATCTCTGGACGGGGCCAAAGTTTTCCTTACTACCCATCATACACTGAACTGTCTGTGCTAGCCTTCATTTGGTGGGCCCCATTCCAAACTGTGCGTCTCTGTCCATTACCTTAACTTCAGCCCCAGAGGCTCCAGGCATCAGTTCTGCAATCTTCCTCAGGTTAATTCCACGCGTCAGGTTCATCTTCCTTGAGTGGATCTTCAGGATGTCCAAACGGGCCTAAGGAGGAGCAGACACTGTAGTAGCAAGCTGCTTACATGAAGCTGAATAAGTGTCAACGCAAATACAAAAATATTTGTGTGAGGAGACCGTAAAGATGTTGGACTAGACTCATTGGCATAAATCCTTAATTTAAATCATTTATTTTTTTAAATGAACAAATGGTACAGAACACCAACAGATGTAATCATTACTACCAACAGTCTAAATATGTTGCACTGTGCTGTCTTGGCATACCGTTGCGGGGATTCAATTCAATCAGCATTATAGTGTGCTTGACATTTAAAGTTAATTTCCAATTGAGCCGACATATGGTGTGGTCGTCTTGTGTGTTCGCATGTGGCAAGCTTTTGTACAGCCACCCTGACAAAACAGTATGCAGTTATAGTCACTTACCCTTCTAGATAACTTGAAACAGTCTAACCAGGTCTTACGTCTTGAAGTCACCTAGTATAGCTAGTGCTAGTCAACTTCTTCTTCAACTAGCTTCAGCTGGCTGGTGTGCGACTGTGGCAAAATTGGTTTGACATTGGATAGTCTATCTCTGGGGCTAATTAGGGTCCGTCAATAATATTTTCCTGTTGCACATCTTTTAGTTGTCTCAAATGCTTTCGATATTTGTAGATGAATTTCTACAATTTATAGTTGGTTTGAGGTTAAGCCATTGAAATTTGGAGTTGACAGTTAAAAATATTGACCCATGTACATAGTGTAATTTATTGATGGCCTCTAGCTAGCCCCATAGGGATATCGAATGTCAAACCAAATTGACCATGGGCATTACGACTAGGTCTCGTGGTGCTGCGCTCAGAATTGATGATTACTTTGATGCCAGTTGTGGGCTGAATTTAAATAAATTAAATGTGTTTATGACGAGATTGACACTAAAATAAATGTATGACTCATATATTGATAAACACAATGTTTTAGGGGCAAAAAAATAAAATATGGGGCTGTACTGACCTCTTCATTGGGAGGGGGGAACTCGATCTTCCTGTCGATGCGGCCGGGTCGGAGCAAGGCAGAGTCTAGGATGTCAATACGGTTGGTGGCCATGATGACCTGAGGGAGTAAAAACACATTTAACATACAATTTTAGTCCTTTGGGTCTTATTCAGCTTTATTTTTAATTTATTTCACCAGGGAGGCCAGTTGAGAACAAGTTCTCATTTACATCTGCGACCTGGCCAAGATAAAGCAAAGCAGTGCGACAAAAACAACAGACTTACACAAACAAAAGTACTGTCAATAACACAACAGAAAAATCTATGTACAGTGTGTGCAAATGTAGACGATTTAATTAACAATATGGTGATGAGGTAGATGGGTGTGCTATTTACAGATGGGCTGTGCACAGTGATCGGTAAGCTGCTCTGACAGCTGATTTCTTAAAGTTAGAGGGAAATATAAGACTCCAGCTTCAGTGATTTTTGCAATTTGTTCCAGTCATTGCCAGCAGATAACTAGAAGGAAAGGCGGCCAAAGCAGGTGTTGGCTCTGGGGATGACCAGTGAAATATACCCGTGCTACGGGTGGGTGTTGCTATGGTGACCAGTGAGCTGAGGTAAGGCGGTGCTTTACCTAGCAAAGACTTACAGATGACCTGGAGCCAGTGGGCTTGGCGATGAATATGTAGCGAGGGCCAGCCAACGAGAGCATACAGGTCACAGTGGTGGGTAGTATATGGGGCTTTGGTGACAAAACGGATGGCACTGTGATAGACAGTGAGTAGAGTAGCTGAGTAGAGTATTGGAAGCTATTTTGTAAAGTTAGAGGGAGATGACATCGCCGAAGTCGAGGATCAGTAGGATGGTCAGTTTTACGAGGGTGTTTGGCAGCATGAGTGAAGAAGGCTTTGTTGCGAAATAGGAAGCAGATTCTAGGTATAATTTTGGATTGGAGATGCTTAATGTGAGTCTGGAAGGAGAGTTTACAGTCTAACCAGACAGCTAGGTATTTGTAGTTGTCCACATATTCTGCCTAGCTTCCAGAGTAGTGACGCTAGGCGGGCGGGCAGCAATTGATTGAAGAGCATGCATTTAGTTTTACTAGCATTTAAAATCAGTTGGAGACCACGGAAGGAGTGTTGTATGGAATTGAAGCTTGTTTGGAGGTTTGTTAACACTGTGTCCAAAGAAGTGCCCGAAGCAACATCATTGATTTAGAAAAGAGTTGGCCCGAGGTTTTGAACCCTGCGGTACCCCCATAGAGACCGCCAGAAGTCCGGAAAACAGGACCTCCGATTTGACACACCGAACTCTATCTGAGAAGTAGTTGGTGAACCAGGTGAGGCAGTCATTTGAGAAACCAAGGCTGTTGAGTCTGCCGATAAGTATGCGGTGATTGACAGTCAAAAGCCTTGGCCAGGTCGGTGAAGGCGGCTGCACAGTACTGTCTTTTATTGATGGCGGTTATGATGTCGTCTAGGACCTTGAGCGTGGCTGACGTGCACCCATGACCAGCTCGGAAACCAGATTGCATAGTGGGGAAGGAACGGTGGGATTCAAAATGGCTGGTGATCTTTGTTAACCTCTCTTGGGTAGGGGGCAGTATTTTCACATCCGGATGAAAAGCCTGTTACTCAGGCCCAGAAGCTAGGATATGCATCTAATTGGTAAATTTGGATAAACAACACTTTACGGTTTCTAAAACTGTTAGAATAATGTCTGTCAGTGTAACAGAACTGATATGGCAGACAAAACTCCAAGGACAAACCATCCCCCCCAAATAAATATTCAGCCTACCACTGCTTTCAATGGCTGTCACTTTTATTACAAGGCGAAATCGTCCCAAATTGCAGTTCCTAGATGTCTAATTTTTTGGGGAAAATGAGCCAGAAATTGTAGTTTTTTTCTAGGTGGCTCCCATTTTGGCTGTAGTGTTTCCAAGCAAGTGGAAGAGAGTGCATTCTTTGGTATTTTTCTCCAGTAAAGACAATAATGATTCTCCGTCTTAAATTTGATCGTTTATTTACGTATTAGGGTACCTAAGGTTTGATTATAAACGCTGTTTGACTTGTTTGGAAAAGTTTATTAGTAACGTTTGGAATTAATTTTGTATGCGTTTTGATGGAGGGAAACTGGGTGGATTGACTGAAGCGCGCTAGCTAAACTGAGTTTTTATGGATATAAAAGGGAGGACATTATCAAACAAAAGGACCATTTTTGATGTATCTGGGACCTTTTGGAGTGCCAACAGAAGAAGATCAAAGGTAAGGCATTTATTATTTCGCTATTTCTGACTTTCGTGGCACACCTGCCTGGTTGAAATATGTTTTTCATGCTTTTGTATGCGGGGCGCTGTCCTCACATAATCGCATAGTGTGCTTTCGCCGTAAAGCCTTTTTGAAATCTGACACAGCGGCTGGATTAACAAGAAGTTAAGCTTTATTTTTGATGTATTACACTTGTGATTTTATGGAAGTTAAATATTTATAATTCTGTAGTTTGAATTTTGCGCTCTGCAATTTCACCGGATGTTGGCCAGGTGGGACGTGCCCATAAGAAGTTAACTTGGCTTTCAAAGATTTTAGAAAAGGCAGGGCAGGATGAATATTTTTTATTTTTTTTATTTCACCTTTATTTAACCAGGTAGGCTAGTTGAGAACAAGTTCTCATTTGCAACTGCGACCTGGCCAAGATAATGCATAGCAGTGTGAACAGACAGACAACACAGAGTTACGCATGGAGTAAACAATTAACAAGTCAATAACACAGTAGAAAAAAAGGAGAGTCTATATACATTGTGTGCAAAAGGCATGAGGAGGTAGGCGAATAATTACAATTTTGCAGATTAACACTGGAGTGATAAATGATCAGATGGTCATGTACAGGTAGAGATATTGGTGTGCAAAAGAGCAGAAAAGTAAATAAATAAAAACAGTATGGGGATGAGGTAGGTAAAATTGGGTGGGCTATTTACCGATAGACTATGTATAGGTCTATAACAGTTTGGGTCTAGAGGGGGATGACTGCGGCAGCTTTCCAATCTTTGGGGGATCTCAGATGATACAAAAGAGAGGTTGAACAGGCTAGTAATAGGGGTTGCAACGATTTCGGCGGATAATTTTAGAAAGAGAGGGTCCAGATTGTCTGGCCCAGCTGATATGTAGGGATCCAGATTTTTCAGCTCTTTCAGAACATTAGCGGTCTTAATTTGGGTGAAGGAGAAGCGGGGGGGGGGGGGGGGGGGGGGGTGCCTTGCTGTAGGGGGTGCAGAGCTGTTGGCCGGTAGGGGTAGCCAGGTGGGGAGCATGGCCAGCCGCAGAAAATGCTTATTGAAAATCTGAAATATCGTAGATTTACCGGTGGTGACAGTGTTTCCTAGTCTCAGTGCAGTGGGCAGCTGGGGGGAGGTGCTCTTATTCTCCATGGACTTTACATTGTCCCAAAACTTTTGGGAATTAGTGCTACAGGATGTAAATTTCTGTTTGAAAAAGCTAGCCTTTGCTGTCCTAACTGGCTGAGTATATTGGTTCCTGACTTCCCTGAAAAGTTGCATATCGCGGGTGCTATTCGATGCTAATGCAGTATGCCACAGGATGTTTTTGTGCTGGTCAAGGGCAGTCAAGTCTGGGGTGAACCAAGGGCTATATCTGTTCTTAGTTCTATATTTTTTGAACAGGGCATGTTTATTTAAGATGGTGAGGAAAGCACTTTTAGAGCAACCAGGCATCCTGTACTGACAGAATGAGGTCAAGGATACCCGGGCCAGGTCGATTAGAAAGGCCTGCTCATTGGAGTGTTTTAGGGAGCGTTTGACAGTAATGAGGGGTGGTCGTTTGACCGCGGACCCATTACGGACGCAGGCAATGAGGCAGTGATCGTTGAGATCCTGGTTGAAGACGGCAGAGGTGTATTTATTCACCTTCTCCCTATTGGCTTCTTTGGTATGCCCTTCTTATCTATATACTGTACATTCGAAAAGTATCCAGACCACTTGACTTTTTCCACATTTTGTTACATTACAGCCTTATTCTAAAATGGATTAAATACAAAATGTTAAATATAAAAATCCTCAATCCACACACAATACCCTATAATGACAAAGCAAAACAGGTTTTTCAATTGAACATGATTTGGAAAGGCACAACCGTCTTTATAAAAGGTCCCACGTAATTCTTAAATGAAAGATGTTTGGAACCACCAAGACTTTTCTAGAGCTGGCCGTCCGGCCAACCTAAGCAATCGGGGGAGAAGGGCCTTGGTCAGGGAGGTGAGGCCGAGAAGAATCTGAGAAACTTCCCAAATACTGGTGTGCCAAGCTTGTAGCGTCATACCCAAGAAGAAGCTGTAATCGCTGCTAAAGGTGTAACAACAAAGCACCGAATAAAGGGTCTGAAAACGTATGTAAATGTGATATGTTATGGTCTGAATTTTAAATGTATTAAATAAATATTGTGTCATTGATCTACACACAATACCCCATAATGTCAAAGTGGAATTTAGTGTGCATTTTTAAAATTTGTATTAACTAAAAACTGAAATGTCTTGAGTCAATAAGTATTCAACCCTTTGTTATGGCAAGCCTAAAGTTCAGGAGTAAACATGTGCTTAACAAATATCATAAGTTGCATGGACTCATTCCGTGTTCAGTAATAGTGGCTAACATTTTTTTATGACTTCTGCGTACCCCACACATACAATTATCTGCATGGTCCCTCAGTCAAGCAGTGAATTTCTATCACAGATTAAACCACAAAGACCAAGGATGTTTTTCAATGCCTCGCAAAGGGCACCGATTGGTAGATGAGTAAAAATAATAAAAAGCAGATACTGAATATCCCTTTGAGCATGGTGAAGTTAATAATTCGACTTTGGATTGTGTATCAATACACCCAGTAACCACAAAAGATACAGGTGTCCTTCCTAACTCAGTTGCCAGAGAGGAATGAAACTGCTCAGGGATTAGTGTGATAGGAGAAAACTGAGGATGGATCAACAACATTGTAGTTAGTCCACAATACTAACCTAAATGACAGAGTGAAAAGTAAGCCCGTAGAGAATAATAATAAAAATATTCCAAAACATGCACCTGTTTGCAATAAGACACTTATAACCTTTTTGTCCTGAATACCAAGTGTCATGTTTGGGGCAAATTCAACAACACATAACGGCGTGCAAATCTTCATATTTTCAAGCAGGGTGGCGGCTGCATGGGTATTCTAGTCATCGGCAAGGACCATGGAGTTTATTTTAGGATAAAAAAAAAACAGATACAGCTATAAGCACAGGAAAAATCCTAGAGGAAAACCTGGTACAGTTTGCTTTCCAACAGACATGGAGATGAATTCCACCTTCAGCAGGACAATAACGTAAAACACAAGACCAAATATACACTGGAGTAGCTTACCAAGACAGCATTGAATGTTCTTGAGTGGCCTAGTTACAGTTTAGACTTAAATCTTATAGCAAGACATGGAAATGGCTTTCTAGCAACGATCAACTTGACAGAGTTTGAATCATTTTTAAAATAATAAATGGGCAAATATTGCACAGCAGTAATCGCCGCCAAAAGGTGCTTCTACAAAGTATTGACTTAGGTGTGAAATACTTATGTAATTTAGATATGTCTCCAATTTTAATAAATTAGCAAACATTTCTAAAAACATTCTCATTATGGGGGTAGTGTGTAGATGGGTGAGACATGTATTTAATCCATGTTGAATTCAGGCTGTAACAACAAAATGTGGAATATGTCAAGGGGTATGAATACTTCATGAAGACAAAAGACTGCAGTGTGGGAAAAGTAGGTTGTAGATTGCAAGAACATTAGACATAAAGGGTTTAGGAAATTAACACATCCGAACACAAATGACTCCCAGCTACTCCACACAACATTTGTTCTGTAAATTGAACAGAATTAGAAACATATGATAGGAAGATGAATCCTAACGTTATACTATAGTCTTAGGTGGTCTTGCTTTTACAACTGTGCCAATCTGTGCATTTTGTTTAGAGATTCGCTCAAGAAATTGAAACATTTCAAATCCAGGTATAGCAATCCAGGTACACGTGGGCATCATACAAAGCAGTAGAAAGAGCTCTGGGACTTAGTAAATCCAGAGTGTTGTCAGATTGAATACTCCGAGAGGACAGATGGACACAGTGCACACCGGAAGCTCTGGCCGAGGTTGAGCGTTCCGAGTGGCGCAACGATCTATGGCACTGAATCTCAGCGCTAGTAGCGTCACTACAAACTCCCTGGTTCGAATCCAGGCTGTATCACAACTGGCTGGTATTGGGAGTCCCATAGGGTGGCACATAATTGGCCCAGCGTCGTCCATCATAATTTGTTCTTAACTGACTTGCCTCGTTAAATAAAAGGTTAAATAAAAAATAAATAAAACAAACACTGTCAATTCCCTAAACCCAAGCTAACAGGCTAACGTTGGCTAGCTTGCTAGCTACTTTCATATACAAATGAGAGAACAGCTTACTGACCATTTTACTAGCCATAGCAGAGCTGGTTAGACTGTTTTCATGTTATCCAGAGCGTTGGTGACTAACTGTGCTTCTGGCAACAAGTTAATTACTCTATTTCTTGCCAACATTTACTGACACCGGCCATATTCTACAGGTGTTGAGCGTTCGTAAATTCAACAATTATTCTGTGCTCTGGCACACTCAGACGAGAGTGCTCTGAAATCGGAGTAGATAGACAGAATTAACAATGTCCATTGAGAATGCATAACGACGATAGAAACTCAGCTAATGTGAATAATCAAGTTAATAAACGTTGGGTAGTTAGATAGCATATAGTTAATATACTGGCAAGTTCGATGTATTAGTAGCCAACTAACGTCATCAGCCAACATAACGTGTAATGTAACTTGTGAAAAGTCATTACTTTATTACATTGCTCAACATTTTCTTAACATTTCGTATAATAGGTTAAAGCAATGAATTTGTATCCCTTCTTGTTGTACTTCCGCTGCATATTGTCCTTCGTTTCCTTCAAATCTGAAAACGTTGTGAAGCCCCGCCCATTTCCTGAAGAACTGCATTATGGGCCCTAAAAGCATAGAAAGTGTCCACTGCTTGTATACTTCGTATCTTGGTGAATTTAGTACGACATCTGGGAACCTTTGGCATTCTAACTATATCCATACTATGACCAATAAGCATACTACATACTGAATTTTAAAACTGGCAGTTTTGTCACAACACAATGCCACAGATATCTCAAGTTTAGAGAGAGCGTGCAATTGGCATGCTGACAGCAGGAATGTACACCAGAGCTGTTTTCAGAGGATTGAATGCTCATTTCAACCAACATCGTTTTATAGAATTTGGCAATATGTCCAACCACGCCAGCCCAGGACCTCCACATCCGGCTTCTTCACCTGCGGGATCATCAGAGACCAGCCACCTGGACAGCTGATGAAACTGTGGACTATTTGTCTGTAATAAAGCCCTTTTGTGGGGGAAAACTCTTGATTGTCTGGGCCTGGCTCCACAGTGGGTGGGCCTATGCCCTCCCAAGGCTGCACCCCTGCCCAATGATGTGAAATCCATAGATCTGGGCCCAATTCATTTTTTTTCAATTGACTGATTTCCTTTTATGAACTGTAACTCAGTAAAATCGTTGAAATGGTTGCATTTATATTATTGTTCAGTATATGTAAACAGACCATAAATGTTTTCTTGGAAAGCAGTGAGTGCTATTATATGATACAATATCAGTATTTGTTGCATGTTCTACTTGTCCTAGCATCAACTGATTTGAACCAGTGTAGTTGTGGATTGACTGCATTGTTTGAATGGAATGTTGGCAGATTGGCAGTTAATTTGAAGAATTCATGGAATCATTCCTCTAAAACGGTCTGGCTAGCTCACACACATACAGTGCATATACATTCTTCACATTCATAGTTTAACACCATCTTATCAAAGCACTGGCAAACCATTGTTAACCAACTCCCTGACTAACATTGCCGACCTTAGGACCATCATAACAAGATTCATTTTAATTCCTAATTCTATTGTCCCCAGGCCCAGCTCAGTCACGTTCTTCACTAAACGACTTTTCTCTCATGGCAGAGGTAGTCATGTCACTGTATTATATATACACTGAGTGTACACAAACAGTAGGAACACCAGCTCTTTTCATGCCATAGACTGACCAGGTGAATCCAGGTGAAAGCCATGTCCCCTTATTGATGTCATCCACTTTCAGTGCAAATGAAGGGGAGACAGGTTAAAGAAAGATACTTAAGCCTTGAGACAATTGAGACGTGGATTGTCTGTGTGTGCCATTCAGAGTGGGAAAGACAACAGCCTTTAAACGGGGTTTGGTGCCATGCTCACCGTTTTGAGTGTGTCAAGAACCGCAATGCTGCTGGATTGTTCACGTTTAACAGTTGCCCGGGTGTATAAAGAACACCCCTCAAAAAACATCCAGCCAACTTAACACAACATGGGCCAGCATCACTGTGGAACACTTGACACCTTGTAGTCTATGCCCTGATGAATTGAGACTGTCCTGAATGTTTTGTACACGGAGTACTGTACTGCTACAGAGCAACACAATTTCCCCTTTGATAGTGCTAAGGGTCTGATTGTCATACTGTGTGGTGTTGACCTACTCTTTCTTTCTCTGTCCATTCATCCCTCCTTCCCTCTAGCATCAGGAGAGGAGGACGAGGGAGGTGGAGCAGGAAGAGAGCCTGCAGGAGCTCGCGGAACCCTTGCAGGTTCGTCAAAAACGCTGCCGTTCTCTCAGACTTTCGGTCCACCCCCACCATCCCCAGAGAGGAGTCCCGCTGGCAGTTCTAAGGCCCTGAGGATCAAAGGTCACAGCGCCCCAGAAGATCTACCACTCAACGGTGGACTCCGTGCTGGCCAATGCCTCTGGCCGGCCCCACCGCTACAGCCTGGACCTGAGCAGCAGGATTAAGCTGCCCTAGATAGACGTGGACATCAGCTTGGAATCTGAGGCAGCCTCGGAGATGGAGTTCCAAGCACTGAACTGCTCAACATGGACATAGCTGCTTTTAGTCTTTAAACATCAAATGTATCGATTTTAAACACATTGGTATATTCTAAATATAAAAAATAAAAAAAACTGTACTACTATTTGACTTATCACATTTAGACAATGAAATACTTGTAATCTGCATTTATTGCTAATTTCTATAGAATTGTCTTTTAAAAATACTGGTTGTTTTGTCTATTTGTACAGAGAACACACAAATACAGATTGAGAGGTTGTTGAGTGCTAGACTGCGTGGGAGGACAGTGAATAGAGAATAGAATTTCTAGCGTGTGATTGATTGGTGAGCAGTGGAAAGAAAGTGTTGTCAGACAGTACTGACAGGAGAGCTGCAGATTGAAATCAGTGGAGAAAATCCGCAGAGAAAGTGGTGTCAAGAGTGGTGTAGCAGAGTAATAGCATACAAATTAAGTAAGGGTGTAGACTGTGTGTGTGGTGTTATATAAGTGTGAGTTTTATTGTAGAGTAGAATTTATAAAGCATTATAAAGATGACAGTGGTGTACGAGTCACCCACCTTGATGTTCTTGGTGGCCTCGAAGCCATCCAGCTGGTTCAGCAGCTCCAGCATGGTCCTCTGCACCTCGCTGTCGCCCCCACTGCCCCCCTCCAGACGTGACGAGCCGATCGAGTCAATCTCGTCCATGAAGATGATGGAGGGTGCGTGCTCGCGGGCCATGACGAACAGCTCGCGCACCATACGGGCACCTGGGATGGGGAAGAGAGCAGGGTTTCAGCCAGCAGCGTGATGCGAGTGAAATACTTATAATAACAGCTTCTGTTTTACGCATGGTGAGAGACATTTAGCCCACTACTTTCACTCATTGCGGTTCTCCATGAAAAAGTAGTAAAATGCACTTAAACATGCTTGAGCTAAGCAGCAGCTATTTGGAGAATGGAAGCAGCAAAACATATCTCCTTGATTCTGGAATTCCCTAACTGTAATTCCTTGTTATTACCGGAATTACTTCACGGTTGGGAACCCTGTCCAATGGTAACCGAAATGGCTGACCGTTGATGACTCACCCTCTCCAATGAACTTCTGCACCAGCTCCGAGCCGGAAACCCTGATGAAGGTGCAGTCAGTGTGGTGGGCCACAGCTCTGGCCAGCAGGGTCTTCCCTGTACCTGGGGGGCCGTACAGCAGCACACCCTGGTGGAGAGACACACAACAAGGGGGGTTAGACAACCTAAGAGACATGACACAGAGTGCATCTCAAATTTCATGATGTATTTTAGGATTATTATGCTGGAATTAACTGGTGCCACTTTCTGTTCTTTCTGACAATCAAGACTGTTGAGGTTTATGTGATGAATGCTATGAGACATGACCAGAACAAGACCTTAGGGCACTGCCAACAACGTATGAAAAGTTCTGACAAAAGGTAGATTTTGGAGTGTTGCATCCCTTTCAGACATTGCCTACTCTATATGCTTATAAAGTAAACTCAAATGCAAAAGGTAATTGTTTGACTTTACATTGTAAGAGTGGTTAACATATACAGATGATACAACATCTGAATTAAGCAGGAACCCAATAAGGGATTTATTCCATTTGGGCTACCCACCTTGGGCTGCGCAATGCCGAGAGCCTCGAAGAGCTCTGGGTGCTTGACTGGCAGCTCAATCACTTCCTTGATCTCCTTGATCTGCTTGTCCAGGCCACCAATCATCTCATAGGTGGAGTCAGGCACTTTCTCCACCATCATGAGGGAGACCAGCGGGTCCACCTTGTTGGGCAGGATCTTGTGAAGGGTGTAGCTGTCATTGCGCAGTGCCACGCGGCAATTTGGAGTCACCTGTTGGAATGGGCAACGGGGTTAATCAGTGCATACATTCATGAATAATAATCTTCTGTCCAGCCATCTGGATAGGATCTGGATATGTTTTGCTTTTCAACTTAATTGTGTTAACAATTATTCCAATTTGACAAAAACAAATAAATGTGGTTAAAATATGGTTCCGGTGTGTTGATAATCTGAACTGTACACAGGTACATCTACCTTTGTACATAGAAACATTAAGTTCTCTCCACAATGTAGTGAAATATCAACAACAACGTTTCCATACTTACATCATTGATGTCAATATTCTTATCCACATCCACCACAAATTTTCCCTCTGGATGGACCTGGACACAATAGTACAGTAGACTGCCAATGTCATCTAAGAGCAACTACAGTTTATCACCTAAAAAAGTTTGTTACACATTTCAGCAAAAAAAAAGCTTCATACACACCTTGACCAGCACTTTCTTTTTGTCCATGGCCCTCACCACCTCTCCAACATAAGAACCCTGCTCCTGTAGCAACTGCAGCTCCTCACGAAGGAGACGCACTGGGGACAAAGCAAATAGATTTGAACAATTCATAATGTGCATGTTCCTGAGTGCAATCAAATTACAGTAGTCCGACACAGCATTGATAATTTATAATCCACACAATTATTGCTACATTTTTTTTCCTTTAACTTTTATTTAACTAGGCAAGTTAGTTAAGAACAAATTCTTATTTTCAATGACGAACTAGGAACAGTGGGTTAACTGCCTGTTCAGGGGCAGAACGACAGATCTGTACCTTGTCAGCTCAGGGGCTTGAACTTTAGGCTTTGTCACAATGAATTAACTACTATCTAGTTAGCTACACTGCTATTTAGAAGAGAAGTTTAGCTGTTGTTGTTCTGGATAGATAACCATAATTCCTACCTTTTGCATTGAGTTCATTCCTCTGAGCCTGTAGACGTCTGAGATTCTGACTCTTGTCATTCACTGTCAACTGGAGGCAGAGAGACCAGTTACTTCTTAGCTTGACAGTTGTATTAGTAGTGTCACTACAGTGTCAACAGACAACATGTAACGTTAGCTAGTACATTTGGATTAAAACCTGTGTTTGCTTACCTGTAACTCTTCTATCTTGGACTGGTAGTATTGCCTGAGACCAGAACCACCTTTACTGTCCTCCATCTCCATCTGCAAATAGACCGATACATGTTTAATAACTGAGATAGTTGTTGGACAGTTGTCAAGTACACAATGTATATAACGTTAGCTAGATAATTAACATCAAGGTGACTAACGTGTATATATAGGCCTAACTAGCTATCTAGAAAGACGACTAGCTTAAGATAAGATTTTTACCAGTTTACTAACAAAAATGTCATACTAGCGGCTAACTAAATTAGCTAGCTAACGTTACTTAACTAGCTATATTTTTTTGTTGTCCATTATACTTAACTTATGCCAAGTTATGCATAGTCACAAAAATAAGGAATGTCACTGAAACAAACATAATTAATTCGATTAACTAGCTAGAAAGCAAACAGTTAGCTAGCTAGCTAGCTAAAAGTAGCTTACAATGAGACAGCAAACTGGCAGGATTCTCTATTTTTGACAGAACGTTTTGGTCCATTCAAAACAGTTCAACCGTCTTCTGACGAGCACCAACTTTACAGAACACACTGTTCAGTGTCTAATCAATGCCTTATCTACAATAATTTCTCAAAAGTGTGATAGTCATCCTAAAGACAACGAAATCACTTACATTATGGTCCATTCCTTCCAGCGCCATCTTGAAATTCTAAACTTCCGTTGGATGAAGGGGTACTTCCGACAGACGAACGTCTTCTTCATTAAATGTTCTACAATTAACATTGGATAATTACTGTAACCTGCTGTACTGGAGGTATAGTACAGTAAAACGCAACTGAAATTTTGCTAATAATGTTAAAAGTAAGTGTATGCTCTATTTCTGTCCTTTTTCCAATACCTTATCTATTTGGAGAAGCTATGCCAGAAACAGATATGTTGAATATTGTAAAACCATTTGCATGGTCCTTTGAGTTGGCCTGATGTACCATATTACTGTAGCTATATCAATAGTGTGTAATAAGTGTGCAATATATAAGATAGATAAAACATTATTTAACAGTTTTGATTGCATTTCAAAGAGACTGGCATTGAGGATGTGGTTTTCGACTTATCAGTTAAACAGACTGGCTTGTCTATTCCAATTATGTATTACTGTTGATCTTCTACCATGCTACAGACTGAGAAACAAAAGTTTGTTCAAGCCAAGTCCCAGCAGCGCACAAGGACATACGTGTACTCAGTTTGGCTGTTATTTGAGGAGAGTAGTAAACCAGCAATATTTGTTTAATATGGCGAGTTTCTTCAAGATTTAGTTTAGTTCTTGCTGCTGTCAGCTGCCTCCAATTCTAATCAATAGAAAACATTTTATTGCAATTTTTTACATAATTTGACCTGTTTCTCAATAACTAGGATTCCATCCAATTGGCAACAGATTTTCGTGCGAATATCTTAAAATCCACCTAAAACAATCAGGGGTGTTTATAAGATTTGAAGACACTGTGGGCTTAGCCCAAAGCCAGTCAAAGCCACTCTCGTCACTCTTCACTCAAGGCTAAAAAATAAAGAAAATGATTTCAACAGATAAATATATGAATTTGGTGCTCTTTGAAATGAACATTGAGCCATTCAAACATTGAGAAATTTGATATTTTTCATGTAACTTGCACCTTCCCACATGCCACAGCAGACACTGCTAGTACTCAATTACAATTGCTACTGTGGGTCTCTCTACTCTGGAACACTACTCCACAGGAGGCTGCTGAGGGGAGGACAGCTCATAATAATGTCTGGAAAGGAGTTATTGGAATGTTATCTGTGTTTGATTGACCTTTATTTAACTAGGCAAGTCAGTTAAGAACAAATTCTTATTTTCAATGACGGCCTAGGAACAGTGGGTTAACTGCCTGTTCAGGGGCAAAATGACAGATTTGTACCTTGTGGATTTGAACTTGCAACCTTTCGGTTACTAGTCCAACGCGCTAACCACTAGGCTACCCTGAGTTTGATACCATTCCATTTATTCCGTTCTAGCCATTACTATGAGTCTGTCCTCCACAATTAAGGTGCCACCAACAACCTGCACTCTACTCTCTACTCTGGAACACATACAGTACCAGTCAAAAGTTTGGACACAACTACTCATTCCAGGGTTTTCTTTATTTTTACTACTTTCTACATTGCAGAATAATAGTGAAGACATCAAAACTATGAAATAACACATGTGGAATCATGTAGTAACCCAAAAAATGTTAAACAAAACTAAATATATTTTATATTTGAGATTCTTCTAAGTAGCCACCCTTTGCCTTGACAGCTTTGCACACTCTTGGTATTCTCTCAACCAGCTTCATGTATTTCAATTAACAACTGTGCCTTGTTAAAAGTTAATTTGTGGAATTTCTTTCCTTCTTAATGTGTTTGAGTTGTGGTGTGGTTGTGTTGTGACAGGGTAGGGGTAGTATACAGAAGATAGCCCTATTTGGGAAAAGACCAAGTCCTTATTATAGCAAGAACAGCTCAAATAAGCAAAGAGAAATGACAGTCCATCATTACTTTAAGGATCGGAGCTTTTTTTTTCAATTTTCACCAAAAATGACATACCCAAATCTAACCTTAGGACCTGAAGCAAGGATATGCATATTCCTGATACCATTTGAAAGGAAACACTGAGGTTTGTGGAAATGTAAAATTAAAGTAGAATAATATAACACATTAGATCTGGTGAAAGATAATACAAAGAAAATGTTTTTTTTGAAACTCAAGAGAAAGGCAAAAAAATATTATTCCTGTTTAAGCACAATTCACATTTTGACCACTAGATGGCAGCAGTGTATGTGCACAATTTTATACTGATCCAATGAACCATTGCATTTAAGGTTCAAAATGTTGTATCAAGTCTGCCCAAATGTGCCTAATTGGTTTATTAACTGTGCACTATCCTCAAACAATAGCATGGTATTCTTGCACTGCAATAGCTACTGTAAATTGGACAGTTCAGTTAGATTTACAAGAATTTAAGATTTCTGCCCATGTCAGATACGTCTATGTCCTGGGAAATTTTCTTGTTACTTACAACCTCATGCTAATCACATTAGCACACGTTAGCTCAACCGTCCCATGTGTGTGTGAGTGTGTGGGGTGGGGGGGAGGGGGGTGATCAGACATGAAGGTCAGTCAATATGGAACATTTCAAGAAATTTGAAAGTTTCTTCAAGTGCAGTTGCAAAACCCATCAAGCATTATGATGAAACTGGCTCTCATGAGGACTGCCACAGGAAAGGAAGACCCAGAATTACCTCTGCTCTAGAGGACACGTTCATTGGACTTAACTTCACCTCAGATTGCAGCCCAAATAAATGCTTCACAGTGTTCAAGTAACAGACACCTCTCAACATCAACAGTCTGTGTGAATTAGGCTTTCGTGGTCGAATTGCTGCAAAGGAACCACTACTAAAGGATACCAATAAGAAGAAGAGACTTGCTCTGGCCAAGAAACACAAGCAATAGACAGACCGGTTGAAATCTGTCCTTTGGTCTGATGAGTCCAAATTTTATATTTTTAGTTCCAACCGCCGTGTCTTTGTGAGACGCAGAGTGGGTGAACGGATGATCTCCGCATGTGTGCTCCACCTTGAAGCATGGAGGAGTGATTATGTGGGGGTTCTTTGCTGGTGACACTGTCAGTGATTTATTTAGAATTTAAGGCACACTTAATCAGCATGGCTATCCCATCCCATCTGGTTTGTGCTTAGTGGGACTATCATTTGTTTTTCAACAGGACAATGACCCAACACACCTCCAGGCTGTGTAAGGGCTATTTGACCAAGAAGGAGAGTGATGGAGTGCTGCATCAGATGACTTGGCACCCACAATCATCCTACCTCATCCCAATTGAGATGGTTTGGGATGAGTTGGAGGAAAAGCAGCCAATAAGTGCTCAGCATATGTGGGAACTCCTTCAAGACTGTTGGAAAAGATTTCCAGGTAAAGCTGTTTTTTTTATTTTCACCTTTATTTAACTAGGCAAGTCAGTTAAGAACAAATTCTTATTTACAATGACAACCTACCGGGCAACAGTGGGTTAACTGCCTTGTTCAGGGGCAGAAATACAGATTTCTATCTCGTCAGCTTGGGGATTCGATCCAGCAACTTTCCAGTCACTGGCCCAATGCTCTCACCACTAGGCTACCTTCCGCACTGCCCCTCTCTGGTTGAGAGAATGCCAAGAGTTGGCAAAGCTTTCATCAAGGTGAAGGGTGGCTACTTTAAAGAATCTCAAATATGAAATATATTTTGATTTCTTTAAGACGTTTTTGGTTACTACATGACTTCATATGTGTTATTCCATAGTTTTGATGTCTTCACTATTATTCTGTAATGTAACAAATAGTAAAATAAAGAAAAACCCTTGAATGAGTAGGTGTGTCCAAATTTTTGACTGGTACAGTACATAAACAAACTCTGACCTGTCCAATGAGCCAAGCTGATTAAAGAATCTCACAGTACCCAACCACACCTCTCTCTCTCACACACACACACCACACACAAACTGTGCAGTAATTAGAATCCATAGAGTAGTTTTAAGCGATACAGTGCTTAGCTCTACTCCATTTATTTGTATCCTAAAAAACGTCCTAGTCCTTGCCGATGACAAGCATACCCATAACATGATGCAGCCACCACCATGCATGAAAATATGAAGAGTGGTACACAGTGATGTGTTGTGTTGGATTTGCCCCAAACGTAACACTTTGTATTCAGGACAAAAAGTTAATTTCTTTGCCACATTTTTTGCAGTTTTACTTTAGTGCTTCATTGCAAACAGGATGCATGTTTTGGAATATATTTTACAGGCTTCCTTTTCAGTCTGTCATTTTGGTTACTATTGTGGAGTAACTACAATAGTGTTGATCGATCGATCGACAGTTTCCTCTGAACACAGCCATTAAACTTAAGATGGCGCCGTACTGGATGGCCACCGTTTTGCAAGCTCCGACCCAACTTTGCTATTTTGTGACCATTTTGTTGTTTATTTTTTGTCTATTTTCACATAATGTACCGCTATTATTTCTTGCAACCCACAAGAACTCTTGAACATCAGGTCGGCTTCTACTTTGACTCATCTGCCCAGAGCTCTCCTGTAATTCCAAGCCAATTGTCGGGCTACCCAAGAGGAAACGCTGGTATTACGGAGGCAAGAGAAGGGGCATCCTGGTGAGATTAAGGCGAAGGGAAAACCGCCCACCTCTTCCCTCCATTCTACTGGCAAATGGACAGTCACTTGATAATTAGATGGATGACCTCCGATCGGGGATTCGCTACCAACAGGACTCTCGGAATTGCAATATTATTTGCTTTCAGAAACATGACTCTTAGACAAGAACCCCTCATGGCTATCCAACTCAATGAATTCTCCAATCACCGGGCGGACAGGACAGTTGAGTTGTGGAAATCGAGGGGGGGAGGGGTTTGCCTCCTCATCAACTCCAACTGGTGTGCTAATTCCAGCGAGGTGGAAGTGCCAACCCAGTGTTCAGGTCTTGGAATACTTTATGGTCAAATGTCGGCCCTTCCACCTCCCGAGGGAGTTGTCAGCTGTAATCGCTGTATACATTCCACCTCAGGACAATAAAAATAATAAGCTGGCGCTTAAAGAACTGTACAAGGCATGAACAAGCAGGATACTCTACACCCAGAGGCTGCCTTTCTGATTCCCGACAATTTTATTTGCCCAACTTCCATCAACACGTCTCCAATGCCACTAGGGGCAATAAAGTCCTAGACCACTGCTATTCTACCCACAAGCAAGCATACAAGGCACTCCCTCGTCCGCGATTCGGAAAATCAGATCACGACTCCGTACTCTTGTTTCCCGTTTACAAGCAGAAACTGAAATCAAATCAAATCAAATTTATTTATATAGCCCCTCGTACATCAGCTGATATCTCAAAGTGCTGTAAAGAAACACAGCCTAAAACCCCAAACATCAAGCAATGCAGGTGTAGAAGCACGGTGTCTAGGAAAAACTCCCTAGAAAGGCCAAAACCAAATCGTGATACCTCACATCTCAAAATAGGGCTACTTAATGTTAGATCCTTTACTTCAAAGGTAGTTATAGTCAATGAACTAATCACTGATCATAATCTTGATGTGATTGGCCTGACTGAAACATGGCTTAAGCCTGATGAATTTACTGTGTTAAATGAGGCCTCAACTCCTGGTTACACTAGTGACCATATCCCCCGTGCATCCCGAAAAGGCGGAGGTGTTGCTAACATTTACGATAGCAAATTTCAATTTACAAAAAAAAAATGACGTTTTCATCTTTTGAGCATCTAGTCATGAAATCTATACAGCCTACTCAATCACTTTTTATAGCTACTGTTTACAGGCCTCCTGGGCCATATACAGCGTTCCTCATTGAGTTCCCTGAATTCCTATCGGACCTTGTAGTCATAGCAGATAATATTCTAATTTTTGGTGACTTTAATATTCACATGGAAAAGTCCACAGACCCACTCCAAAAGGCTTTCGGAGCCGTCATCGACTCAGTGGGTTTTGTCCAACATGTCTCTGGACATACTCACTGTCACAGTCATACTCTGGACATAGTTTTGTCCCATGGAATAAATGTTGTGGATCTTAATGTTTTTCCTCATAATCCTGGACTATTGGACCACCATTTTATTATGTTTGCAATTGCAACACATAATCTGCTCAGACCCCAACCAAGGAGCATCAAAAGTCGTGCTATAAATCCTCAGACAACACAAAGATTCCTTGATGCCCTTCCAGACTCCCTCTGCCTACCCAAGGACGTCAGAGGACAAAAATCAGTTAACCACCTAACTGAGGAATTCAATTTAACCTTGCGCAATACCCTAGATGCAGGTGCACCCCTAAAAACTAAAAACATTTGCCATAAGAAACTAGCTCCCTGGTATACAGAAAATACCCGAGCTCTGAAGCAAGCTACCAGAAAATTAGAACGGAAATAGTGCCACACCAAACTGGAAGTCTTCCGACTAGCTTGGAAAGACAGTACCGTGCAGTATCGAAGATCATCCTATTTTTCCAACTTAAATGAGGAAAATAAGAACAATCCTAAATTTATTTATGATACTGTCGCAAAGCTAACTAAAAAGCAGCATTCCCCAAGTGAGGATGGCTTTCACTTCAGCAGTAATAAATTAATGAACTTCTTTGAGGAAAAGATCATGATTATTAGAAAGCAAATTATGGACTCCTCTTTAAATCTGTGTATTCATTCAAAGCATAGTTGTCCTGAGTCTGCACAACTCTGCCAGGACCTAGGATCAAGAGAGACACTCAAGTGTTTTAGCACTAAATTTCTTGACACAATGATGAAAATAATCATGGCCTCTAAACCTTCAAGCTGCATACTGGACCCTATTCCAAATAAACTACTGAAAGAGCTGCTTCCTGTACTTGGCCCTCCTATGTTGAACATAATAAACGGCTCTCTATCCACTGGGTGTGTACCAAACTCACTAAAAGTGGCAGTAATAAAGCCTCTCTTGAAAAAGCCAAACCTTGACCCAGAAATATAAAAAATGATCGGCCTATATCAAATGTCCCATTCCTCTCAGAAATGTTAGAAAAAGCTGTTCAGGAAGGCAGTGAGTTGCTGCGCAAGACAAACAATGCATACGAAATGCTTCAGTCTGGTTTTAGACCCCATCATAGCACTGAGACTGCACTTGTGAAGGTGGTAAATTACCTTTTAATGGCATCAGACAGAGGCTCTGCATCTGTCCTCGTGCTCCTAGACCTTAGTGCTGCCTTTGATACCATCGATCACCACATTCTTTTGGAGAGATTGAAAACCCAAATTGGTCTACACGGACAAGTTCTGGCCTGGTTTAGATCTTATCTGTCGGAAAGATATCAGTTTGTCTCTGTGAATGGTTTGTCCTCTGACAAATGTCGATGTTCCTCAAGGTTCCGTTTTAGGACCACTATTGTTTTCACTATATATTTTACCTCTTGGGTATGTCATTCAAAAACATAATGTTAACTTTCACTGCTATGCAGATAACACACAGCTGTACATTTCAATGAAACATGGTGAAGCCCCAAAATTGCCCTCGCTAGAAGCCTGTGTTTCAGACATAAAGAAGTCTAGGACCCAAGAAACAAAGAGATCTTCTGTTGAATCTGACAATTAATCTTGATGGTTGTACAGTCATCTCAAAGACAACTGTGAAGGACCTCGGCGTTACTCTGGACCCTAATCTCTCTTTGACGAACATATCAAGACTGTTTCAAGGACAGCTTTTTTCCATCTAAGTAACATTGCAAAAATCTGAAACTTTCTGTCCAAAAATGATGCAGAAAAATTAATCCATGCTTTTGTTACTTCTAGGTTAGACTACTGCAATGCTCTACTTTCCGGCTACCCGGATAAAGCACTAAATAAACTTCAGTTAGTGCTAAATACGGCTGCCAGAATCCTGACTAGAACCAAAAAATGTGATCATATTACTCTAGTGCTAGCCTCCCTACACTGGCTTCCTGTTAAGGCAAGGGCTGATTTCAAGGTCTTACTGCTAACCTACAAAGCATTGCATGGGCTTGCTCCTACCTATCTTTCTGATTTGGTCCTGCCGTACATACCTACACGTACGCTACGGTCACAAGACGCAGGCCTCCTAATTGTCCCTAGAATTTCTAAGCAAACAGCTGGAGGCAGGACTTTCTCCAACAGAGCTCCATTTTTATGGAATGGTCTGCCTACCTATGTGAGAGACGCAGACTCGGTCTCAACATTTAAATCTTTACTGAAGACTCATCTCTTCAGTGGGTCATATGATTGAGTGTAGTCTGGCCCAGGAGTGTGAAGGTGAACGGAAAGGCTCTGGAGCAACGAAACGCCCTTGCTGTCTCTGGCTGGCCGGTTCCCCTCTCTCCACTGGGATTCTCTGCCTCTAACCCTATTACAGGGGCTGAGTCACTGGCTTACTGGTGTTCTTTCATGCCGTCCCTATGAGGGGTTCGTCACTTGAGTGGGTTGAGTCACTGACGTGATCTTCCTGTCTGGGTTGGTGCCCCCGCCTTGGGTTGTGCCGTGGCGGAGATCTTTGTGGGCTATGCTCGGCCTTGTCTCAGGATGGTAAGTTGGTGGTTGAAGATATCCCTCTAGCGGTGTGGGGGCTGTGCTTTGGCAAAGTGGGTGGGGTTATATCCTGCCTGTTTGGCCCTGTCCGGGTGTATCATCAGATGGGGCCACAGTGCCTCCTGACCCCTCCTGTCTCAGCCTCCAGTATTTATGCTGCAGTAGTTTATGTGTTGGGGGGCTAGGGTCAGTTTGTTATATCTGGAGTACTTCTCCTGTTTTATCCGGTGTCCTGTGTGAATTTAAGTATGCTCTCTTTAATTCTCTTTTTCTTTCTTTCTCTCGGGGGACCTGAGCGCTAGGACCATGCCTCAGGACTACCTGGCATGATGACTCCTTGCTGTCCCCAGTCCACCTGGCCGTGCTGCTGCTCCAGTTTCAACTGTTCTGCCTGCGGCTATGGAATCCTGACCTGTTCACCGGACGTACTACCTGTCCCAGATCTGCTGTTTTCAACTCTCTAGAGACAGCAGGAGTGGTAGAGATACTCTTAATGATCGGCTATGAAAAGCCAACTGACATTTACTTCTGTGGTGCTGATTTACTGCACCCTCGACAACTCCTGTGATTATTATTATTTGACCATGCTGGTCAGTTATGAACATTTGAACATCTTGGCCATGTTCTGTTATAATCTCCACCTGGCACAGCCAGAAGAGGACTGGCCACCCCTCATAGCCTGGTTTCTCTCTAAGTTTCTTTCCAGGTTTTGGCCTTTCTAGGGAGTTTTTCCTAGCCACCGTGCTTCTACACCTGCATTGTGTCACACCCTGACCATAGTTTGCTTTGTATGTTCTTTGTTTTGTTTGGTCAGGGTGTGATCTGAGTGGGCATTCTATGTTGGATGTCTAGTTTGTCTGTTTCTATGTTTTGTTTGGTCAGGGTGTGATCTGAGTGGGTATTCTATGTTGGATGTCTAGTTTGTCTGTTTCTATGTTTTGTTTGGTCAGGGTGTGATCTGAGTGGGCATTCTATGTTGGATGTCTAGTTTGTCTGTTTCTATGTTTTGTTTGGTCAGGGTGTGATCTGAGTGGGCATTCTATGTTGGATGTCTTGTTTGTCTGTTTCTATGTTTTGTTTGGTCAGGGTGTGATCTGAGTGGGCATTCTATGTTGGATGTCTTGTTTGTCTGTTTCTGTGTTTGGGCCTGATATGGTTCTCAATCAGAGGCAGGTGTTAGTCATTGTCTCTGATTGGGAGCCATATTTAGGTAGCCTGTTTTGTGTTGGGTTTTGTGGGTGGTTGTTCCTGTCTCTGTGTTTGTTACACCAGATAGGGCTGTTTTTTTTTTTTTTTTTTTTTTTTCTCTCTCCCCCTCCTTTCCTCTCTCTTCACATTTCTTGTTTTGTATATTGTTCATTTATCATCTTCATTAAAGATGTATCACAATAACCACGTTGCGTTTTGGGCCGCCTCTCCTTCAACAGAAGAATCCTGTGACACATTGCTTGCTGTTTGGGGTTTTAGGCTGGGTTTCTGTACAGCACTTTGAGATATGAGCTGATGTACGAAGGGCTATATAAATAAATATATTTAAGTGTCACAAAACTGTTAGAATCAGAGGGCTCAAAAAATACTGTGTTGAAATGTTTAGGGAGGAAGTGGGTAAAATTGACTGATCATTTGTGCTGGATAGTATAGGGATAGACAGTGCCTGGGAAGCCAGTGTAGTAAGATTCAATCTTAGCCCTGTATTAAAACGTCTTTGGGCTGCAATCCCAATAACGGGATGATATGACAACAGCAAGTGAAGGTGCAGGGCACCAAATTCAAAACAACAGAAATATCATAATTAAAATTCCTCAAACATACATGTATCTTATACCGTTTTAAAGGTCCCACAGTTGACAGTGCATGTCAATGCAAAAACCAAGCTATGAGGTCGAAGAAATTGTCCATAGAGCTCCAAGACAGGGATTGTGTTGAGGTACAGATCTTGGGATGGGTACCAAAACATTTCTGCAGCATTGAAGGTCCCCAAGAACACAGTGGCCTCCATCATTCTTAAATGGAAGAAGTTTGGAACTACCAAGACTTTTCCTAGAGCTGGCCACCCAGGCAAACTGAGCAAACGGGGGAGAAGGGCCTTGGTCAAGGGGTGACCAAGAACCCGATGGTCACACTGACAGAGCTCCTCTGTGAAGATGGGAACACCTTCCAGAAGGACAAGTATCCCTGCAGCACTCCATCAATCAGGCCTTTATGGTAAAGTTGCCAAACGGAAGCCACTCCTCAGTAAAAGGCAACTGAAGGCCCGCTTGGAGTTTGCCAAAAGGCACCTAAAGACTCTCAGACCATCAGACAGATTCTCTGGTCTGATGAAACCAAGATTGAACTATTTTGCTTGAATGCGACCCTAAGCACACAGCCAAGACAATGCATGAGTGGCTTTGAGACACGTCTCTGAATGTCCTTGAGTGGACCAGCCAGATCCCAGACTTGAATAAGATTTAACATCTCTGGAGAGACCTGAAAATAGCTGTACAGCGAAGCTCCCCATCCAACCTGACAGAGCTTGAGAGGATCTGCAGAGAAGAATGAAAGAAACTCCCCAAAAATAGGTGTGCCAAGCTTGTAATGTCATACCCAAGAACACTCAAGGCTGCTGCCAAAGGTGCTTCAACAAAGTACTGATGAAAGGGTCTGAATACTTATGTAAATGTAATGTTTGTTTTTTCATAAATTTGCAACAATTTCTAAAAATCTGTTTTTGCTTTATCATTATGGGATATTGTGTGTAGTTTGATGAGAAAAAAAACAATTTAATACATTTTAGAATAAAGCTGTAACATAACTAAAATGTGGAAAAAGTCAAGAGGTCTGAATACTTTCGGAATGCACTGTAAACATCACAGAAATGAAACACAGAGCAAAATAGATGATGATCTAATTTGCTGATAAAATCATTGAGAACAAACGACTACCCTAAAAAGCTTTGGAAATCATTTAAGGAACTAGGCTGTAGTAGTACTACCATAAACAAACTAAACAGTATTGGACTGAATATCTGGGGGGAGACAATATATGAAAAAGCAGAGGTTGCCAATTAATTAAACTCTTTTTTTACTTCTGTTGCCAGCAAGCTGGTTAGCAAGCTGCCCACCAGTTCTGGTTTGTATGGAAACGACCAAGTCAAGAAGTATTACGCCGAGTTAGAGGTTCAGGCAAACTCTTTTTCTTTTGCAAAAGCAGCAACAGCCAAAAGAGCCAGTATGCTAGTGGAGCTTAAATGCTCCAAAGCCACAGGCCTGGATAATATTCCTGCAAGGTTTCTTAGAGATTCTAATGAGCAAACTGCCCCTTCTATTATGTATATTGTTAATCTCTCTCCTGAACAATGCACCTTTCCCAGGGGCATGAAACACGCTAAAGTTATATATCTGTATAAGAAGGGTATAAATTCTGACCCTGGGAATTATAGGCCTGCATCTATCCTCAGTATAGCATCAAAGATCCTGGAGAGAGTGTCTACAAACAAAGTCTAATGTATGATTTTCAGTCGGGTTTTAGAAAAACATACTCCATTGATTCATGTCTACTTTACTTGACTGTCTTCATCAGGAAAGAGATTGATGAGGTTCATTTCTATGGAATGGTACTGCTTGACCTATAGAAGGCCTTTGATACAGTTAACTACTGTCTCCTAATCTCCAAACTGGAGGCACTGAGGTTAAGCAGTCTCCCTCTAGGCTGGGTAAAGTCCTATTTCTCAGGTAGGGAGCAAGTAGTAGAGGTTAAGGGTTCACTGTCTCAGGCAAAACCAATGAGTTGTGGTGTTCCGCAGGGGAGCGTGCTTGGGCCTCTACTGTTTTTATTGTATATAAACTATATGAAAGATGATTGTTCTTGCCATCTTTTCCTTTTTGTGGATGACTACACTTCTAGTGTCTCACAAAAGTAAAACTACGTTGGAGAGCATACTTTGGACAGAGCTTAGCAAATGGCGAGGAGCAGTAGCAAATGGCGAGGAGATAATAAGCTATCTCTGTACTTAGGTAAAACTGAGGCAATTATTTTGGGATCCAGACCTAAATTGTGTCGGTCCTCTGAAATCAGAGTGGAGTGTGAGGTGCTGACTACTAAAACCTCTGTTAGCTACCCGGGATGTATCCTTGAAGGAAGCTTGGGAGTTGTGAGCATGGCCACTAAAGTGCTAGGGAAGGTTAATGCCAGGACTAAGTTTTTGTCTAGAACGTCCAAGCTGCTTGATAAGGACTCCATGAGAGTGCTAGCCACTGCCCTCATCAATGCCATTTTGACTATGCTAGTACTTCCTGGTTTGGGGGCTTATCTAAGTTTATGAAGGGGATAGCCCAGAATACGCTGATCAGGGTAGTATTGAAGGTGAGTCCACATACTCACATAGGCAGGAACTGCTTTCAGGAACTCAATTGGCTGCCTGTTGAGGCTAGGGTGTCCCAGATTAGACTGGGTTGGGTTTATAGGAGTATTTATGGTTCTGTGCCCAGATTAGATATGCAACATATTAGGGACGCAACAATTACAGCACCAGATCAGGTGTTGCTAATATGTGCTTATACAGGGTTCAGGAGTAATGCTGGGAAATGTACTTTCTTGTATACTAGAGCTAAAGTAAAACTAAAGTAAAAAAACAGTTTGATGTCTTTCTGTGCCCATATGAATGTACCTACCCTATGATGAAAAAAATTAGATACATTTTCTTCTTCTCTGTTTGTATGTTTTATTATCGCGCTGTCATACTTTGTTCAACTGTGTTTGATCTTGTCTAGCCATCTTGTTTCAAGAAGACAACAATTGAAATAAGTCCCAGACTTTACTCTGTTTTGTCCTCAATGATTTTACTAATGTGCATGTATGGCTTTTTCAAGTTTTATGTGTGCTTGTTTTTTTAAATGGTTGAATTAATAAACTAAACAAAAAAAGATCTACAGTACCAGTCAAAAGTTTGGACACACCTACTCATTCAAGGGTTTTTCTTTATTTTGACTATTTTCTACATTGTAGTGAAGACATCAAAACTTTGAAATAACACATATGGAATCAGGTAGTAACCAAAAAAGTGTTAAACAAATCAAAATATATTTTAGATTCTTCAAAGTAGCTACCCTTTACCCCAATGACTGCTTTGCACACTCTTGGCATGCTCTCAACCAGCTTCATGAGGTAGTCACCTGGAATGCATTTCAAGTAACAGGCATGCCTTGTTAAAAGTTAATTTGTGTAATATCCTTCTTAATGCATTTAAGCCATTCAGTCCATATTATGGAAAGAACAGCTCATATAAGCAAAGAGAAACGACAGTCCATCCTTACTTTAAGACAGCATTTCAAGACCTTTGAAAGTTTCTTCAAGTGCAGTCGTAAAAACCCCATCAAGCGCTATGATGAAACTGGCTCTCATGAGGACCGTGCTCAGCATATGTGGGAACTCCTTCCAAGACGGTTGGAAAAGCTTTCCTCGTGAAGCTGGTTGAGAGAATGCCAAGGATGTGCAAAGCTGTTATCAAGGCAAATGGTGGCTACTTTGAAAAATCAAAAATATATTTAGATTTGTTAACCATTTTTTGATTACCACAATGTTCCATATCTGTTATTTCATAGTTTATGTCTTCACTATTATTCTGCAATTAAGAAATTAGTAAAAATAAAGAAAAACCCTTGAATGAGTAGCTGCGTCCAAACTTTTGACTGGTACTGTATATGAAAATAAGAAACATGAGCTAAGCATGTTTACCTGGAGAATTAAATAGTTTATTAGACCTCCATTATTCATGTCATTTAGTCAGTTCTACCACCTCAACATTGACAATTTTAAATAAGGTCAGATGTAATGTTGTAGTAAAGTTCAGCTTCAGTCTACAGGTGGGCATTGTGTCACTGTCAGAACACACAGTATGTGCTTCAGTCTGAAAATCGTTCTCTCATCTCTTCGGTCTAAACTAGCCAGCCAGTAGCTACCGAAGTGGCTGGCCAGCCAAGACAGCTACAGAAACAAAACCCATTAAATACACTCACTGGAAATGAACACTTCTCCTAATATCATGACTTATATCAACATCCTTAGCTTACCAATTCACTAAATATACTGTTAAATAACTTTGACTCATAAAAAACAAAGGAGAGGCGCATGCTTGTACTGAGTACAAACTAAATGGCACCTATCTTGTGAACACCACACTTGGATCCAAGTGGGTTGGCAGTTTCAAAGTCATCATAGTACAATTGGATCTGTAAAGCATTTATATGTTTTGGGAGAGATGAGTCTTAAAGTAACTTCCATCACAAAAGTCTTACTAAGTGTCTTCCACAGATGTGTAGGTGCATTTTCCAATAACTTACAGATTTCAGAATTGCGACACATGAATGTTAATGTTTCAACTATAGGAATATATACAAAAGGTTATTTCACTAGGACTTGATCATATATGCCTGTTTTTTTCCCGCCTGATATTATATCTAACTCCCAACACTACTTCTACTGGCTCCACAAAACCCCATCTTTGGTTGAAGTACCATATATAATATCCTTATGAATACTATTGAAATGTTTTCTGAAACCTGAGTATGTTGAAAACTGCGGTCTTCAACCATCTGGAGCACAGACCAATCTAAACTTGGTGGCGGAATAGAAGCTGTGATCAATTCTCAAATTCGATATCAATGACTGGCTGTTTCTGTGCAACACTTGACAACAAAAGCACCGCAAGATACATTTATCTAGTTAAGAAGTTTTGTCCTGAACTCTATCATGCTAGATGCCTCTTGTTTTGCCTATATCAATGTTGTAGATGGTTGTCTGCAGAGGTTATTCTGTAGAAGTTGACAAGAGCATCACCATACGTCAAGTTAAAGACAAAGTGGGCTGTGAACAGTAGTTAATCAAACAAACGCAGACTACTAGTTGCCTGGCACCACGATGTTGTCAATCTGGCTCGGTCTTCTACCAACGGCAAGGAGGTACGGCTGTCGACCATGGCTCCCATCATGATGTTCTTCAATGCTGCAGCATGACTGCAACACACAAAGGGTCCTTCTAAGTCCCTTTCCACATGTTAATACAATGAAGAAACAACCCAAAAAATTGATTACACAATTACTGTATCATCTTACCTTCTGAAAGTGCACTAGTCTACCCACAGCATCACTGGCACTGATCTTGGTCCTCTTCCCTCCTGCTGCTGGTGGGAGGAGATGAAGCAGCAGCAGGGAGGACATATCATTGTCCCAGTCTGAGGGCAAGAAAAGGCAAAACACCCCAAATCACAAAAAATAATATCGCTGAGTTTGAAACATTGCACTATCCACGAGAGAATCCACTTACTGGTTTCGCAGTCATTCTCTGGTGGTTTTTCTGCAGACTTCAGGAGGCGACGCAAATCGGCGGTCATAGTCATGGATTTTGCCAGTTTGATGACTTTAGGCTTCAATATTGCGTCCCACTTTTCAAGGAGCTTAGAGGATGTTTCATCGTCGGCAAAAAGTCCTGATTCACCTAAAACAAAGTGGATCAACTGAACTTCATGACCAACACAAAATCATGTTCTCAATCAGACAAATAGCCTGTAGTTCTGATTCCAACACATACCACATACTACATCACTCACCAATCCTTTGATGTCCAGAAACCTGGGAAAGACTGTGAGGACATCTGTGCTTCTGTCTGGACTATAAACTGGCTCCTGGCGATCCTGGAACACCCCCTTCATCGTCTGATAAATGTGTTTTTCATTGGCCGAGTGGACAAGGAAGGAAAGGGCCTCCTTGCATGCATCACCAACAAGCTGGTGGTCCAGGTCAGTCTTCCTCCTATGGGTTGGGCCTCCCGACTGGGGTGAAATACTCTTCTTGATGAGTCTTCCTTGATGCCGTCTTCAGGCGATAATTCAGATATCCTTTGCCCGTGTAAGGATCATAGAAGGGTTCCTTAGATGTGGGAAAAGATTACCAACATGGTAGTCAAATGGTTAGTATTTTTAGACTTGATTCTATGACTGTTTGGTGTCCTGTTCAGTCCACAGAACAAGTGTCAAAATATTAAAGCAAGCAAGCTCTACCAGCACTTACATATCCGTTTTCCCCCAAAGGCTCTCTCAACGAAGGAAAGAGGGTCACAAGTCACAATTGGAAATCATCAAAAATGTTTATTTGTGCTACAAAAAAGAGAGACTAATCAGAACACATAAGCTACACAGGGGGAAACAGAATGGGTCTGACACAAATCAAGCCCAAGGGTTCAATAAAGAAAATACATCAGACAGTTCATATTTTCACCTTGATCTCCATAAGAGAAGGTTGCAACTTCATGAACTTCTTGCATTTTTGGTATTGGGCCTTCACCAACATGTTACACTGCACATGCAATTACACACAATGTCATTTTGAAGTTATGGTGTAGCTGTACATCATACATCATACAAGATTCCCCTTTATACCCTCTCCCCTTTGTCTTCCCTGCAGTGGATCAACCATTTGTTCCAAATTCCACTTTAATGATGTAAAAGGTGTCCGCCTGCCTGCGGATCTGGAGCTTGGCAAGGCAATATTCCAGTGAAATCAACCAACATATCTAGCTAGCTATCTGACTAGCTACAAACAGTTACCACAACCACTCAAATCTATAGGAAAGAAATTGGGAAATACATTTCAAGCCGTACTGGCTTGAACACAATGCCTGATCTGTGATCAACAACAAGCACACACCAAAGACATTAATCTAAATGACCGAGGACAACCCTATCACGTCTGGCCACGTGCCCTAGCTAGCTAACGTTAGAGCTAAATTACAAGATGTTGAGGTCAGTGTTGTAGCTATGCGAGGGTCCCCGCTCTAGAGCCGCCACCTAAGTGGGCCAAGCCAGAGGTGGAGCGGGGTCTACGTCCCTCAGCAGAGCCGCCACCTAAGTGGACCAAGCCAGAGGTGGAGCGGGGTCTACATACCTCACCAGAGCCGCCACCGCAGAGAAATGCCCACCCAGACCCTCCCCTATAGGTTCAGGTTTTGCGGCCGGAGTCCGCACCTTGGGGGGGAGGGGTACTGTCACACCCTGACCTTAGAGCTTTTTATGTCTCTATTTTGGTTTGGTCAGGGTGTGATTTGGGTGGGCATTCTATGTTCCTTTTTCTATGTTTTTGTATTTCTTTGTTTTGGCCATGTATGGTTCTCAATCAGGGACAGCTGTCTATCGTTGTCTCTGATTGGGAACCATACTTAGGTAGCTTTTTCCCACATGGTTTTTGTGGGTAGTTAGTTTCTGTTTAGTATTTTGCACCTTACAGGACTGTTTCGGTTATGCTCTTGTTATTTTTGTTTAGCGGTCAGTGTAAATAAAAAGTCATGAACACTTACCACGCTGAGCTTTGGTCCGATTCCTCTTCAGAAGACGACACCCGTTACAGGAAGTTAAAGCTTGGTCGCAAATGGGTCTTCCAAATGGACAATGACCCCAAGCATACTTCCAAAGTTGTGGCACAATGGCTTAAGGACCACAAAGTCAAGGTATTGGAGTGGCCATCACAAAGCCCTGACCTCACTAATGCGTTAGAAGTCAAAAGTTTACATACACCTTAGCCAAATATATTTCAACTCAGTTTTTCACAATTCCTGACATTTAATCCTAGTAACAATTCCCTGTCTTAGGTCTGTTAGGATCACTTTATTTTAAGAATGTGAAATGTCAGAATAATAGTAGTTATATATTTCAGCGTTTTTCTTTCATCACATTCCCAGTGGGTCAGAAGTTTACATACACTCAATTAGTATTGGGTAGCATTGCCTTTAAATTGTTTAACTTGGGTCAAACGTTTCAGGTAGCGTTCCACAAGCTTCCTACAATAAGTTCGGGGAATTTTGGCCTACTCTTTCTGACAGAGCTAGTGTAACTGAATCAGGTTTGTAGGCCTCCTTGCTCGCACACATTTTTTCAGTTCTGCCCACACATGTTCTATAGGATGCTGTTTGAAGGAGAGGACCAAGGTGCAGCGTGGTAAGCGTACATGATCTTTTAATGATCAAAATGACGCCAACAAAACAATAAACAATACCAAAACAAACCGTGAAGCTCAAAGGCAAAGTGCCATAAAGAAAGTCAACTTCCCACCAAGACAGGTGGGAAAAAAGGCACCTAAGTATGGTTCCCAATCAGAGACAACGATAGACAGCTGTCCCTGATGGAGAACCATACCTGGCCAAAACATAGAGATAGAAAATCATAGAAACACAACACATAGAAATGCCCACCCCAACTCACGCCCTGACCAAACCAAAATAGAGACATAAAAAGGATCTCCAAGGTCAGGTTGTGATGTATTGAGATGTTGCTACAATATATCCACATAATTTTCATTTTTCATGATGCCATCTATTTTGTGAAGTACATCAGTCCTTCCTGCAGCAAATCACCCCCACAACATGATGCTGCTACCCCCGTGCTTCACGGTTGGGATAGTGTTCTTCGGCTTGCAAGCGTCCCCCTTTTTTCTCCAAACATAATGATGGTCATTATGGCCAAACAGCTCTATTTTTGATTCATCAGACCAGAGGACATTTCTCCAAAAAGTACAATATTTGTCCCCATGTGCAGTTGCAAACCATAGTCTGGCTTTTTTTATGGCGGTTTTGGAGCAGTGGCTTCTTCCTTGCTGAGCTGCATTTTAGGTTATGTCAATATAGGACTAGTTTTACTGTGGATATAGATACTTTTGCACCTGTTTCCTCCAGCATCTTCACAAGGTCCTTTGCTGTTGTTCTGGGATTGATTTGCACTTTTCGCACCAAAGTACGTTCATCTCTAGGAGACAGAAAGCGTCTCCTTCCTGAGCGGTATGACGGCTGCGTGGTCCCATGTTTATACTTGCGTACTATTGTTTATACAGATGAACGTGGTACCTTCAGGCGTTTGGAAATTGCTCCCAAGGATGAATCAGACTTGCGGAGGTCTACAATGTTTTTTTCTGAGGTCTTGGCTGATTTCTTTTGATTTTCATATGATGTCAAGCAAAGAGGCACTGAGTTTGAAGGTAGGCCTTGAAATACATCCACTGGAGGAAATGGAGGAAATCAAAAGCTCCAGCTGAAATGGAGGAAGTCAAGAGCTCCAGCTGAAATGGAGGAAGTCAAGAGCTCCAGCTGAAATGTCATTATCCGTTGTACGACGAGAGAGGGGAATAAGAGTGTACATAGTGTGATTATAGATCAGAGACCATAAGTCTCAGAGGTGTAAATATACAAATCAACTGTGAATGTTAATCAGGTTTCATTTCTTGTTAATTTATGTCATTTCCAAGTTAATGTAATTTTAAATAGCATGGCGTTAACTGTTAAAAGTGAGATCTGTTGGATTCTATCTTCTAACTTGAAATATCCTTATTCGTGTTACCATATTATAACTGAGTGTATGGAAATCTACTGAGTGAGAATGGGGGTACAGAAAGTTTACATTCTGTCAGAACATGTTATTGTTAAATCTCATGTATCCTATGGAGAGGAGAAGGAAAACAGTCTGGTTTCTGCCACTGATAAGGTAGAACAGCCGTGAGTTAGGGAGCAGTGAGGAATGGGCGCCGAGGTCATGTCAGATGAAGTGAGAAGGAACAGTCACCACTTGAGTTCCTGCCTAGCAACAGAGATGTATTGGCTGTCCAGATGTGCAAGGAGGAGCCTCCGCCAAGGAGGGTTTACATATATGTGCTTGTGTAAACATGTCTTTGTCTTTTCAGCTGTTTGACCCAGTGGGTGAATAAACTTGGTTTGATCTTTGAATAGTTGTCCATTAGTTTTTTACTCTGTTTGTCACACCCTACAGTATATTGAAACTAATATCACAATCATAATATTCATAATAATAATAATATGTGGCCTAAAGACAATATTAAATCGAGAATGTCTGATGTGTGACGATATTATCAATTGTCGAATAGAGAATGAAGAGACTAATGACCTGTGCAGAGTACATTGACAGCTTGCATTGACAAATAGCACTTCTTCCATTTCATGCTAGAGGTCCATGCAGGCCAGTTGTTTTGATTGCTATACCCTATCAGAAATAGCAGATTCCAACGTTTCTAATGAACCTATTTTTGCAAAACAACTGTACAAATTGTGCGGATGGTCTCTGTTTCAGAATATTACTTTTTCCTAGAATTTTTCATGTCAGTAGGCTACTGGTGACAATCAGCAATAGCCATTTGGGATAGTCCATTCTATTCTTACTGTAAAATATGTCTGTTGACTGTGGTAGGGCCTGTGATGTCTGCTAAACGAACAAGTTCATTTTATTGGCATGGCGCATCCATAGCCTTGATTACTAAGCACAGATATTCTGTTGTTTTGAAATAAATTGCCTTGTATCGTTTTTTTATGACCTTCCTAAACAAAATGTTTATGGACTTAAATGGATTTATGGACTGTGTAAATTAACATCTGAAAGGCAGAGAGCGTCATAATGTTTCAAAATAAATGTAAATGTTTAATTTCTCTGCAGGAGAGGATTGGCCACCCCTCAGAGCCTGGATCCTCTCTATGTTTCTTCCTAGGTTCTGGCCTTTCTAGGGAGTTTCTCCTAGCTACTCTGCTTCTACACCTGCATTGCTTGCTGTTCGGGGTTTTAGGCTGGGTTTTTGTACAGCACTTTGAGACATCAGCTGATGTAAAAAGGGCTTTATAAATAAATGTGATTTGATTTGATAATTAGGTAATCACCAATTGTGAATAAAGAACAAGAAGGGCCATTCTATTGTACTCATCTGTTCTAATTATAATCTCACAATGGTGTACACCATATCAGTCCACCGAATTCAAGCAGTTTTATTAGCCTACTCTAGGCCAACTTGGAGTAGGCTACACAGTGAGAGCGTGCATTTTACAATGGCAAGACCAAGATGAATGGATGCACATGGTGCATTAGTGTTGCTACAAGATGTGAATGAAAACGACTCAGATGGAAGAACTGGATCATGACATCTCTGATGATTATTATTCTGATTCATGCTTAATGGTTTTTCATATCTGGGAAAGGATCCATATCGGGCTGCAGGTAAGCGAGTGTCGGATAATGGTTTGGATCAGATGGCACGGCTGTACTAGGTGAAAGGAGGAACTCGCTGGCCTGTTGCTGTGTTCTACAACATGCTTGACTTGGCTGCTATCAACATACAGGTGTTGTTTAAACAGTGCATGAACAACACCCTTCTGCATGAGCAGAAGAGACTTCATCGTGAGTCTGGCACATGGGCTACGAGAGAAACATATGAGAGCCGAAGCAGCAGCAAAGATTCCATGCGAGTCATTGAGCACATCGATCCACTTTTCATTTTCCATGTGTTTTGTCTTGTTTTTCCTCACACCTGGTTTCAATTCCATAAATCACTTGTTGTGTATTTAACCCTCTGTTCCCCCCATGTCTTTGTGTGAGATTATTTCTTTTAAGTGCTTGTGCACGTGTTTATTGGTGCGCGACGGGTTTTTGTACTCAATATCTTGTTATTTTTATGCCGTTGGTTTTGCTATTAAACTGCTCCGGCTATTACCAAGTTCTGCTCTCCTGCGACTAACTTCCCTGCCACCGGTTTGCACCCCTTACAAAAGTGACAGTCAGTATCTAGTGTGGCCACTAGCTATATTAAGTACTGCAGTGCATCTCCTCCTCATGGACTGCACCAGATTTGCCCGTTCTTGCTGTCAGATGTTACCCCACTCTTCCACCAAGGCACCTGCAAGTTCCCGGACATTCCTGGGGGAATGGCCCTAGCCCTCACCCGCTGATCGAACGGGTCCCAGACGTGCACAGTCCGATGATGCTGTGACACACCGCCCCAGACCATAACGGACCTTCCACCTCCAATTCAATCCTGCTCCAGAGTACAGGCCTCGGTGTAACGCTCTGTCCTTCGACGATGAACGCGAATCCGACCATCACACCTGGTGAGACAAAACCGTGACTCGTCAGTGGAGAGCACTTTTTGCCAGTCCTGTCTGGTCCAGCGATGGTGGGTTTGTGCCCATAGGCAACGTTGTTGCCGGTGATGTCTGGTGAGGACCTGCCTTACAACAGGCCTACAAGTCCTCAGTCCAGCCTCTCTCAGCTTATTGCGGACAGTCTGAGCACTGTTGGAGAGATTGTGTGTTCCTTGTGTAACTTGGGCAGTTGTTGTTGCCATCCTGTACCTGTCCTGCAGGTGTGATGTTCAGATGTACCGATCCTGTGCAGGTGTTGTTACACGTGGTCTGTCACTGCGAGGGCGTTTAGCTCTCCATCCTGTCTCCCTGTAGTGCTGTCTTAGGCGTCTCACAGTACGGCCATTGTAATTTATTGCCCTGGCCCCATCTGCAGTCCTCATGCCTCCTTGCAGCATGCCTAAGACACGTTCACGCAGATGAGCAGGGACCCTGGGCATCTTTCTTTTGGTGTTTTTCAGAGTCAGTAGAAAGGCCTCTTTAGTGCCCTAAGTTTTCATAACTGTGACCTTAATTGCTTACCATCTGTAAGATGTTAGTGTCTTAACGACCGTTTCACAGGCGCATGTTCATTAATTGTTTAAGGTTCATTGAACAAGAATGGGAAACAGTGTTTAAACCCTTTACAATGAAGATCTGTGAAGTTATTTGGATTTTTAAGAGTTTTCTTTGAAAGACAGGGTCCTAAAAATGGGACGTTTCTTTTTTTGTTGAGTTTAGTTGTAACAAAGGCACTCAACGCCTACAGAAACAGAAATGAATGAAAATGTTGTTATGTTCTTCCAAATATTTACATTTGGTATTCTAATGTTACCTAACACCTTCATAAGCAAACCAAATATTTACATTTGGTATTCTAATGTTACCTAACACCTTCATAAGCACAACCAAATTGCATTGGCACTGGGGTTCCAATGAGGCCAGGTTCTAGTGTTAAATTGAGATTTTGTGTCACTGATCTACACCCCATAATGTCAAAGTGGAATTATGTTTGTTTAACCTTTTAGAAATGAATACAAAATAAAAAGCTGAAATGTCTTCAGTCAATAAGTCAATACTTTGTTATGGCAAACCTAAATAAATTCAGAAGTAAAAATGTAAGTAGTTATTATTCTGTGTTCAATAATAGTGGTTAACATGGCTTTTGAATGACTACCTCATCTCTTTATCACACACATACAATTACCTGTAAGATCTGTGAGGGAAATGCTGTTGTCTGAAGACATAGGCTTGAATTGTACATCTTGTCTCATTGGTTCCTGTAGGTGCTGGGTAGAGATATGAGGGGGAGACGGTCATGACCCCCTCCTCAGACGTTTTGGCAGAACGCCCAGAACATGTTCTATAAGTTAAGATAGGAAATGGTGCCAGTCACATGCAGGAAGCAACCCTTTGAACCATATCTATGTAGCTTGTCTATGGAACTACTATATAAGAGGGGCGGCAGGTAGCCTAGTGGTTAGGGCGGTAGGTAGCCTAGTGGTTAGAGCGTTGGGCCAGTAACCGAAAGATTGAATCCCTGAGCTCACAAGGTAAAAAATATGTTGTTCTGCCCCTGAACAAGGCAGTTAACCCACGGTTCCCTGGAAGGCTGTCATTTTGCTCTTAACTGACTTGCCTAGGTTAAATTAAAAAAAGAGAACTAACAGGACTGTCCTGTGAGAACTCCTGATTGACGTGCCCTATGGTGCATTACGTTTGTTGGAAGCTCTCCAGCTTGCTGATAATAAAGAATGATTCGTTTAAGCTTGACTTGGAGTCCATGGTGGTAATTTCAATGACAGATCCCTCAGTCAAGCAGTGAATTTCCACCACAAAGACCAGGGGAGGTTTTCCAATACTCGCAATGAAGGCCACCTATGTGTGACCACTGTTGTGTCATCAGCAAACTTAATGATGGTGTTGGAGTCATGCCTGGTCGTGCAGTCATGAGTGAACTTCTACACCTGCATTGCTTGCTGTTTGGGGTTTTAGGCTGGGTTTCTGTACAGCACTTTGAGATATCAGCTGATGTACGAAGGGCTATATAAATAAATTTGATTTGATTTGATTTGATTTGAACAGGGAGTACAGGAGGGGACTGAGCACGCACCTCTGAGGGGCCCCCGTGTTGAGGAGCAGCGTGGCGGATGTTTTGTTACCTACCCTTACCACCTGGGGGCGGCCCGTCAGGAAGTCCTGGATCCAGTTGCAGAGGGAGGTGTTTGGTCCCAGGGTCCTTAGTTTAGTGATGAGCTTTGAGGGCACTATGGCGCTGAATGCTGAGCTGTAGTCAATAAATAGCATTCTCACAGAGGTGTTCCTTTTGTCCAGGTGGGATAGGGTAGTGTGGAGTGCAATAGAGATTGCACACTCTTGGCTTCCCTTAACCAGCTTCATGAGGAATATTTTTCCAACACCATTAAAGGAGTTTCCACATTTGCTGAGCACTTGTTGGCTGCTTTTCCTTTACCCTGCGGTCCAACTCATCCCGAACCATCTCAATTGGGTTGAGGTCGGGTGATTGTGGAGGCCAGGTCATCTGATGCAGCACTCCATCACTCTCCTTGGTAAAATAGCCCTTGACTTATTGTCCTGTGGAAAAATAAATGATAATCCCACTAAGCGCAAACCAGATGGGATGGCGTATCGCTGCAGAATGCTGTGGTAGCCATGCTTGTTAAGTGTGCCTTGAATTCTAAATAAATCACTGAGTGTCACCAGCAAAGTACACCCACACCATCACACTTCCTCCTCCATGCTTCATGGTGGGAACCACACATGTGGAGATCATCCGTTCACCTACTCTGTCTCACAAAGACATGGAGGTTGGAGGCAAAAATCTCAAATTTGGACTCATCAGACCAAAGGACAGATTTCCACTGGTCTAATGTCCATTGCTCGTGTTTCTTGGTCCAAGCAAGTTTCATATTCTTATTGGTGTCCTTTAGTAGTGTTTTTTATTTATTTTTTACATCAATTCAACCACGAAGGCCTAATTCACGCAGTCTCCTCTGAACAGTAGATGTTGAGATGTGTCTGCTATTATTAGGGCTGCAGTTTCTGAGGCTGGTAACTCTAATGAACTTACCGTCTGCAGCAGAGGTAACTTTGAAGAAACTTTCAAAGTTCTTGAAATGTTTCGGATTGACTGACCATCATGTTTTTAATGAATGATGGACTGTCGTTTCTCTTTGCTTGTTTGAGCTGTTCTTGCCACATGTTCTTTTACCAAATAGGGCTATCTTCTGATTGACTCAAATGCATTAAGGAAAGAAATTCCACAAATGAACTTTTAACAAGGCACACCTGTTAATTGAAATGCATTCCAGGTGACTACCTCATCAAATCAAATCAAATCAAATTTGATTTGTCACATACACATGGTTAGCAGATGTTAATGCGAGTGTAGCGAAATGCTTGTGCTTCTAGTTCCGACAATGCAGTAATAACCAACAAGTAATCTAGCTAACAATTCCAAAACTACTACCTTATACACCCAAGTGTAAGCTGGTTGAGAGATTGCCAAGAGTGTGCAAAGCTGTCATCAAGGCAAAGGGTGGCTACTTTGAAGAATCTCAAATTGAAAACACTTTTTTGGTTACTACATGATTCCATATGTGTTATTTCTGATGTCTTCACTATTATCATACAATGTAGAACATAGTAAAAATGATGGAAAACCCTTGAATGAGTGAGTAGGTGTGTCCAAACTTTTGACTGGTCCTGTTAATCTTCACCAAATCAATGCAAACTGGTATTTTTCCTAAAGATTTGAAAATTGCCAAAGTTATCCCCCTCTACAAATCTGGGGATTCCAGATCTTTTACACATTACCACCTAATATCTGTACTAACACGTTTGACTAAAATCCTAGAAAAATTGGTGCATAAGAGAATGTTGAAACATTTATATCAGCACTTTATTCTATATGAGCACCAATATGGTTTTTGTAAAAACGACTCCACAGATGTGTCTCTTTTGCAACTTGTGGATAAAATCGTTACAGCCCTGAACAACAACGAATACGCACTTGCCGTTTTTTTAGATGTATCCAAAGTGTTTGACACGGTTGATCATGAAATATTATTTATTGAATTGCATTATTACGTTTTCATGATTATACATATAACTGGCTATAACTTTATGTTTGTGATAGAGAACAATTTGTTCATACAAACATCTGTGCACCTACCAGGGCCAAGATATCCTGCCACAGGGTTCAATAATTGAACCTTTTTTTATTCCTAATCTATGTCATTGACCTTGCTGCTGTGTATTCTACCATACTTGTCATTCTCTTTGCTGATGACACCAATTTGATTTTATCACACAATAATTTGTATTCACTAATTAATGAAGCCAACTCAGGCATGGCCAAATTATCTTTAAATGTTAACAAATGTAACTTTATTGTATTAATCATTAATAAAAATAAGCATGGTAAAAAATAAAAAAAGAGCCAGAATCTTAATTGGTGGGAATGAAATGGAACATCCAGTAGATTCCGAATCTGAGTTCTAATTAATGAAAAGTTATCCTGGAAACAGCATACTTAATTTGCCTGCAGCAAAGTGATGAAATCTGTTGGTATCATCAGACAGTTTAGTGGTTTGGTTCATCAAGCTTGCTTCCTAACTCTATACTAACGCTGAACTAACGCCTCCTACCTACACAAATTACACATCATACAAAAGTCATTTGCAAGACTAGCCTCCTCTAATTACCTGGCTCCATCTGAACCTTTGTTTAAGAAACTCAATATCTTGTCTAATTACGACATTAATGTGAGCCCATTATGTACTTTCATCCGTTTACTCAAATAAAAAAAATGCTCATCTCACACTTAATATATTTTACTTGTCAGAGATACCACAGATGTTGTTACCAGTTGCATGCCACCGCCCACCATTCTCATTACACCTGATCTGACATTGACAAAAAAATCCTTAAGACTATCTATCTCAAGCATGTGTGTGACAGACACAAACACCAAATAAATAATGGACACCCCTCACCTCATCTGTTTAGTCGTTTTACTTTTAATAGTAAACATTACAAAATAACATGATCTCTACTTCATCTACAAAATAATAACTTAATATTCATGATCGTGGTAAGCGTCAAAAATGGTTTGGCTCCAACAACTGTTCATAAACATGCATACTGTTGAAATATAAAAATAGAAATACATCCCATTAATGTCCTTAATAAATCCATGACTAAGATTTTAAATAGTTCAGAATAAAATAATTAAAAACGCAGTTGAGTACAATAAGGCATTAAGATGTATCGCAAGAGCTGTACAGGTTCATAGAATATAGTTAAAAAATATAATTTGTTTTGCTTAATGCGGGAACCCTAAAATAACTTTGATTAAATCACTACTTTTCTCAACAGGAAGAACAAGTCTCAAATTTTTTTCAAGCTAACATACCAACACTAAACAGATGAAATGAAGCACTTCGGTACAAAACCAGGACTTATTGAAAGCATACCAGGGGTGGGGCACAGAACACAAGTAGCACCTGGATATACTTATCTCAACCTGACCTTTGACCTTTAAAGTCCTTCCATGACATCACACCTTAACCACTGAAAAAGTCTAACAACCAAAATTATCTGAGGAAAAGTGATCTTTCTCAGATTCATGGGGAGCAGTAAGTCATAATACATGTTTAATAACTGAGATAGTTGTTGGACAGTTGTCAAGTACACAATGTATATAACGTTAGCTAGATAATTAACATCAAGGTGACTAACGTGTATATATAGGCCTAACTAGCTATCTAGAAAGACGACTAGCTTAAGATAAGATTTTTACCAGTTTACTAACAAAAATGTCATACTAGCGGCTAACTAAATTAGCTAGCTAACGTTACTTAACTAGCTATATTTTTTTGTTGTCCATTATACTTAACTTATGCCAAGTTATGCATAGTCACAAAAATAAGGAATGTCACTGAAACAAACATAATTAATTCGATTAACTAGCTAGAAAGCAAACAGTTAGCTAGCTAGCTAGCTAAAAGTAGCTTACAATGAGACAGCAAACTGGCAGGATTCTCTATTTTTGACAGAACGTTTTGGTCCATTCAAAACAGTTCAACCGTCTTCTGACGAGCACCAACTTTACAGAACACACTGTTCAGTGTCTAATCAATGCCTTATCTACAATAATTTCTCAAAAGTGTGATAGTCATCCTAAAGACAACGAAATCACTTACATTATGGTCCATTCCTTCCAGCGCCATCTTGAAATTCTAAACTTCCGTTGGATGAAGGGGTACTTCCGACAGACGAACGTCTTCTTCATTAAATGTTCTACAATTAACATTGGATAATTACTGTAACCTGCTGTACTGGAGGTATAGTACAGTAAAACGCAACTGAAATTTTGCTAATAATGTTAAAAGTAAGTGTATGCTCTATTTCTGTCCTTTTTCCAATACCTTATCTATTTGGAGAAGCTATGCCAGAAACAGATATGTTGAATATTGTAAAACCATTTGCATGGTCCTTTGAGTTGGCCTGATGTACCATATTACTGTAGCTATATCAATAGTGTGTAATAAGTGTGCAATATATAAGATAGATAAAACATTATTTAACAGTTTTGATTGCATTTCAAAGAGACTGGCATTGAGGATGTGGTTTTCGACTTATCAGTTAAACAGACTGGCTTGTCTATTCCAATTATGTATTACTGTTGATCTTCTACCATGCTACAGACTGAGAAACAAAAGTTTGTTCAAGCCAAGTCCCAGCAGCGCACAAGGACATACGTGTACTCAGTTTGGCTGTTATTTGAGGAGAGTAGTAAACCAGCAATATTTGTTTAATATGGCGAGTTTCTTCAAGATTTAGTTTAGTTCTTGCTGCTGTCAGCTGCCTCCAATTCTAATCAATAGAAAACATTTTATTGCAATTTTTTACATAATTTGACCTGTTTCTCAATAACTAGGATTCCATCCAATTGGCAACAGATTTTCGTGCGAATATCTTAAAATCCACCTAAAACAATCAGGGGTGTTTATAAGATTTGAAGACACTGTGGGCTTAGCCCAAAGCCAGTCAAAGCCACTCTCGTCACTCTTCACTCAAGGCTAAAAAATAAAGAAAATGATTTCAACAGATAAATATATGAATTTGGTGCTCTTTGAAATGAACATTGAGCCATTCAAACATTGAGAAATTTGATATTTTTCATGTAACTTGCACCTTCCCACATGCCACAGCAGACACTGCTAGTACTCAATTACAATTGCTACTGTGGGTCTCTCTACTCTGGAACACTACTCCACAGGAGGCTGCTGAGGGGAGGACAGCTCATAATAATGTCTGGAAAGGAGTTATTGGAATGTTATCTGTGTTTGATTGACCTTTATTTAACTAGGCAAGTCAGTTAAGAACAAATTCTTATTTTCAATGACGGCCTAGGAACAGTGGGTTAACTGCCTGTTCAGGGGCAAAATGACAGATTTGTACCTTGTGGATTTGAACTTGCAACCTTTCGGTTACTAGTCCAACGCGCTAACCACTAGGCTACCCTGAGTTTGATACCATTCCATTTATTCCGTTCTAGCCATTACTATGAGTCTGTCCTCCACAATTAAGGTGCCACCAACAACCTGCACTCTACTCTCTACTCTGGAACACATACAGTACCAGTCAAAAGTTTGGACACAACTACTCATTCCAGGGTTTTCTTTATTTTTACTACTTTCTACATTGCAGAATAATAGTGAAGACATCAAAACTATGAAATAACACATGTGGAATCATGTAGTAACCCAAAAAATGTTAAACAAAACTAAATATATTTTATATTTGAGATTCTTCTAAGTAGCCACCCTTTGCCTTGACAGCTTTGCACACTCTTGGTATTCTCTCAACCAGCTTCATGTATTTCAATTAACAACTGTGCCTTGTTAAAAGTTAATTTGTGGAATTTCTTTCCTTCTTAATGTGTTTGAGTTGTGGTGTGGTTGTGTTGTGACAGGGTAGGGGTAGTATACAGAAGATAGCCCTATTTGGGAAAAGACCAAGTCCTTATTATAGCAAGAACAGCTCAAATAAGCAAAGAGAAATGACAGTCCATCATTACTTTAAGGATCGGAGCTTTTTTTTTCAATTTTCACCAAAAATGACATACCCAAATCTAACCTTAGGACCTGAAGCAAGGATATGCATATTCCTGATACCATTTGAAAGGAAACACTGAGGTTTGTGGAAATGTAAAATTAAAGTAGAATAATATAACACATTAGATCTGGTGAAAGATAATACAAAGAAAATGTTTTTTTTGAAACTCAAGAGAAAGGCAAAAAAATATTATTCCTGTTTAAGCACAATTCACATTTTGACCACTAGATGGCAGCAGTGTATGTGCACAATTTTATACTGATCCAATGAACCATTGCATTTAAGGTTCAAAATGTTGTATCAAGTCTGCCCAAATGTGCCTAATTGGTTTATTAACTGTGCACTATCCTCAAACAATAGCATGGTATTCTTGCACTGCAATAGCTACTGTAAATTGGACAGTTCAGTTAGATTTACAAGAATTTAAGATTTCTGCCCATGTCAGATACGTCTATGTCCTGGGAAATTTTCTTGTTACTTACAACCTCATGCTAATCACATTAGCACACGTTAGCTCAACCGTCCCATGTGTGTGTGAGTGTGTGGGGTGGGGGGGAGGGGGGTGATCAGACATGAAGGTCAGTCAATATGGAACATTTCAAGAAATTTGAAAGTTTCTTCAAGTGCAGTTGCAAAACCCATCAAGCATTATGATGAAACTGGCTCTCATGAGGACTGCCACAGGAAAGGAAGACCCAGAATTACCTCTGCTCTAGAGGACACGTTCATTGGACTTAACTTCACCTCAGATTGCAGCCCAAATAAATGCTTCACAGTGTTCAAGTAACAGACACCTCTCAACATCAACAGTCTGTGTGAATTAGGCTTTCGTGGTCGAATTGCTGCAAAGGAACCACTACTAAAGGATACCAATAAGAAGAAGAGACTTGCTCTGGCCAAGAAACACAAGCAATAGACAGACCGGTTGAAATCTGTCCTTTGGTCTGATGAGTCCAAATTTTATATTTTTAGTTCCAACCGCCGTGTCTTTGTGAGACGCAGAGTGGGTGAACGGATGATCTCCGCATGTGTGCTCCACCTTGAAGCATGGAGGAGTGATTATGTGGGGGTTCTTTGCTGGTGACACTGTCAGTGATTTATTTAGAATTTAAGGCACACTTAATCAGCATGGCTATCCCATCCCATCTGGTTTGTGCTTAGTGGGACTATCATTTGTTTTTCAACAGGACAATGACCCAACACACCTCCAGGCTGTGTAAGGGCTATTTGACCAAGAAGGAGAGTGATGGAGTGCTGCATCAGATGACTTGGCACCCACAATCATCCTACCTCATCCCAATTGAGATGGTTTGGGATGAGTTGGAGGAAAAGCAGCCAATAAGTGCTCAGCATATGTGGGAACTCCTTCAAGACTGTTGGAAAAGATTTCCAGGTAAAGCTGTTTTTTTTATTTTCACCTTTATTTAACTAGGCAAGTCAGTTAAGAACAAATTCTTATTTACAATGACAACCTACCGGGCAACAGTGGGTTAACTGCCTTGTTCAGGGGCAGAAATACAGATTTCTATCTCGTCAGCTTGGGGATTCGATCCAGCAACTTTCCAGTCACTGGCCCAATGCTCTCACCACTAGGCTACCTTCCGCACTGCCCCTCTCTGGTTGAGAGAATGCCAAGAGTTGGCAAAGCTTTCATCAAGGTGAAGGGTGGCTACTTTAAAGAATCTCAAATATGAAATATATTTTGATTTCTTTAAGACGTTTTTGGTTACTACATGACTTCATATGTGTTATTCCATAGTTTTGATGTCTTCACTATTATTCTGTAATGTAACAAATAGTAAAATAAAGAAAAACCCTTGAATGAGTAGGTGTGTCCAAATTTTTGACTGGTACAGTACATAAACAAACTCTGACCTGTCCAATGAGCCAAGCTGATTAAAGAATCTCACAGTACCCAACCACACCTCTCTCTCTCACACACACACACCACACACAAACTGTGCAGTAATTAGAATCCATAGAGTAGTTTTAAGCGATACAGTGCTTAGCTCTACTCCATTTATTTGTATCCTAAAAAACGTCCTAGTCCTTGCCGATGACAAGCATACCCATAACATGATGCAGCCACCACCATGCATGAAAATATGAAGAGTGGTACACAGTGATGTGTTGTGTTGGATTTGCCCCAAACGTAACACTTTGTATTCAGGACAAAAAGTTAATTTCTTTGCCACATTTTTTGCAGTTTTACTTTAGTGCTTCATTGCAAACAGGATGCATGTTTTGGAATATATTTTACAGGCTTCCTTTTCAGTCTGTCATTTTGGTTACTATTGTGGAGTAACTACAATAGTGTTGATCGATCGATCGACAGTTTCCTCTGAACACAGCCATTAAACTTAAGATGGCGCCGTACTGGATGGCCACCGTTTTGCAAGCTCCGACCCAACTTTGCTATTTTGTGACCATTTTGTTGTTTATTTTTTGTCTATTTTCACATAATGTACCGCTATTATTTCTTGCAACCCACAAGAACTCTTGAACATCAGGTCGGCTTCTACTTTGACTCATCTGCCCAGAGCTCTCCTGTAATTCCAAGCCAATTGTCGGGCTACCCAAGAGGAAACGCTGGTATTACGGAGGCAAGAGAAGGGGCATCCTGGTGAGATTAAGGCGAAGGGAAAACCGCCCACCTCTTCCCTCCATTCTACTGGCAAATGGACAGTCACTTGATAATTAGATGGATGACCTCCGATCGGGGATTCGCTACCAACAGGACTCTCGGAATTGCAATATTATTTGCTTTCAGAAACATGACTCTTAGACAAGAACCCCTCATGGCTATCCAACTCAATGAATTCTCCAATCACCGGGCGGACAGGACAGTTGAGTTGTGGAAATCGAGGGGGGGAGGGGTTTGCCTCCTCATCAACTCCAACTGGTGTGCTAATTCCAGCGAGGTGGAAGTGCCAACCCAGTGTTCAGGTCTTGGAATACTTTATGGTCAAATGTCGGCCCTTCCACCTCCCGAGGGAGTTGTCAGCTGTAATCGCTGTATACATTCCACCTCAGGACAATAAAAATAATAAGCTGGCGCTTAAAGAACTGTACAAGGCATGAACAAGCAGGATACTCTACACCCAGAGGCTGCCTTTCTGATTCCCGACAATTTTATTTGCCCAACTTCCATCAACACGTCTCCAATGCCACTAGGGGCAATAAAGTCCTAGACCACTGCTATTCTACCCACAAGCAAGCATACAAGGCACTCCCTCGTCCGCGATTCGGAAAATCAGATCACGACTCCGTACTCTTGTTTCCCGTTTACAAGCAGAAACTGAAATCAAATCAAATCAAATTTATTTATATAGCCCCTCGTACATCAGCTGATATCTCAAAGTGCTGTAAAGAAACACAGCCTAAAACCCCAAACATCAAGCAATGCAGGTGTAGAAGCACGGTGTCTAGGAAAAACTCCCTAGAAAGGCCAAAACCAAATCGTGATACCTCACATCTCAAAATAGGGCTACTTAATGTTAGATCCTTTACTTCAAAGGTAGTTATAGTCAATGAACTAATCACTGATCATAATCTTGATGTGATTGGCCTGACTGAAACATGGCTTAAGCCTGATGAATTTACTGTGTTAAATGAGGCCTCAACTCCTGGTTACACTAGTGACCATATCCCCCGTGCATCCCGAAAAGGCGGAGGTGTTGCTAACATTTACGATAGCAAATTTCAATTTACAAAAAAAAAATGACGTTTTCATCTTTTGAGCATCTAGTCATGAAATCTATACAGCCTACTCAATCACTTTTTATAGCTACTGTTTACAGGCCTCCTGGGCCATATACAGCGTTCCTCATTGAGTTCCCTGAATTCCTATCGGACCTTGTAGTCATAGCAGATAATATTCTAATTTTTGGTGACTTTAATATTCACATGGAAAAGTCCACAGACCCACTCCAAAAGGCTTTCGGAGCCGTCATCGACTCAGTGGGTTTTGTCCAACATGTCTCTGGACATACTCACTGTCACAGTCATACTCTGGACATAGTTTTGTCCCATGGAATAAATGTTGTGGATCTTAATGTTTTTCCTCATAATCCTGGACTATTGGACCACCATTTTATTATGTTTGCAATTGCAACACATAATCTGCTCAGACCCCAACCAAGGAGCATCAAAAGTCGTGCTATAAATCCTCAGACAACACAAAGATTCCTTGATGCCCTTCCAGACTCCCTCTGCCTACCCAAGGACGTCAGAGGACAAAAATCAGTTAACCACCTAACTGAGGAATTCAATTTAACCTTGCGCAATACCCTAGATGCAGGTGCACCCCTAAAAACTAAAAACATTTGCCATAAGAAACTAGCTCCCTGGTATACAGAAAATACCCGAGCTCTGAAGCAAGCTACCAGAAAATTAGAACGGAAATAGTGCCACACCAAACTGGAAGTCTTCCGACTAGCTTGGAAAGACAGTACCGTGCAGTATCGAAGATCATCCTATTTTTCCAACTTAAATGAGGAAAATAAGAACAATCCTAAATTTATTTATGATACTGTCGCAAAGCTAACTAAAAAGCAGCATTCCCCAAGTGAGGATGGCTTTCACTTCAGCAGTAATAAATTAATGAACTTCTTTGAGGAAAAGATCATGATTATTAGAAAGCAAATTATGGACTCCTCTTTAAATCTGTGTATTCATTCAAAGCATAGTTGTCCTGAGTCTGCACAACTCTGCCAGGACCTAGGATCAAGAGAGACACTCAAGTGTTTTAGCACTAAATTTCTTGACACAATGATGAAAATAATCATGGCCTCTAAACCTTCAAGCTGCATACTGGACCCTATTCCAAATAAACTACTGAAAGAGCTGCTTCCTGTACTTGGCCCTCCTATGTTGAACATAATAAACGGCTCTCTATCCACTGGGTGTGTACCAAACTCACTAAAAGTGGCAGTAATAAAGCCTCTCTTGAAAAAGCCAAACCTTGACCCAGAAATATAAAAAATGATCGGCCTATATCAAATGTCCCATTCCTCTCAGAAATGTTAGAAAAAGCTGTTCAGGAAGGCAGTGAGTTGCTGCGCAAGACAAACAATGCATACGAAATGCTTCAGTCTGGTTTTAGACCCCATCATAGCACTGAGACTGCACTTGTGAAGGTGGTAAATTACCTTTTAATGGCATCAGACAGAGGCTCTGCATCTGTCCTCGTGCTCCTAGACCTTAGTGCTGCCTTTGATACCATCGATCACCACATTCTTTTGGAGAGATTGAAAACCCAAATTGGTCTACACGGACAAGTTCTGGCCTGGTTTAGATCTTATCTGTCGGAAAGATATCAGTTTGTCTCTGTGAATGGTTTGTCCTCTGACAAATGTCGATGTTCCTCAAGGTTCCGTTTTAGGACCACTATTGTTTTCACTATATATTTTACCTCTTGGGTATGTCATTCAAAAACATAATGTTAACTTTCACTGCTATGCAGATAACACACAGCTGTACATTTCAATGAAACATGGTGAAGCCCCAAAATTGCCCTCGCTAGAAGCCTGTGTTTCAGACATAAAGAAGTCTAGGACCCAAGAAACAAAGAGATCTTCTGTTGAATCTGACAATTAATCTTGATGGTTGTACAGTCATCTCAAAGACAACTGTGAAGGACCTCGGCGTTACTCTGGACCCTAATCTCTCTTTGACGAACATATCAAGACTGTTTCAAGGACAGCTTTTTTCCATCTAAGTAACATTGCAAAAATCTGAAACTTTCTGTCCAAAAATGATGCAGAAAAATTAATCCATGCTTTTGTTACTTCTAGGTTAGACTACTGCAATGCTCTACTTTCCGGCTACCCGGATAAAGCACTAAATAAACTTCAGTTAGTGCTAAATACGGCTGCCAGAATCCTGACTAGAACCAAAAAATGTGATCATATTACTCTAGTGCTAGCCTCCCTACACTGGCTTCCTGTTAAGGCAAGGGCTGATTTCAAGGTCTTACTGCTAACCTACAAAGCATTGCATGGGCTTGCTCCTACCTATCTTTCTGATTTGGTCCTGCCGTACATACCTACACGTACGCTACGGTCACAAGACGCAGGCCTCCTAATTGTCCCTAGAATTTCTAAGCAAACAGCTGGAGGCAGGACTTTCTCCAACAGAGCTCCATTTTTATGGAATGGTCTGCCTACCTATGTGAGAGACGCAGACTCGGTCTCAACATTTAAATCTTTACTGAAGACTCATCTCTTCAGTGGGTCATATGATTGAGTGTAGTCTGGCCCAGGAGTGTGAAGGTGAACGGAAAGGCTCTGGAGCAACGAAACGCCCTTGCTGTCTCTGGCTGGCCGGTTCCCCTCTCTCCACTGGGATTCTCTGCCTCTAACCCTATTACAGGGGCTGAGTCACTGGCTTACTGGTGTTCTTTCATGCCGTCCCTATGAGGGGTTCGTCACTTGAGTGGGTTGAGTCACTGACGTGATCTTCCTGTCTGGGTTGGTGCCCCCGCCTTGGGTTGTGCCGTGGCGGAGATCTTTGTGGGCTATGCTCGGCCTTGTCTCAGGATGGTAAGTTGGTGGTTGAAGATATCCCTCTAGCGGTGTGGGGGCTGTGCTTTGGCAAAGTGGGTGGGGTTATATCCTGCCTGTTTGGCCCTGTCCGGGTGTATCATCAGATGGGGCCACAGTGCCTCCTGACCCCTCCTGTCTCAGCCTCCAGTATTTATGCTGCAGTAGTTTATGTGTTGGGGGGCTAGGGTCAGTTTGTTATATCTGGAGTACTTCTCCTGTTTTATCCGGTGTCCTGTGTGAATTTAAGTATGCTCTCTTTAATTCTCTTTTTCTTTCTTTCTCTCGGGGGACCTGAGCGCTAGGACCATGCCTCAGGACTACCTGGCATGATGACTCCTTGCTGTCCCCAGTCCACCTGGCCGTGCTGCTGCTCCAGTTTCAACTGTTCTGCCTGCGGCTATGGAATCCTGACCTGTTCACCGGACGTACTACCTGTCCCAGATCTGCTGTTTTCAACTCTCTAGAGACAGCAGGAGTGGTAGAGATACTCTTAATGATCGGCTATGAAAAGCCAACTGACATTTACTTCTGTGGTGCTGATTTACTGCACCCTCGACAACTCCTGTGATTATTATTATTTGACCATGCTGGTCAGTTATGAACATTTGAACATCTTGGCCATGTTCTGTTATAATCTCCACCTGGCACAGCCAGAAGAGGACTGGCCACCCCTCATAGCCTGGTTTCTCTCTAAGTTTCTTTCCAGGTTTTGGCCTTTCTAGGGAGTTTTTCCTAGCCACCGTGCTTCTACACCTGCATTGTGTCACACCCTGACCATAGTTTGCTTTGTATGTTCTTTGTTTTGTTTGGTCAGGGTGTGATCTGAGTGGGCATTCTATGTTGGATGTCTAGTTTGTCTGTTTCTATGTTTTGTTTGGTCAGGGTGTGATCTGAGTGGGTATTCTATGTTGGATGTCTAGTTTGTCTGTTTCTATGTTTTGTTTGGTCAGGGTGTGATCTGAGTGGGCATTCTATGTTGGATGTCTAGTTTGTCTGTTTCTATGTTTTGTTTGGTCAGGGTGTGATCTGAGTGGGCATTCTATGTTGGATGTCTTGTTTGTCTGTTTCTATGTTTTGTTTGGTCAGGGTGTGATCTGAGTGGGCATTCTATGTTGGATGTCTTGTTTGTCTGTTTCTGTGTTTGGGCCTGATATGGTTCTCAATCAGAGGCAGGTGTTAGTCATTGTCTCTGATTGGGAGCCATATTTAGGTAGCCTGTTTTGTGTTGGGTTTTGTGGGTGGTTGTTCCTGTCTCTGTGTTTGTTACACCAGATAGGGCTGTTTTTTTTTTTTTTTTTTTTTTTCTCTCTCCCCCTCCTTTCCTCTCTCTTCACATTTCTTGTTTTGTATATTGTTCATTTATCATCTTCATTAAAGATGTATCACAATAACCACGTTGCGTTTTGGGCCGCCTCTCCTTCAACAGAAGAATCCTGTGACACATTGCTTGCTGTTTGGGGTTTTAGGCTGGGTTTCTGTACAGCACTTTGAGATATGAGCTGATGTACGAAGGGCTATATAAATAAATATATTTAAGTGTCACAAAACTGTTAGAATCAGAGGGCTCAAAAAATACTGTGTTGAAATGTTTAGGGAGGAAGTGGGTAAAATTGACTGATCATTTGTGCTGGATAGTATAGGGATAGACAGTGCCTGGGAAGCCAGTGTAGTAAGATTCAATCTTAGCCCTGTATTAAAACGTCTTTGGGCTGCAATCCCAATAACGGGATGATATGACAACAGCAAGTGAAGGTGCAGGGCACCAAATTCAAAACAACAGAAATATCATAATTAAAATTCCTCAAACATACATGTATCTTATACCGTTTTAAAGGTCCCACAGTTGACAGTGCATGTCAATGCAAAAACCAAGCTATGAGGTCGAAGAAATTGTCCATAGAGCTCCAAGACAGGGATTGTGTTGAGGTACAGATCTTGGGATGGGTACCAAAACATTTCTGCAGCATTGAAGGTCCCCAAGAACACAGTGGCCTCCATCATTCTTAAATGGAAGAAGTTTGGAACTACCAAGACTTTTCCTAGAGCTGGCCACCCAGGCAAACTGAGCAAACGGGGGAGAAGGGCCTTGGTCAAGGGGTGACCAAGAACCCGATGGTCACACTGACAGAGCTCCTCTGTGAAGATGGGAACACCTTCCAGAAGGACAAGTATCCCTGCAGCACTCCATCAATCAGGCCTTTATGGTAAAGTTGCCAAACGGAAGCCACTCCTCAGTAAAAGGCAACTGAAGGCCCGCTTGGAGTTTGCCAAAAGGCACCTAAAGACTCTCAGACCATCAGACAGATTCTCTGGTCTGATGAAACCAAGATTGAACTATTTTGCTTGAATGCGACCCTAAGCACACAGCCAAGACAATGCATGAGTGGCTTTGAGACACGTCTCTGAATGTCCTTGAGTGGACCAGCCAGATCCCAGACTTGAATAAGATTTAACATCTCTGGAGAGACCTGAAAATAGCTGTACAGCGAAGCTCCCCATCCAACCTGACAGAGCTTGAGAGGATCTGCAGAGAAGAATGAAAGAAACTCCCCAAAAATAGGTGTGCCAAGCTTGTAATGTCATACCCAAGAACACTCAAGGCTGCTGCCAAAGGTGCTTCAACAAAGTACTGATGAAAGGGTCTGAATACTTATGTAAATGTAATGTTTGTTTTTTCATAAATTTGCAACAATTTCTAAAAATCTGTTTTTGCTTTATCATTATGGGATATTGTGTGTAGTTTGATGAGAAAAAAAACAATTTAATACATTTTAGAATAAAGCTGTAACATAACTAAAATGTGGAAAAAGTCAAGAGGTCTGAATACTTTCGGAATGCACTGTAAACATCACAGAAATGAAACACAGAGCAAAATAGATGATGATCTAATTTGCTGATAAAATCATTGAGAACAAACGACTACCCTAAAAAGCTTTGGAAATCATTTAAGGAACTAGGCTGTAGTAGTACTACCATAAACAAACTAAACAGTATTGGACTGAATATCTGGGGGGAGACAATATATGAAAAAGCAGAGGTTGCCAATTAATTAAACTCTTTTTTACTTCTGTTGCCAGCAAGCTGGTTAGCAAGCTGCCCACCAGTTCTGGTTTGTATGGAAACGACCAAGTCAAGAAGTATTACGCCGAGTTAGAGGTTCAGGCAAACTCTTTTTCTTTTGCAAAAGCAGCAACAGCCAAAAGAGCCAGTATGCTAGTGGAGCTTAAATGCTCCAAAGCCACAGGCCTGGATAATATTCCTGCAAGGTTTCTTAGAGATTCTAATGAGCAAACTGCCCCTTCTATTATGTATATTGTTAATCTCTCTCCTGAACAATGCACCTTTCCCAGGGGCATGAAACACGCTAAAGTTATATATCTGTATAAGAAGGGTATAAATTCTGACCCTGGGAATTATAGGCCTGCATCTATCCTCAGTATAGCATCAAAGATCCTGGAGAGAGTGTCTACAAACAAAGTCTAATGTATGATTTTCAGTCGGGTTTTAGAAAAACATACTCCATTGATTCATGTCTACTTTACTTGACTGTCTTCATCAGGAAAGAGATTGATGAGGTTCATTTCTATGGAATGGTACTGCTTGACCTATAGAAGGCCTTTGATACAGTTAACTACTGTCTCCTAATCTCCAAACTGGAGGCACTGAGGTTAAGCAGTCTCCCTCTAGGCTGGGTAAAGTCCTATTTCTCAGGTAGGGAGCAAGTAGTAGAGGTTAAGGGTTCACTGTCTCAGGCAAAACCAATGAGTTGTGGTGTTCCGCAGGGGAGCGTGCTTGGGCCTCTACTGTTTTTATTGTATATAAACTATATGAAAGATGATTGTTCTTGCCATCTTTTCCTTTTTGTGGATGACTACACTTCTAGTGTCTCACAAAAGTAAAACTACGTTGGAGAGCATACTTTGGACAGAGCTTAGCAAATGGCGAGGAGCAGTAGCAAATGGCGAGGAGATAATAAGCTATCTCTGTACTTAGGTAAAACTGAGGCAATTATTTTGGGATCCAGACCTAAATTGTGTCGGTCCTCTGAAATCAGAGTGGAGTGTGAGGTGCTGACTACTAAAACCTCTGTTAGCTACCCGGGATGTATCCTTGAAGGAAGCTTGGGAGTTGTGAGCATGGCCACTAAAGTGCTAGGGAAGGTTAATGCCAGGACTAAGTTTTTGTCTAGAACGTCCAAGCTGCTTGATAAGGACTCCATGAGAGTGCTAGCCACTGCCCTCATCAATGCCATTTTGACTATGCTAGTACTTCCTGGTTTGGGGGCTTATCTAAGTTTATGAAGGGGATAGCCCAGAATACGCTGATCAGGGTAGTATTGAAGGTGAGTCCACATACTCACATAGGCAGGAACTGCTTTCAGGAACTCAATTGGCTGCCTGTTGAGGCTAGGGTGTCCCAGATTAGACTGGGTTGGGTTTATAGGAGTATTTATGGTTCTGTGCCCAGATTAGATATGCAACATATTAGGGACGCAACAATTACAGCACCAGATCAGGTGTTGCTAATATGTGCTTATACAGGGTTCAGGAGTAATGCTGGGAAATGTACTTTCTTGTATACTAGAGCTAAAGTAAAACTAAAGTAAAAAAACAGTTTGATGTCTTTCTGTGCCCATATGAATGTACCTACCCTATGATGAAAAAAATTAGATACATTTTCTTCTTCTCTGTTTGTATGTTTTATTATCGCGCTGTCATACTTTGTTCAACTGTGTTTGATCTTGTCTAGCCATCTTGTTTCAAGAAGACAACAATTGAAATAAGTCCCAGACTTTACTCTGTTTTGTCCTCAATGATTTTACTAATGTGCATGTATGGCTTTTTCAAGTTTTATGTGTGCTTGTTTTTTTAAATGGTTGAATTAATAAACTAAACAAAAAAAGATCTACAGTACCAGTCAAAAGTTTGGACACACCTACTCATTCAAGGGTTTTTCTTTATTTTGACTATTTTCTACATTGTAGTGAAGACATCAAAACTTTGAAATAACACATATGGAATCAGGTAGTAACCAAAAAAGTGTTAAACAAATCAAAATATATTTTAGATTCTTCAAAGTAGCTACCCTTTACCCCAATGACTGCTTTGCACACTCTTGGCATGCTCTCAACCAGCTTCATGAGGTAGTCACCTGGAATGCATTTCAAGTAACAGGCATGCCTTGTTAAAAGTTAATTTGTGTAATATCCTTCTTAATGCATTTAAGCCATTCAGTCCATATTATGGAAAGAACAGCTCATATAAGCAAAGAGAAACGACAGTCCATCCTTACTTTAAGACAGCATTTCAAGACCTTTGAAAGTTTCTTCAAGTGCAGTCGTAAAAACCCCATCAAGCGCTATGATGAAACTGGCTCTCATGAGGACCGTGCTCAGCATATGTGGGAACTCCTTCCAAGACGGTTGGAAAAGCTTTCCTCGTGAAGCTGGTTGAGAGAATGCCAAGGATGTGCAAAGCTGTTATCAAGGCAAATGGTGGCTACTTTGAAAAATCAAAAATATATTTAGATTTGTTAACCATTTTTTGATTACCACAATGTTCCATATCTGTTATTTCATAGTTTATGTCTTCACTATTATTCTGCAATTAAGAAATTAGTAAAAATAAAGAAAAACCCTTGAATGAGTAGCTGCGTCCAAACTTTTGACTGGTACTGTATATGAAAATAAGAAACATGAGCTAAGCATGTTTACCTGGAGAATTAAATAGTTTATTAGACCTCCATTATTCATGTCATTTAGTCAGTTCTACCACCTCAACATTGACAATTTTAAATAAGGTCAGATGTAATGTTGTAGTAAAGTTCAGCTTCAGTCTACAGGTGGGCATTGTGTCACTGTCAGAACACACAGTATGTGCTTCAGTCTGAAAATCGTTCTCTCATCTCTTCGGTCTAAACTAGCCAGCCAGTAGCTACCGAAGTGGCTGGCCAGCCAAGACAGCTACAGAAACAAAACCCATTAAATACACTCACTGGAAATGAACACTTCTCCTAATATCATGACTTATATCAACATCCTTAGCTTACCAATTCACTAAATATACTGTTAAATAACTTTGACTCATAAAAAACAAAGGAGAGGCGCATGCTTGTACTGAGTACAAACTAAATGGCACCTATCTTGTGAACACCACACTTGGATCCAAGTGGGTTGGCAGTTTCAAAGTCATCATAGTACAATTGGATCTGTAAAGCATTTATATGTTTTGGGAGAGATGAGTCTTAAAGTAACTTCCATCACAAAAGTCTTACTAAGTGTCTTCCACAGATGTGTAGGTGCATTTTCCAATAACTTACAGATTTCAGAATTGCGACACATGAATGTTAATGTTTCAACTATAGGAATATATACAAAAGGTTATTTCACTAGGACTTGATCATATATGCCTGTTTTTTTCCCGCCTGATATTATATCTAACTCCCAACACTACTTCTACTGGCTCCACAAAACCCCATCTTTGGTTGAAGTACCATATATAATATCCTTATGAATACTATTGAAATGTTTTCTGAAACCTGAGTATGTTGAAAACTGCGGTCTTCAACCATCTGGAGCACAGACCAATCTAAACTTGGTGGCGGAATAGAAGCTGTGATCAATTCTCAAATTCGATATCAATGACTGGCTGTTTCTGTGCAACACTTGACAACAAAAGCACCGCAAGATACATTTATCTAGTTAAGAAGTTTTGTCCTGAACTCTATCATGCTAGATGCCTCTTGTTTTGCCTATATCAATGTTGTAGATGGTTGTCTGCAGAGGTTATTCTGTAGAAGTTGACAAGAGCATCACCATACGTCAAGTTAAAGACAAAGTGGGCTGTGAACAGTAGTTAATCAAACAAACGCAGACTACTAGTTGCCTGGCACCACGATGTTGTCAATCTGGCTCGGTCTTCTACCAACGGCAAGGAGGTACGGCTGTCGACCATGGCTCCCATCATGATGTTCTTCAATGCTGCAGCATGACTGCAACACACAAAGGGTCCTTCTAAGTCCCTTTCCACATGTTAATACAATGAAGAAACAACCCAAAAAATTGATTACACAATTACTGTATCATCTTACCTTCTGAAAGTGCACTAGTCTACCCACAGCATCACTGGCACTGATCTTGGTCCTCTTCCCTCCTGCTGCTGGTGGGAGGAGATGAAGCAGCAGCAGGGAGGACATATCATTGTCCCAGTCTGAGGGCAAGAAAAGGCAAAACACCCCAAATCACAAAAAATAATATCGCTGAGTTTGAAACATTGCACTATCCACGAGAGAATCCACTTACTGGTTTCGCAGTCATTCTCTGGTGGTTTTTCTGCAGACTTCAGGAGGCGACGCAAATCGGCGGTCATAGTCATGGATTTTGCCAGTTTGATGACTTTAGGCTTCAATATTGCGTCCCACTTTTCAAGGAGCTTAGAGGATGTTTCATCGTCGGCAAAAAGTCCTGATTCACCTAAAACAAAGTGGATCAACTGAACTTCATGACCAACACAAAATCATGTTCTCAATCAGACAAATAGCCTGTAGTTCTGATTCCAACACATACCACATACTACATCACTCACCAATCCTTTGATGTCCAGAAACCTGGGAAAGACTGTGAGGACATCTGTGCTTCTGTCTGGACTATAAACTGGCTCCTGGCGATCCTGGAACACCCCCTTCATCGTCTGATAAATGTGTTTTTCATTGGCCGAGTGGACAAGGAAGGAAAGGGCCTCCTTGCATGCATCACCAACAAGCTGGTGGTCCAGGTCAGTCTTCCTCCTATGGGTTGGGCCTCCCGACTGGGGTGAAATACTCTTCTTGATGAGTCTTCCTTGATGCCGTCTTCAGGCGATAATTCAGATATCCTTTGCCCGTGTAAGGATCATAGAAGGGTTCCTTAGATGTGGGAAAAGATTACCAACATGGTAGTCAAATGGTTAGTATTTTTAGACTTGATTCTATGACTGTTTGGTGTCCTGTTCAGTCCACAGAACAAGTGTCAAAATATTAAAGCAAGCAAGCTCTACCAGCACTTACATATCCGTTTTCCCCCAAAGGCTCTCTCAACGAAGGAAAGAGGGTCACAAGTCACAATTGGAAATCATCAAAAATGTTTATTTGTGCTACAAAAAAGAGAGACTAATCAGAACACATAAGCTACACAGGGGGAAACAGAATGGGTCTGACACAAATCAAGCCCAAGGGTTCAATAAAGAAAATACATCAGACAGTTCATATTTTCACCTTGATCTCCATAAGAGAAGGTTGCAACTTCATGAACTTCTTGCATTTTTGGTATTGGGCCTTCACCAACATGTTACACTGCACATGCAATTACACACAATGTCATTTTGAAGTTATGGTGTAGCTGTACATCATACATCATACAAGATTCCCCTTTATACCCTCTCCCCTTTGTCTTCCCTGCAGTGGATCAACCATTTGTTCCAAATTCCACTTTAATGATGTAAAAGGTGTCCGCCTGCCTGCGGATCTGGAGCTTGGCAAGGCAATATTCCAGTGAAATCAACCAACATATCTAGCTAGCTATCTGACTAGCTACAAACAGTTACCACAACCACTCAAATCTATAGGAAAGAAATTGGGAAATACATTTCAAGCCGTACTGGCTTGAACACAATGCCTGATCTGTGATCAACAACAAGCACACACCAAAGACATTAATCTAAATGACCGAGGACAACCCTATCACGTCTGGCCACGTGCCCTAGCTAGCTAACGTTAGAGCTAAATTACAAGATGTTGAGGTCAGTGTTGTAGCTATGCGAGGGTCCCCGCTCTAGAGCCGCCACCTAAGTGGGCCAAGCCAGAGGTGGAGCGGGGTCTACGTCCCTCAGCAGAGCCGCCACCTAAGTGGACCAAGCCAGAGGTGGAGCGGGGTCTACATACCTCACCAGAGCCGCCACCGCAGAGAAATGCCCACCCAGACCCTCCCCTATAGGTTCAGGTTTTGCGGCCGGAGTCCGCACCTTGGGGGGGAGGGGTACTGTCACACCCTGACCTTAGAGCTTTTTATGTCTCTATTTTGGTTTGGTCAGGGTGTGATTTGGGTGGGCATTCTATGTTCCTTTTTCTATGTTTTTGTATTTCTTTGTTTTGGCCATGTATGGTTCTCAATCAGGGACAGCTGTCTATCGTTGTCTCTGATTGGGAACCATACTTAGGTAGCTTTTTCCCACATGGTTTTTGTGGGTAGTTAGTTTCTGTTTAGTATTTTGCACCTTACAGGACTGTTTCGGTTATGCTCTTGTTATTTTTGTTTAGCGGTCAGTGTAAATAAAAAGTCATGAACACTTACCACGCTGAGCTTTGGTCCGATTCCTCTTCAGAAGACGACACCCGTTACAGGAAGTTAAAGCTTGGTCGCAAATGGGTCTTCCAAATGGACAATGACCCCAAGCATACTTCCAAAGTTGTGGCACAATGGCTTAAGGACCACAAAGTCAAGGTATTGGAGTGGCCATCACAAAGCCCTGACCTCACTAATGCGTTAGAAGTCAAAAGTTTACATACACCTTAGCCAAATATATTTCAACTCAGTTTTTCACAATTCCTGACATTTAATCCTAGTAACAATTCCCTGTCTTAGGTCTGTTAGGATCACTTTATTTTAAGAATGTGAAATGTCAGAATAATAGTAGTTATATATTTCAGCGTTTTTCTTTCATCACATTCCCAGTGGGTCAGAAGTTTACATACACTCAATTAGTATTGGGTAGCATTGCCTTTAAATTGTTTAACTTGGGTCAAACGTTTCAGGTAGCGTTCCACAAGCTTCCTACAATAAGTTCGGGGAATTTTGGCCTACTCTTTCTGACAGAGCTAGTGTAACTGAATCAGGTTTGTAGGCCTCCTTGCTCGCACACATTTTTTCAGTTCTGCCCACACATGTTCTATAGGATGCTGTTTGAAGGAGAGGACCAAGGTGCAGCGTGGTAAGCGTACATGATCTTTTAATGATCAAAATGACGCCAACAAAACAATAAACAATACCAAAACAAACCGTGAAGCTCAAAGGCAAAGTGCCATAAAGAAAGTCAACTTCCCACCAAGACAGGTGGGAAAAAAGGCACCTAAGTATGGTTCCCAATCAGAGACAACGATAGACAGCTGTCCCTGATGGAGAACCATACCTGGCCAAAACATAGAGATAGAAAATCATAGAAACACAACACATAGAAATGCCCACCCCAACTCACGCCCTGACCAAACCAAAATAGAGACATAAAAAGGATCTCCAAGGTCAGGTTGTGATGTATTGAGATGTTGCTACAATATATCCACATAATTTTCATTTTTCATGATGCCATCTATTTTGTGAAGTACATCAGTCCTTCCTGCAGCAAATCACCCCCACAACATGATGCTGCTACCCCCGTGCTTCACGGTTGGGATAGTGTTCTTCGGCTTGCAAGCGTCCCCCTTTTTTCTCCAAACATAATGATGGTCATTATGGCCAAACAGCTCTATTTTTGATTCATCAGACCAGAGGACATTTCTCCAAAAAGTACAATATTTGTCCCCATGTGCAGTTGCAAACCATAGTCTGGCTTTTTTTATGGCGGTTTTGGAGCAGTGGCTTCTTCCTTGCTGAGCTGCATTTTAGGTTATGTCAATATAGGACTAGTTTTACTGTGGATATAGATACTTTTGCACCTGTTTCCTCCAGCATCTTCACAAGGTCCTTTGCTGTTGTTCTGGGATTGATTTGCACTTTTCGCACCAAAGTACGTTCATCTCTAGGAGACAGAAAGCGTCTCCTTCCTGAGCGGTATGACGGCTGCGTGGTCCCATGTTTATACTTGCGTACTATTGTTTATACAGATGAACGTGGTACCTTCAGGCGTTTGGAAATTGCTCCCAAGGATGAATCAGACTTGCGGAGGTCTACAATGTTTTTTTCTGAGGTCTTGGCTGATTTCTTTTGATTTTCATATGATGTCAAGCAAAGAGGCACTGAGTTTGAAGGTAGGCCTTGAAATACATCCACTGGAGGAAATGGAGGAAATCAAAAGCTCCAGCTGAAATGGAGGAAGTCAAGAGCTCCAGCTGAAATGGAGGAAGTCAAGAGCTCCAGCTGAAATGTCATTATCCGTTGTACGACGAGAGAGGGGAATAAGAGTGTACATAGTGTGATTATAGATCAGAGACCATAAGTCTCAGAGGTGTAAATATACAAATCAACTGTGAATGTTAATCAGGTTTCATTTCTTGTTAATTTATGTCATTTCCAAGTTAATGTAATTTTAAATAGCATGGCGTTAACTGTTAAAAGTGAGATCTGTTGGATTCTATCTTCTAACTTGAAATATCCTTATTCGTGTTACCATATTATAACTGAGTGTATGGAAATCTACTGAGTGAGAATGGGGGTACAGAAAGTTTACATTCTGTCAGAACATGTTATTGTTAAATCTCATGTATCCTATGGAGAGGAGAAGGAAAACAGTCTGGTTTCTGCCACTGATAAGGTAGAACAGCCGTGAGTTAGGGAGCAGTGAGGAATGGGCGCCGAGGTCATGTCAGATGAAGTGAGAAGGAACAGTCACCACTTGAGTTCCTGCCTAGCAACAGAGATGTATTGGCTGTCCAGATGTGCAAGGAGGAGCCTCCGCCAAGGAGGGTTTACATATATGTGCTTGTGTAAACATGTCTTTGTCTTTTCAGCTGTTTGACCCAGTGGGTGAATAAACTTGGTTTGATCTTTGAATAGTTGTCCATTAGTTTTTTACTCTGTTTGTCACACCCTACAGTATATTGAAACTAATATCACAATCATAATATTCATAATAATAATAATATGTGGCCTAAAGACAATATTAAATCGAGAATGTCTGATGTGTGACGATATTATCAATTGTCGAATAGAGAATGAAGAGACTAATGACCTGTGCAGAGTACATTGACAGCTTGCATTGACAAATAGCACTTCTTCCATTTCATGCTAGAGGTCCATGCAGGCCAGTTGTTTTGATTGCTATACCCTATCAGAAATAGCAGATTCCAACGTTTCTAATGAACCTATTTTTGCAAAACAACTGTACAAATTGTGCGGATGGTCTCTGTTTCAGAATATTACTTTTTCCTAGAATTTTTCATGTCAGTAGGCTACTGGTGACAATCAGCAATAGCCATTTGGGATAGTCCATTCTATTCTTACTGTAAAATATGTCTGTTGACTGTGGTAGGGCCTGTGATGTCTGCTAAACGAACAAGTTCATTTTATTGGCATGGCGCATCCATAGCCTTGATTACTAAGCACAGATATTCTGTTGTTTTGAAATAAATTGCCTTGTATCGTTTTTTTATGACCTTCCTAAACAAAATGTTTATGGACTTAAATGGATTTATGGACTGTGTAAATTAACATCTGAAAGGCAGAGAGCGTCATAATGTTTCAAAATAAATGTAAATGTTTAATTTCTCTGCAGGAGAGGATTGGCCACCCCTCAGAGCCTGGATCCTCTCTATGTTTCTTCCTAGGTTCTGGCCTTTCTAGGGAGTTTCTCCTAGCTACTCTGCTTCTACACCTGCATTGCTTGCTGTTCGGGGTTTTAGGCTGGGTTTTTGTACAGCACTTTGAGACATCAGCTGATGTAAAAAGGGCTTTATAAATAAATGTGATTTGATTTGATAATTAGGTAATCACCAATTGTGAATAAAGAACAAGAAGGGCCATTCTATTGTACTCATCTGTTCTAATTATAATCTCACAATGGTGTACACCATATCAGTCCACCGAATTCAAGCAGTTTTATTAGCCTACTCTAGGCCAACTTGGAGTAGGCTACACAGTGAGAGCGTGCATTTTACAATGGCAAGACCAAGATGAATGGATGCACATGGTGCATTAGTGTTGCTACAAGATGTGAATGAAAACGACTCAGATGGAAGAACTGGATCATGACATCTCTGATGATTATTATTCTGATTCATGCTTAATGGTTTTTCATATCTGGGAAAGGATCCATATCGGGCTGCAGGTAAGCGAGTGTCGGATAATGGTTTGGATCAGATGGCACGGCTGTACTAGGTGAAAGGAGGAACTCGCTGGCCTGTTGCTGTGTTCTACAACATGCTTGACTTGGCTGCTATCAACATACAGGTGTTGTTTAAACAGTGCATGAACAACACCCTTCTGCATGAGCAGAAGAGACTTCATCGTGAGTCTGGCACATGGGCTACGAGAGAAACATATGAGAGCCGAAGCAGCAGCAAAGATTCCATGCGAGTCATTGAGCACATCGATCCACTTTTCATTTTCCATGTGTTTTGTCTTGTTTTTCCTCACACCTGGTTTCAATTCCATAAATCACTTGTTGTGTATTTAACCCTCTGTTCCCCCCATGTCTTTGTGTGAGATTATTTCTTTTAAGTGCTTGTGCACGTGTTTATTGGTGCGCGACGGGTTTTTGTACTCAATATCTTGTTATTTTTATGCCGTTGGTTTTGCTATTAAACTGCTCCGGCTATTACCAAGTTCTGCTCTCCTGCGACTAACTTCCCTGCCACCGGTTTGCACCCCTTACAAAAGTGACAGTCAGTATCTAGTGTGGCCACTAGCTATATTAAGTACTGCAGTGCATCTCCTCCTCATGGACTGCACCAGATTTGCCCGTTCTTGCTGTCAGATGTTACCCCACTCTTCCACCAAGGCACCTGCAAGTTCCCGGACATTCCTGGGGGAATGGCCCTAGCCCTCACCCGCTGATCGAACGGGTCCCAGACGTGCACAGTCCGATGATGCTGTGACACACCGCCCCAGACCATAACGGACCTTCCACCTCCAATTCAATCCTGCTCCAGAGTACAGGCCTCGGTGTAACGCTCTGTCCTTCGACGATGAACGCGAATCCGACCATCACACCTGGTGAGACAAAACCGTGACTCGTCAGTGGAGAGCACTTTTTGCCAGTCCTGTCTGGTCCAGCGATGGTGGGTTTGTGCCCATAGGCAACGTTGTTGCCGGTGATGTCTGGTGAGGACCTGCCTTACAACAGGCCTACAAGTCCTCAGTCCAGCCTCTCTCAGCTTATTGCGGACAGTCTGAGCACTGTTGGAGAGATTGTGTGTTCCTTGTGTAACTTGGGCAGTTGTTGTTGCCATCCTGTACCTGTCCTGCAGGTGTGATGTTCAGATGTACCGATCCTGTGCAGGTGTTGTTACACGTGGTCTGTCACTGCGAGGGCGTTTAGCTCTCCATCCTGTCTCCCTGTAGTGCTGTCTTAGGCGTCTCACAGTACGGCCATTGTAATTTATTGCCCTGGCCCCATCTGCAGTCCTCATGCCTCCTTGCAGCATGCCTAAGACACGTTCACGCAGATGAGCAGGGACCCTGGGCATCTTTCTTTTGGTGTTTTTCAGAGTCAGTAGAAAGGCCTCTTTAGTGCCCTAAGTTTTCATAACTGTGACCTTAATTGCTTACCATCTGTAAGATGTTAGTGTCTTAACGACCGTTTCACAGGCGCATGTTCATTAATTGTTTAAGGTTCATTGAACAAGAATGGGAAACAGTGTTTAAACCCTTTACAATGAAGATCTGTGAAGTTATTTGGATTTTTAAGAGTTTTCTTTGAAAGACAGGGTCCTAAAAATGGGACGTTTCTTTTTTTGTTGAGTTTAGTTGTAACAAAGGCACTCAACGCCTACAGAAACAGAAATGAATGAAAATGTTGTTATGTTCTTCCAAATATTTACATTTGGTATTCTAATGTTACCTAACACCTTCATAAGCAAACCAAATATTTACATTTGGTATTCTAATGTTACCTAACACCTTCATAAGCACAACCAAATTGCATTGGCACTGGGGTTCCAATGAGGCCAGGTTCTAGTGTTAAATTGAGATTTTGTGTCACTGATCTACACCCCATAATGTCAAAGTGGAATTATGTTTGTTTAACCTTTTAGAAATGAATACAAAATAAAAAGCTGAAATGTCTTCAGTCAATAAGTCAATACTTTGTTATGGCAAACCTAAATAAATTCAGAAGTAAAAATGTAAGTAGTTATTATTCTGTGTTCAATAATAGTGGTTAACATGGCTTTTGAATGACTACCTCATCTCTTTATCACACACATACAATTACCTGTAAGATCTGTGAGGGAAATGCTGTTGTCTGAAGACATAGGCTTGAATTGTACATCTTGTCTCATTGGTTCCTGTAGGTGCTGGGTAGAGATATGAGGGGGAGACGGTCATGACCCCCTCCTCAGACGTTTTGGCAGAACGCCCAGAACATGTTCTATAAGTTAAGATAGGAAATGGTGCCAGTCACATGCAGGAAGCAACCCTTTGAACCATATCTATGTAGCTTGTCTATGGAACTACTATATAAGAGGGGCGGCAGGTAGCCTAGTGGTTAGGGCGGTAGGTAGCCTAGTGGTTAGAGCGTTGGGCCAGTAACCGAAAGATTGAATCCCTGAGCTCACAAGGTAAAAAATATGTTGTTCTGCCCCTGAACAAGGCAGTTAACCCACGGTTCCCTGGAAGGCTGTCATTTTGCTCTTAACTGACTTGCCTAGGTTAAATTAAAAAAAGAGAACTAACAGGACTGTCCTGTGAGAACTCCTGATTGACGTGCCCTATGGTGCATTACGTTTGTTGGAAGCTCTCCAGCTTGCTGATAATAAAGAATGATTCGTTTAAGCTTGACTTGGAGTCCATGGTGGTAATTTCAATGACAGATCCCTCAGTCAAGCAGTGAATTTCCACCACAAAGACCAGGGGAGGTTTTCCAATACTCGCAATGAAGGCCACCTATGTGTGACCACTGTTGTGTCATCAGCAAACTTAATGATGGTGTTGGAGTCATGCCTGGTCGTGCAGTCATGAGTGAACTTCTACACCTGCATTGCTTGCTGTTTGGGGTTTTAGGCTGGGTTTCTGTACAGCACTTTGAGATATCAGCTGATGTACGAAGGGCTATATAAATAAATTTGATTTGATTTGATTTGATTTGAACAGGGAGTACAGGAGGGGACTGAGCACGCACCTCTGAGGGGCCCCCGTGTTGAGGAGCAGCGTGGCGGATGTTTTGTTACCTACCCTTACCACCTGGGGGCGGCCCGTCAGGAAGTCCTGGATCCAGTTGCAGAGGGAGGTGTTTGGTCCCAGGGTCCTTAGTTTAGTGATGAGCTTTGAGGGCACTATGGCGCTGAATGCTGAGCTGTAGTCAATAAATAGCATTCTCACAGAGGTGTTCCTTTTGTCCAGGTGGGATAGGGTAGTGTGGAGTGCAATAGAGATTGCACACTCTTGGCTTCCCTTAACCAGCTTCATGAGGAATATTTTTCCAACACCATTAAAGGAGTTTCCACATTTGCTGAGCACTTGTTGGCTGCTTTTCCTTTACCCTGCGGTCCAACTCATCCCGAACCATCTCAATTGGGTTGAGGTCGGGTGATTGTGGAGGCCAGGTCATCTGATGCAGCACTCCATCACTCTCCTTGGTAAAATAGCCCTTGACTTATTGTCCTGTGGAAAAATAAATGATAATCCCACTAAGCGCAAACCAGATGGGATGGCGTATCGCTGCAGAATGCTGTGGTAGCCATGCTTGTTAAGTGTGCCTTGAATTCTAAATAAATCACTGAGTGTCACCAGCAAAGTACACCCACACCATCACACTTCCTCCTCCATGCTTCATGGTGGGAACCACACATGTGGAGATCATCCGTTCACCTACTCTGTCTCACAAAGACATGGAGGTTGGAGGCAAAAATCTCAAATTTGGACTCATCAGACCAAAGGACAGATTTCCACTGGTCTAATGTCCATTGCTCGTGTTTCTTGGTCCAAGCAAGTTTCATATTCTTATTGGTGTCCTTTAGTAGTGTTTTTTATTTATTTTTTACATCAATTCAACCACGAAGGCCTAATTCACGCAGTCTCCTCTGAACAGTAGATGTTGAGATGTGTCTGCTATTATTAGGGCTGCAGTTTCTGAGGCTGGTAACTCTAATGAACTTACCGTCTGCAGCAGAGGTAACTTTGAAGAAACTTTCAAAGTTCTTGAAATGTTTCGGATTGACTGACCATCATGTTTTTAATGAATGATGGACTGTCGTTTCTCTTTGCTTGTTTGAGCTGTTCTTGCCACATGTTCTTTTACCAAATAGGGCTATCTTCTGATTGACTCAAATGCATTAAGGAAAGAAATTCCACAAATGAACTTTTAACAAGGCACACCTGTTAATTGAAATGCATTCCAGGTGACTACCTCATCAAATCAAATCAAATCAAATTTGATTTGTCACATACACATGGTTAGCAGATGTTAATGCGAGTGTAGCGAAATGCTTGTGCTTCTAGTTCCGACAATGCAGTAATAACCAACAAGTAATCTAGCTAACAATTCCAAAACTACTACCTTATACACCCAAGTGTAAGCTGGTTGAGAGATTGCCAAGAGTGTGCAAAGCTGTCATCAAGGCAAAGGGTGGCTACTTTGAAGAATCTCAAATTGAAAACACTTTTTTGGTTACTACATGATTCCATATGTGTTATTTCTGATGTCTTCACTATTATCATACAATGTAGAACATAGTAAAAATGATGGAAAACCCTTGAATGAGTGAGTAGGTGTGTCCAAACTTTTGACTGGTCCTGTTAATCTTCACCAAATCAATGCAAACTGGTATTTTTCCTAAAGATTTGAAAATTGCCAAAGTTATCCCCCTCTACAAATCTGGGGATTCCAGATCTTTTACACATTACCACCTAATATCTGTACTAACACGTTTGACTAAAATCCTAGAAAAATTGGTGCATAAGAGAATGTTGAAACATTTATATCAGCACTTTATTCTATATGAGCACCAATATGGTTTTTGTAAAAACGACTCCACAGATGTGTCTCTTTTGCAACTTGTGGATAAAATCGTTACAGCCCTGAACAACAACGAATACGCACTTGCCGTTTTTTTAGATGTATCCAAAGTGTTTGACACGGTTGATCATGAAATATTATTTATTGAATTGCATTATTACGTTTTCATGATTATACATATAACTGGCTATAACTTTATGTTTGTGATAGAGAACAATTTGTTCATACAAACATCTGTGCACCTACCAGGGCCAAGATATCCTGCCACAGGGTTCAATAATTGAACCTTTTTTTATTCCTAATCTATGTCATTGACCTTGCTGCTGTGTATTCTACCATACTTGTCATTCTCTTTGCTGATGACACCAATTTGATTTTATCACACAATAATTTGTATTCACTAATTAATGAAGCCAACTCAGGCATGGCCAAATTATCTTTAAATGTTAACAAATGTAACTTTATTGTATTAATCATTAATAAAAATAAGCATGGTAAAAAATAAAAAAAGAGCCAGAATCTTAATTGGTGGGAATGAAATGGAACATCCAGTAGATTCCGAATCTGAGTTCTAATTAATGAAAAGTTATCCTGGAAACAGCATACTTAATTTGCCTGCAGCAAAGTGATGAAATCTGTTGGTATCATCAGACAGTTTAGTGGTTTGGTTCATCAAGCTTGCTTCCTAACTCTATACTAACGCTGAACTAACGCCTCCTACCTACACAAATTACACATCATACAAAAGTCATTTGCAAGACTAGCCTCCTCTAATTACCTGGCTCCATCTGAACCTTTGTTTAAGAAACTCAATATCTTGTCTAATTACGACATTAATGTGAGCCCATTATGTACTTTCATCCGTTTACTCAAATAAAAAAAATGCTCATCTCACACTTAATATATTTTACTTGTCAGAGATACCACAGATGTTGTTACCAGTTGCATGCCACCGCCCACCATTCTCATTACACCTGATCTGACATTGACAAAAAAATCCTTAAGACTATCTATCTCAAGCATGTGTGTGACAGACACAAACACCAAATAAATAATGGACACCCCTCACCTCATCTGTTTAGTCGTTTTACTTTTAATAGTAAACATTACAAAATAACATGATCTCTACTTCATCTACAAAATAATAACTTAATATTCATGATCGTGGTAAGCGTCAAAAATGGTTTGGCTCCAACAACTGTTCATAAACATGCATACTGTTGAAATATAAAAATAGAAATACATCCCATTAATGTCCTTAATAAATCCATGACTAAGATTTTAAATAGTTCAGAATAAAATAATTAAAAACGCAGTTGAGTACAATAAGGCATTAAGATGTATCGCAAGAGCTGTACAGGTTCATAGAATATAGTTAAAAAATATAATTTGTTTTGCTTAATGCGGGAACCCTAAAATAACTTTGATTAAATCACTACTTTTCTCAACAGGAAGAACAAGTCTCAAATTTTTTTCAAGCTAACATACCAACACTAAACAGATGAAATGAAGCACTTCGGTACAAAACCAGGACTTATTGAAAGCATACCAGGGGTGGGGCACAGAACACAAGTAGCACCTGGATATACTTATCTCAACCTGACCTTTGACCTTTAAAGTCCTTCCATGACATCACACCTTAACCACTGAAAAAGTCTAACAACCAAAATTATCTGAGGAAAAGTGATCTTTCTCAGATTCATGGGGAGCAGTAAGTCATAATATGAGTTGTGATCAGAATGCTGTGCGCATATACAGTGGGGCAAAAAAGTATTTATTCAGCCACCAATTGTGCAAGTTCTTCCACTTAAAAAGATGCAAATAAATTCATTAAAAATCCTACAATGTGATTTTCTGGATTTTTTTTCTCATTTTGTCTGTCATAGTTGAAGTGTACCTATGATGAAAATTACAGGCCTCTCTCATCTTTTTAAGTGGGAGGACTTGTACAATTGGTGGCTGACTAAATACTTTTTTGCCCCACTGTACATGGTGGTGTCTAGAATTTGAATGAATGAGTTTTAATCATGTGAACTTGTACAAGGAACAAAACAAAGGAGACTATGGCAATGACAGTTACAAACAAAGAAAATGGCAGACATGGGTACAATTAATTTGACTGAATCAATGGCCACTTGATCTGTAGTGTAAGGGGGACTGCGGCTAACGTTCTTGTAGCATGATAACTTTACTTTTCCTAAAAGCAAAAAGTTGTCTTAGTTTCACTTTCATGCAAATTGTGTTTTAGGTGCAAGTGAACTGTGTCATGAGCCTGGCTGTACAGTAGCAGTCATGAGCACCTCATTGTGTATTAAAATGTGGCCGTGCCCAGAGAGGAAGACGCAGAGCAAATACCTGTCTGAACCTTCGGCGAAATTAAACATCAACATTTGTAAGGTGCTTGATACTCCTTAACTCAACTTTACCAATGTTTTTTTCTCTCTACTGTACCTGAAACAAATAGATGAAGTACACTGTTCATAATCACCATTACAGTATGGGCTAACCTCCAGATACATCGTTGGCCCTATTTAAAACAGACATACTCTGTGAAAACACAATTTATACACAGTGTCTACTCCTGTCCATTTCTGGAAGGTAGCAGCCCCTGACTTATGTGCTATTCTCCCCCTCAACTTTTCATTCTCTCTCAGAATATCCTACTAATATACGCAACCTTTTGTAAGATAATTTCCCTGTTACTCTTTTATATCATCCCCCAACTTCTTACTACGAGCCTTTCTTTTGAAGGCTCGGAAAAGAGAGCGACAAAAAGGAGACAAAAGGAAAGTCTTTCTGACATACACATTACTAGCAGAGGGGAGTAGTTGCTGGGACTGAGGGAGACCAAGGGTGGAAGGAGGGAGGGAGAGGGATAGAGTAGACGCACACAAGACCACATATAGGAGTCATAGGAGTCCTGAAAGTGCAAGAAAGTTCAGCCACGTTGGGGAAACTCACTTTCGTATTTGTCGTTGTCTCGGGTTATCGAATCAGCAGCGTACGTCCCCCTCTCGCCACATTCTCCTAACTGTTCTCACATACTTTCTCTCTGCCTCTGTCTCCCCTAAGCCAGCCCGCTCTGTCCCTTTCCACCTTTTCCACTAGCTATGGGACTTTGAGTAGCCACATTCTTTACTGTGGCTCTCCCCTAAGCAAGCCCCCTTTGTCCTCCTAACCTCTCACTATAGGACTTAGGGACTCAAGGGGATGTGGTTCAAATGAGGCTCCACTCTGCTAACTGTGGGACTGAGGCTGGATGCTGGAGCAATCCGACACTAGCAGGTCCACCACCGTGTTGCCGCTGATGTAGAAGTTTGGGGCGGACACCATGTTGCCAAGGGACATGGAGGAGCTGGATGCCCCACTAGAGGTGACAGGGCTGGGAGATCCCCCTTGGCCCCCTGTGCTGTGGGTGCCCATGTGGCCCTGCAGCTGGGTGGGGGTCTTGCAGTGCACCCCGCACAGCTGGCACACAAGGACACCGCCGGAGCCCGTGCCGCCGAAGACGCCAGCGCTCTCCTTCCACTCCTGGCCGTGGTGCTTCTGGGCGTGGACGCGCAGGTAGGTCAGAGTGGTGAAGCCTGGAAGAGACACAGAGAGTTAGCGGTTAGTATCATTTCAAGGCTGTACAAGTAATGCTTTATAGCGTGGCTCCCCAAAAGGCAAGTGATTTTATTTGGCCCCCCAAGTTTTCTGAGCAAAAAAACAAACATTGTTGGACTAAGACTGTAAAAACAACAGCAAATCTGCTGCAAGTGATTTTGATTTTAGAAGTCCGTTCCAAATGATTCCCACGCATGATAAAGAGATATAAGGTACCAGTCAAAAGCTTCTCATTCAAGGGTTTTTCTTTATTTTTAAAAACTTTTTTCTACATCGTAGAATAATATTGAAGACATCAAAACTATGAAATAACACATATGGAATCATGGAGTAACCAAAAAAAGTGTTAAAAAAATCGAAATATATTTTAGATTCTTCGAAGTAGCCATCCTTTGCCTTAATGACAGCTTTGCAAACTTTTGGCACTCTGCGGTCCAACTCATCCCAAACCATCTCAATTGGGTTGAGGTCGGGTGATTGTGGAGGCCAGGTCATCTGATGCAGCACTGCATCACTCTCCTTCTTGGTCAAATAGCACATACACAGCCTGGAAGTGTGTTGGGTTATTGTTCTGTTGAAAAACAAATGATCGTCCCACTAAGTGCAAACCATATGGGAAGGTGTTTTGCTGCAGAATGCTATGGTTGCCATGCTGGTTAAGTGTGCCTTGAATTCTAAATAAATCACTGACAGTGTCACCAGCAAAGCACCCCCACACCATCACACCTCTTCCTCCATGCTTAACGGTAGGAAACACACAAGCAGAGATCATCCGTTCACCTACTCTGTGTCTCACAAAAAACATGACGGTTGGAAAATCTCAAATTTGGACTAATCAGACCAAAAGGAGAGATTTCCACCGGTCTAATGTCCATTGCTCGTGTTTCTTGGCCCAAGCATGTCATTTCTTCTTATTGGTGTCCTTTACTAGTGGTTTCATTGCAGCAATTCGACCATGAAGGCCTGATTCATGCAGTCCCCTCTGAACAGTTGATGTTGAGATGTCTGTTATTTGAACTCTGTGAAGCATATATTTGGGCTGCAATTTCTGAGGCTGGTAATTCTAATGAACGTATCCTCTGCAGCAGAGGTAACTCTGGGTCTTCCTTTCCTGTTGTGGTCCTTATGAGAGCCAGTTTCATAGTGCTTGATGTTAATTGTGACTGCACTTGAAGAAACTTTCAAAGTTCTTGAAATTTTCCAAATTGACTGACCTTCATGTCTTAAATTTCTCTTTGCTTTTTTTTTACCTGTAATTGCCATAATATGGCCTTGGTCTTTTACCAAATGGAGCCATCTTCTGTATACCACCCCTACCTTGTCACAACACAACTGATTGGCACAAAGGCATTATGAAGAAATTCCATAAATTAACAAGGCACAGTTGTTAATTTAAATGCATTCCAGGTGACTACCTCATGAAGCTGGTTGAGAGAATGCCAAGAGTGTGCAAAACTGTCATCAAGGCAAATTGTGGCTACTTTGAAGAATTTCAAATATAAAATATATTTTGATTTGTTTATCATTTTAATTGGTTACTACATGTCACTTCCTAGTTTTAATGTCTGAAAATAGTCCAAATAAATAAAAACCCTTGAGAGAGTAGTTGTGTCCAAATTTTTGACTGGTACTGCATGTGATCGTATTGTAGTGAACATTGTTGTGTCTTCTGTGAAGATGCTGTGAAGTTTGAAGAAGAGGTGAGAGCAATCCTTGACATGTATAATCAAAGTAGAATACTCTCCGGCCATGATAATAAAGATCTGTTCATTTAACTTTGAAACTGTGAAATTGAGGAAATACTCCGTCTGTGTTTGAAGTTCAAGTGGAACCAGTGTAAAGGAGGTTGGAACAGTGATGCCAACTGTGCTGACCAACTCACTGCTGTGTTAAATAATGTAACGACAACAAACCCAAAGCACACAGACTAACAGAAAATACATTCCACCATGATGAAGGCCGGTGAGAGCTTTTAGGACTATCAGGAACGAATGGAGATCTTCCTCCAGCACTCTGGTCTGACCCCTGACAAAGACTCATTCGGCAGTCTGCTGTGTCATGCAGTGGTTACTGGCCTGCGACAAGACCAGAAGACAGCTGTGACCACTACATGCATTGGGTGGGAGACAAAGACCCTTGCTGATGTCAAACCTCACATCCCCATGCAGAAAGACAAATCAGGTCTAAGAACTCCAAGGCTGGTGCTTAACTACAAGCTGCACAGTTGATGTTATTTGCTGGAGGAAGAGGATACTGTGGAGGTGGAGGTCAAGGATGAGGCAGATGGCCTCGGTAGAGGAAGGGGAAGAGGCAGATGGTGAGGAGAGCAAGGCACCTCTGGAAAGAGAGACTGGAGCTGCTACAACTGTGGCAAGCCAGGACATTTTGCAAGGGACTGTCCTGGTGATGGTAATAACCTTCCATATTTGCCCAGAAAATGGCGAAAACCTGGAAGATTTCATTCCCCCTGGAGGTAGTACTGTGGTTCAATATGTTGATGACCTGTTGGTCTGTTCCACATCTGAGGAAATCTATCACAAAGATACATTGTTGATGTTCTTAGCTGAAAATGGTCATAAAGCTTCCCTCTCTAAGATGCAGTTGTGTAGAAGTTATGTTAAATATTTGGGTCATGACATTACTTCTGAGGTGCAAGGCCCTCTCTAAAGATAAGCTTGTGGCGATAAAGTCTCTGCCTAAACCTGTTCCTAAGCAGCACAATGTCGCTGTTGGGAGTGGCTTGCTACTGTCGTCGATGCTTGAAAGACTGTGCGGAGACAGTACAGCCTCTGCAGCAGGAAGACATTATGGAAGAAAGATGGAAATGTCTGAAGTGGTGACTTTAAAGCAGGCTCTAATGTTGTGTTGACACAGTACCACAGAGTTGGCTGTAGGCCTGTGGGGTACTACTCTTAAGCGTTTAGACACTTATCCGAGGCATAGTATCCTGCCTCCGCTCTGTTGCAACTCGGTTTTGACATGTTCTGATATTGTAGCAATATATATAATATATAATATAATATCTACACCGATAGTCGATTTGCATTTGGTGTTGTGCGCGATTTTGGCATGTTGTGGAATAGACCATTTTTTACTTAGTCTGGAAAAACTATTGCTCACAGTGATTTTGTCTCCTCTTTGCTGACGGCCATTCAGCTTTCCTCATCTTTTGGAGTGGTTAAAGTGCCAAGCACACACTTCTGCAAAGGACAGCTTTTCATCCAAAATTCAGAATGCTGCCCCCTACCCTAGAGAAGTTAACGACCGTTCCACAGGTGCATGTTCATGAATTGTTTATGGTTCTTTGAACAAGCATGGGAAACAGTGTTTAAACCCTTTACAATGAAGATCTGTGAAGTTACTTAGATTTTTATGAATTATCTTTGAAAGACAGGGTCCTGAAAAAAAGAGAAGTGTCTTTTTTTGCTGAGTTTATATGTCATTAATTTCCACTGAACCAAAAATAGAAATGAAACATGCAACAACTTTAAAGATTTTACTGAGTTATAGTTCAAATACTTATTTTCCACCATAATTTGCAAATAAATTCATTCAAAATGCTACAATGTGATTTTATCAATTTTTTTTCTCATTTTGTCTGTCATAGTTGAAGTGTACCTATGATGAAAATTACAGGCCTCTCTCATCTTTTTAAGTAGGAGAACTTGCACAATTGGTGGCTGACTAAATACTTTTTTTGCCCCACTGTAACTACTCCTCAGCACCCCCCCTCCCCTCCACACACACACACTTTAAAGTGGCCTTTTATTGTCCCCAGCCCAAGGTCCATCTGTGTAATGAGCTTGGTGTTTAATCAGCTTCTTGATATGCCACACCTGTCAGGTGGATGGATTATCTTGGCAAAGGAGAAATGCTAACTAACAGGGATATAAACAAATTAGTGTACAAGTTGAGACAAAAAAAAGCATTTTGTGCATGGACTTGACACATTTTTCCATGCCAGGACTTGACAAATGTTTATTACCTCTAAATAAACCATTTATAAACTTTGAATGTTTATTAAGATCAGATAAACCACTTATAAACTCGAAACGTTTCTTAACATCTTCACCCGTCAAACAATCTGGGGTGTTGACAGACACTCACTGCGGTTACAGAGATGGCAGGCGTGGTGCTGCGATTGGTTGTGGACCCTCATGTGATCGGTGATGTAGGCAGCAGACAGGAGCTTGCCGCATATGTGGCACGGGACCTTCTCCTCGTGGCGGATCATATGGGCACGTAGCCGGTCCCTCGTGGCGAAGCTGGATTCGCACGTCTAAACACATCAAGAGATATGAGGAATGACTGGTTATCCATAAAGATACAGAGGAAGCAGTAGTTTAAGCCTATAGAGGTTAAGCCCCGTCTAAGCCGGGCAGGTTTTGATTTATTTTAAGACCGCTTAATGTATCCAAGAGATGTATAAAAAACATTATTGGATGAATTTGGCATTACTGCTATTAGCAGTGAATAACAGGTTCACTGGAATCAACAAATAGTCCCCACAAAAAAAATCTACAGGAAGTTTGTTCTGAAGCGCTTCTCCTATATCTGAGAGATAAGGAAGATCAGGAAACATTTTGTTGTTTTTAAACATACACTGCTCAAAAAAATAAAGGGAACACTAAAATAACACATCCTAGATCTGAATGAATGAAATATTATTATTAAATACTTTTTTCATTACATAGTTGAATGTGCTGACAATAAAATCACACATAAATTATCAATGGAAATCAAATGTATCAACCCATGGAGGTCTGGATTTGGAGTCACACGCAAAATTAAAGTGGAAAACCACACTACAGGCTGATCCAACTTTGATGTAATGTCCTTAAAACAAGTCAAAATGAGGCTCAGTAGTGTGTGTGGCCTCCACGTGCCTGTATGACCTCCCTACAACACCTGGGCATGCTCCTGATGAGGTGGCGGATGGTCTCCTGAGGGATCTCCTCCCAGACCTGGACTAAAGCATCCGCTAACTCCTGGATAGTCTGTGGTGCAACGTGGCATTGGTGGATGGAGCGAGACATGATGTCCCAGATGTGCTCAATTGGATTCAGGTCTGGGGAACGGGCAGGCCAGTCCATAGCATCAATGCCTTCCTCTTGCAGGAACTGCTGACACACTCCAGCCACATGAGATCTAGCATTGTCTTGCATTAGGAGAAATCCATGGCCAACATATGGTCTCACAAGGGCTCTGAGAATCTCATCTCGGTACCTAATAGCAGTCAGGCTACCTCTGGCGAGCACATGGAGGCCCCCCAAAGAAATGCCCCCCAAAGGCCCCCCAAAGAAATGCCACCCCACACCATGACTGACCCACCGCCAAACCGGTCATGCTGGAGGATGTTGCAGGCAGCAGAACGTTCTCCACGGCGTCTCCAGACTGTCATGTCTGTCACATGTGCTCAGTGTGAACCTGCTTTCATCTGTGAAGAGCACAGGGCGCCAGTGGCGAATTTACCAATCTTGGTGTTCTCTGGCAAATGAAAAACGTCCTGCACAGTGTTGGGCTGTAAGCACAACCCCCACCTGTGGACGTTGGGCCCTCATACCACCCTCATGGAGTCTGTTTCTGACCGTTTGAGCAGACACATGCACATTTGCGGCCTGCTGGAGGTCATTTTGCAGGGCTCTGGCAGTGCTCCTCCTGCTCCTCCTTGCACAAAGGTGGAGGTAGCGGTCCTGCTGCTGGGTTGTTGCCCTCCTACGGCCTCCTCCACGTCTCCTGATGTACTGGCCTGTCTCCTGGTAGCGCCTCCATGCTCTGGACACTACGCTGACAGACACAGCAAACCTTCTTGCCACAGCTCGCATTGATGTGCCATCCTGGATGAGCTGCACTACCTGAGCCACTTGTGTGGGTTGTAGACTCCGTCTCATGTTACCACTAGAGTGAAAGCACCGGCAGCATTCAAAAGTGACCAAAACATCAGCCAGGAACATAGGAACTGAGAAGTGGTCTGTGGTCCCCACCTGCAGAACCACTCCTTTATTGGGGGTGTCTTGCTAATTGCCTGTAATTTCCACTTGTTGTCTTTTCCATTTGCACAACAGCATGTGAAATTTATTGTCAATCAGTGTTGCTTCCTAAGTGGACAGTTTGATTTCACAGAAGTGTGATTGACTTGGTGTTACATTGTGTTGTTTAAGTGTTCCCTTTATTTTTTTGAGCAGTGTATATTTAACCCCTTATTTTAGGCAATAAACTACAAGATATACAGTGCATTCAGAAAGTATTCAGACCCGTCTACTTTTCCCACATTTTGTTATGTTACAGCCATATTCTAAAATGTATACAATATTTTTTTCCCCAGCTTCAATCTATACCCCATAATGACAGAGAACACCACCACGTTCGTGAGAGTCATCTTTCAACAGATTGATCTTAATACTTTGTAGGCCAAACCGGTCGGACGCTACAGACGTTTTATGAGAACAGCAATGTTTGGGATGTCTCATGGTCTGACAAACACTGCTCTAGCTCTGCCACCACCACAGATGCGGAAGGGCAATATCAGCGGATGCACAGCTTAAACAGATGGATTTTGATTGGGATTTTTTTATTATGTTAATTACATTTCCGCTGGGAAGCGGAAATTGTAGGCTCAGGGTTAATAGCAAAATTATCTTTCATTTTGATTTAATTCAGGGTTGGAGTCAATTCCATTTCAATTCAGTCAATTAAGGAAGTAAACTCAAATTCCAATACCAAAGAAAATTGGAATTTCAGTTCACTTCCTGAATTGACTGAATTTAAATGGAATTGATCCCAACCCCAATTCTATTACAATGGATAGTTATGGTACGAAGGATTTAAGGTACAGAGAAGCAAATTGATGGTTAACAATGACTGTATTGAGATGTGTAAAAGGATATAAAATAGCACAAACATCAAGTACCGGACACTTGAAGGGTCGTTCAGAAGAGTGGACTTGTCTGACATGACTGTTGAGATGGTCGGGCCTGAAAGAAGTGAGACAGGAAGAGTTGAGACCACAACACCTTGTTATACACTTTCTCCAGCTGAAAATGTGAACTTCCAAATTCAAAACTTTGTCAGATGTCTTAAGATAAGTTCAAGTCCCAGGGCGTGTTTTGTGTAGATTCAGCTAAATGCCACAACCCAATATGAATGAAAAAGATACAAAATTTGTGGTGCTTAAATTTTCCATTCATTTTGGGTTGAGCCTTACAGCTGCATCTACACAACTCATGGCATGGGATGTGGACTCATCTTGATCTTCATCTACTTTTGAGGTCTAAAACATCTGACAAACCCGTTGGATCACAGACACAAAGTGTAAGAAAGCGAAATACAGAGAGAGAGAGGCAATATATGAAAACATTTTCTTTGTCTGCCCAAATTAACACAACCCTGCTCTCTGGCCTATAGCGTGCCATTCTCACCTGGAGAAAGCCTTGGCACAGTGGGGGCACACGTAGGGTTTCTCCACACCACCTTGGTGAGAGCGCACGTGGTGGCTCATGCGGTCCTTCCTCTTGAACCTCTGCTGGCAGATGGGGCAGGAGAAGGGTTTCTCATCCGAGTGGGAGAGACGGTGTCGGTTAAGGTGGTACACGTCTCGGAAGGCCTTCCCGCACGTTTCACAAGCGTGATTCTTCCGCACAGGGTTTGGGTTCGATGGCCGCTGGGGGGGAGGGGGTGAGGAGAACAAACATTGTTTGTGAGGAGTAAAAACTGTTTTTTATGCATTGTCGGACATGACTATTACACATGCCTTGTTGATTATTTACATATCATATAGTCGAGTCTCTGTGTCTTTCCGAACCACGCAGACAAACATGGCTCGCTACACCTAGATCATTTCTTTGGACCGTTTGCATAAAGTGCTGAATTCCCTCTATTGAAAATAAGGCTTTTCCACAATCTCCATAAAGACCATGCAAGAGAAAGCTAAAGTCTAGTTTTCCTTTTCACGGACGACGACAACAACAACCTCCAGAAGCACCCTGACCCACCTGTGCTGTCGCCCCCGCCCCCATGTCAACAGCTGCAGGAGGAGCATGGGGGTTAACGCTAGCCACTACGCTTGCCATGGCAACCTCTTCGCCATCCTGACTACCCACAGCTGGCTGCTGGGACGCCAGCACGCTGGGAGGGGGGAGAGGGGGAGGAACGGAGAGGTGGAGCAGGGTGAGGGGGACCGTGTACCTCTCCGTCCTACCTCCCGACACCACCTGCGCTGGGCCGGCACCATTGCCACCCTCCTTTGCCCCCTCCTCCTGCTCCCCTGCTCGCTTCATGCGTACCCCGGTGTGGACCGACTGGTGCCGCCGCAGGTTGTAGTTGTTCTTGAACTGCTTGCTGCATATGGCACAGATGTGGGGCACACGGGCAGGCCGGGACACCGTCTTCACTGTAGGACGGAAGACCGGAAGAAGAGAGGGAATGAAAGAGGAAGACAGGGAGAGGAAATGCACATTAATAACAATATCCCTATCAATTCAAAATATAATAGTATGAAGACTAACACATTATGCTTATAACAGGATAACAGACCACTTGTTTGGCAATCTACATTACTTCCTTTTCAACTTAATTGCTGATAACGGCTGAAGAAGCAATGGTATTTCACAACCCATGATTCTCTCACCAGGTAAGGGTTCTTCATTGAGGGCAGCAGTGTCCACCGTGGAAGGAGGATGGACAATGTGCTCTGTGGGAGGAGTCTGAGGAGAGGCCATATGGACTGGTAAGAGTTCTGATTGGAGGGTCCCCTCCACTTGGTTTTGGGTGGGAGTAGTCTGGAGAAATAAACACAGCCATCAGCAGAAAGTCACTGCATTGTCTAGGGCAGGTATTCCCAAACTGGGGTACCCCCAGGAATAGCGCAATGCCGTCGGGGTTCACCAAATAAAAAATGTGATTCGCATTTTTTTTATATAATTTAAAAAATATATACATATATATAAAAAACATTCTTCACATTTTAAAAACATTTATATTTTCCAACGGGGCAATACATTTTGGTGAGGTCTTTTTCGCCTGAGTAGCCTCGTTTCACTGCAAAAATCAAATGAAACCATCTAGTGTTCAGGGAAACAACAACACAATGTGAAATACAGGTAGCCTCGTCAAATAATCAACATCCAATCACATTAACCGTTACTCTGGTGGGAATTCCACTAACGATCAGTACGTAGCTGCTGCTCATTCCATTTGCTCAAAAATTGATAAATGGTTAAAAAAAAAAGTAAGGCCATAGAGACAGATAACAGCTCTACTGGTAGTACTGCTACTACCAGCAGTACTATACCTGCACCTGTCGACAACAGAAGTTGTTCTGCTTCCACGAGCACATCCAATGCTAGCATCAGTAATTCTACATTCGTGTTAGCCCAGCTAACATGGACACTGACAGTTGTAAATCTGATGCAGCCGAAGAGCTACTGCCCCCTTCCCCAGGAAAGCACCGAACAACAGACAGGGACATTGGACCATCGAAGACGCAAATATGATGAGAACTACATTGATTGGGGTTCACTTATATTGGGAGTAGTGCCTTTCCTCAGCCACAGTGTGTTATATGTTCAAAAGTACTATCTCACAACTCGATGAAACCTTCACTCTTAAGCAGACATTTAGAAACAAAACAGACCAATTTGAAAAATAAGCGACGGGAGTTTTTTGAGCGAGAATTAAGACGACTTTCGAGTAGTAAGACATGTATAAAAGCAACAGATGCCATTAATAAGGAGCTAGAAGCGTCTTATATAGTGAACTACCAAGTGGCTAGGATAGGCAAGCCCCATACTATTGTGGAGGACTTAATTCTGTCGTGGATATAGCTGGGACAATGCTGGGGGAAAAGGCACAAAAAACTATACAGACAATGCCTTCATCAAATAACACAGTTTCACCACGCATCAGTGACATGGCAGGAGATGTTCTGAAACAATTACTGCTTCGTATACAAGCCAGTGAATTCTATGCGCTACAGCTTGATGAGTCAACACATGTGGCGGGCCTGGCACAGCTCCTGGTACATGTCCGTTACATTTATGGGAGGACAATTAAGGAAGACATCCTATTCTGCAAACCACTGGAAACCAGGACAACAGGAGAGGATATGTTTAAAGTACTGGACAGTTTTATGACATCAAATGGACTTTGGTGGTCAAGATGTGTTGGTATCTGTACTGATGGCACAAAAGCCATGACAAGGGGACATAGTGGAGTGGTGACGCGCGTGCAAGCAGTTGCTCCCGACACCACTTGGGTACACTGCAGCATCCACCGAGAGACTCTTACTGCCAAAGGAATGCCTGACAGCTTGAAAGACGTTTTGGACACTACAGTGAAAATGATTAACTTTGTTAAAGCAAAGTCCCTGAACTCTCCTGTATTTTCTGCGATATGCGATGATATGGGCAGCGACCATGTTACACTTATACAACATACAGGAGTGCGCTGATTATCCAGGGGCAAAGTATTGACACTTTTTTTTTTTTTTATAAAATTGAAAGACGAGCTTAGTTTTCTTCACTGACCATCATTTTCACTTGTCTGACCGCTCTCATGATGACGAGTTCCTCACAAGACTGGCCTACCTGGGTGATGTTTTTCTCACCTGAATGATCTGAATCTAGGATTACAGGGGACTCTCCGCAACTATATTCAATGTACGGGACAAAATTGAGGCTATGATTAAGCAGTTGGAGCTCTTCTCTCTCTCTGCACTAACAAGGACAACACACAGGTCTTTCCATCATTGTATGATTTTTTGTGTGCAAATGAACTCAAGCTAACGGACAATGTCATATGAGATATAGTGAAGAACCTGAGTGAGTTTGGTGCAAATTAGGCAGGTACTTTTCCAAAACGGACGGCACAAACAACTGGATTCATTATCCCTTTCATGCCCTGCCTCCAGTCCACTTGCCAATATCTGAACAAGAGAGCCTCATTGAAATTGCAACAAGCAGTTCTGTGAAAATTTAATTTAATCAGAAGCCACTGCCAGATTTCTGGATTGGGCTGCGCTCAGAGTATCCTGTCTTGGCAAATCGCGCTGTTAAGACACGGACGCCCTTTCCAACCACGGACCTCGGCCCGCACTAGCATGAAAACTACATACAGGCACAGACTGTGAGTGGAAAATTATTTAAAACTGAGACTCTCTCCAATACAACCCAACATTGCAGTTATGTGCATCCTTTCCAGCACACCCTTCTCAATTAACCTGTGGTGAGTTATTCACAATTTTCTAGGAACAAAAAGTTGTATATGTAAGATGGTTAAATAAAGAGAAAAATTATTGATTATTATTATATTATTATTTGTGCCCTTGTCCTAGAAGAGCTCTTTGTCACTTCCCACGAGCCTGGTTGTGACAAAAACTCACACTCAGTCTTATGTTTAATAAATGTATGGTATGTGTCTTTTTCCCAATGCAGTTCAACCAAACCCCCCCCCCCCCCATTATTTAGAGGGGCGTTCTACTACGCTCCCATTGGCTAGCTAACGTTGTCTCTCTCACAGGCGATGAGCGCAGACACAGTGGCCTTCCAAGGTAAGGATGGGAAGTGTCATTTAACAATAAGCTGCCTACCATAATGCAGGCCTATTATCATCATGTCTGGTAACATTTGCCCATTTGTCTGGTAACATTTGCCCATGTATTTATTTTTTTGTTTCAATGACTTTTAAAAATAGCTCAGAACTTTGCTGAATTCCCTCAATTGAAGGTCAGCTAAGTTAAAATGGGCTACTTAACGTTACTAGGTCGGTATTTGAAGTTACACTACTAATGATAATATATCATCAGGTTAAAGCATATGTTTATTATTCATCATTTCTCTAATATTTTAGCTAATCATTCAGTCGAATTGCGCTATGCTACAGCCATTGAATCTGTCTTTGCGCGTTAAAGGACGTTAATGGATAGCTCTGTCCACATTACGTTGTTATATTTTTCAATCTTGAAATACAAGGGCAAACGTTATTAATCAGTGACTGAAATTTGGCGCTCCGTGGTATTCACTTCCGGACTTGGAGAGCGTCCAAAGCCTCGAGGAACGCCTCTCTGAATAACGGGGCGTGGTTTTGGCTTAACTGCGGTGTGGGAAAAGAAAGACGCTTCACACGTAGTATGTGTGGCAGGCTTACAATGATGGCAAAAGACAACATTTGAGAGTGCGCTGACCCTGGTGCTAGAGGGGGTACGCAGCTGGAGGTTGAATGTTTGAAGGGGTAACGGGACGATAAAAAGTTTGGGAACCACTGGTTTAGAGTAAATGCTACTTCGTTTACCTAAATGGACAGGCCCCTGGGGCTACAGACAAAAAAAATATTCAACAGCCATTTTTCAGAAAAGCGCACACACGAATAGAAAGAAGGTCAATTAAAACTTACCTGGAAGAGAAAATTGCTCCAAGCAGCATCCATTTTGCACCAAAGCGATGAAGAGTATAAAATCAGCTAAGTAATCCTGATGGCGATTCGACAGTAAAACCGTTGGCATAATATTTAATCGCACTGTTGATGATTGTGGCGAGAAGATCTATGTTGACAGTATTCAAATGCAACAAGAAAAGTATGCTATTGATCATCCGAAAGGGACATGCAACTATCAAAAATGTACCTAAAATATTTATCTAACAGGCGTATTCAAGCTATTCAAATTTACGCAGGCGTTTCGTCTAGGCTGACTGCCTGAGTGGAATTGCCAGCTCCAATAGTGGCCTATTTATCTTTGACTTTGGTTTCAAACTTTAATTTTATCAAAGCATAAGGAATGCATATCTTTTGGCATTGATGACTTTGAAACCAAAAATCTGTGCGCACAAAATCAATGTTATTTATATAGCCGTAGTCATAATAGGTCGATCTTAAAATTAAAAGTAATGCATTACGCACAATGACAACTACTATCAGTGTTACAATAAAAGCATTCGAAAGAGTAGCAGTTCATTATTTTAATTTATGAATCTATTCTGCCGATTTCCCCCAACAGGCCAATCGCTTGTTTTGTCGAAGCCTCGTTGTTGGATTCAAGCCCTGACCCTAAGCTAAGAGCGCTCGCGCCGGGACGCCGCCTATCGCTCCACCTCGGCTGTTCAATTGCGAGGATGTCATCTTTCTTTTTTTATTGCTCGCTCTCCCTCCTCCCTCCATGTATCTTTCTTCCTTTTCTTTTTAAATCCTCTTTCTTCTCCCCCTCCTCTCTTTTTCTTGCACCGCTATGTCCCAGTTGCTCTTAAAGGGATATCATTTATATTCGTTGGTCGCCCTCTTTAAGTTCCCTTTCCCCCATTGGAGCATTTCCTTTCTGCCCCCTCCTCTTCGGGATTTCGGCCGACAGATATTGCACTACAGTATTTTTCAGACCATCATAAATAGATCTCTGCCGTTGCTATAGAGAGAAATATTAATGGAGTCTTTTTGAAGGCCCTAGCTCCGCCATGTTCGTTGGACAAAGCCTATGAGGAAAATGAATGGCTTATTTGTAGGATTTTGATAAACGCCGAAAATAAGGTCTGTGGGAAACACAGATATAGGATATCTTATTTGTTCTATTAGATCATCTTCATTATCTAACGTCACTTTTAGTTCACGTTGGAAGTTTTTTGGTAATAATAAAAACCAAATACATCTCATAAAGTTAATGTAAACTGACTGCTATCATCACAACATATAAGATCTCCTAAGCCTGTGTTAAAGAAGCATTATGTCGAGTTGTTGCATTATAATGTCATGATATATCTGCAGTAACCGTATAATTCTAGTGTTGTAACATATATTATATATATGTATATATAATGCTTTGGGCTCTTACATAACACTCCATACAGAACCAATCAGTCGATATAATGGACATCATAAATCACGCGATGTGAATCAGACAGTGGGGAGGTGCGACTCGTTGGTCAGAAGGTTCCAATCATCGTTTTATGTCATCATTTCCGAGCAGTCAAACAGCGTCAACCACAGCTGTTATTACACCCCGTTTACGTTGGCGGCGGTAAAGACCATTTTTATTGTGCAGTAACTAAAACTAGAAGATCTGGCGTCCTTTCCCTTCGCCAAAGGTACGTATTCGCGTTCTTTTTTACTGTGATTTACAAAGCTAATGCAATGGATTTTAAAAAGTGCTTTTACCCCGTGATAGCCCGCTAATATGACCCGTAGTAGGGAAGGACATTTCCTGAGAACAATTCGATCTGAATATTTAAGTATAGAAGAACATTTCTTGAGTACAATTCGATTAGAATATATCAATTTAAAAAGATGTGCATTAACTTTATGAGATGTATGTGGGTTTTTTCAGCGTACATTTCCGGGGAGCCCGTGGCATGGTGTGACAGACGTGAGGGAGAGGCTGAAAGCGGTGGCTAGCGATCCGTCGCTGATAAACAACTTGACTCGCTTCGACACGGCTGTGCGGTGACTGGGTCAGGGATGTTAGGCGATGGAGAACAAAGTATGGAGCATGGTGGTACAAATAAAGGGGGAGAGAATGTGAGTAGGGGTTTGAAGGGGAGAGAGAGTTATGGAGGCAGAAAATGACGTTTGAAGAGAGCAACATAGTTTCCAGCGGCAGCTCGGGGGTCGAGAGTGCAGAGGAAGGGCAAGATGCGTCGCGGGGTGAGGAGGAGCATAAAGTGATTATGAACTTTAAGGGAGGAAGGGGGAGTTGGGGCGACGAGTCCGATAAGGTTGACGGCTGTGATAAAGTAGTTGATTGGGGAAATTGTCAACGCTAAAGTGTTACTGGATGGGAGCTTGTTGGTGTTCTGTAAGGACAATGCGCAGAGGGGAAAAGCTCTTGAGTGAAGCAAATAGGAAAGTGTAAGGTGGTGTCGAGCAGCTGGACTGATCAAGCAGGAAAACTGTGGATTAAAGGGGTGATAACAGGAGTGAATGTGAGTGTTGGCACTAAAGAGGTAAGAGACAACTTGAGATGAGTTATTCTAGTAAATGATCAAAGATTGCAAAAAAACAAGGGGTGGAGTTAGGGTAGATAGCCCGTTTATTCTGTTACACTTCAAGGACCGGGTACTGCCAAATATAGTAACCATAGGATACATGAGTGTATCCTATAAACTGGGTGGTTTGAGCCCTGAATTCTGATTGGCTGAAGGCCATAGTATATCAGACCGTATGCCACTGGTCTGACAAAACATTTAGTTTTACTGCTCTGATTACATTGGTAACCAGTTTATAATAGCAATAAGGCTCCTTAGCCTGATGTGATTTGTGTGTGTGAAGGAAACATGGCTCGTCCCTAGACGAGCAAGGACTTGCTTATAGGATGCTGGACAGTATGAATAACTGGGTGAGAACAGCGTTAGTGGGGCCAGCTACTGAGGTGATACCTAAGAGTTCAGGGGGGAGGTGATATCTCAGGTGGATATGAGAGGGGATGTGGACAGTATGAATAACTGGGTGAGAACAGCGTTAGTGGGGGCAGATACTGAGGTGATACCTAAGAGTTCAGGGAGGAGGTGATATCTCGGGTGGATATGAGAGGGGATGTGGACCGTATGAATAACTGGGTGAGAACAGCGTTAGTGGGGCCAGCTACTGAGGTGATACCTAAGAGTTCAGGGAGGAGGTGATATCTCGGGTGGATATGAGAGGGGATGTGGACAGTATGAATAACTGGGTGAGAACAGCGTTAGTGGGGGCAGATACTGAGGTGATACCTAAGAGTTCAGGGAGGAGGAGATATCTCGGGTGGATATGAGAGGGGATGTGGACCGTATGAATAACTGGGTGAGAACAGCGTTAGTGGGGGCAGCTACTGAGGTGATACCTAGGAGTTCAGGGAGGAGGTGATATCTCGGGTGGATATGAGAGGGGATGTGGACAGTATGAATAACTGGGTGAGAACAGCGTTAGTGGGGCCAGCTACTGAGGTGATACCTAAGAGTTCAGGGAGGAGGTGATATCTCGGGTGGATATGAGAGGGGATGTGGACAGTATGAATAACTGGGTGAGAACAGCCTTAGTGGGGGCAGCTACTGAGGTGATACCTAAGAGTTCAGGGAGGAGGTGATATCTCGGGTGGATATGAGAGGGGATGTGGACTGTATGAATAACTGGGTGAGAACAGCCTTAGTGGGGGCAGCTACTGAGGTGATACCTAAGAGTTCAGGGAGGAGGTGATATCTCGGGTGGATATGAGAGGGGATGTGGACAGTATGAATAACTGGGTGAGAACAGCGTTAGTGGGGGCAGATACTGAGGTGATACCTAAGAGTTCAGGGAGGAGGAGGAAAGCAGTCCCGTGGTGGACGGAGGATTGTGGGGCAGTTGTGAGGAATATAAACAAGACATTTAGAGTACTGAAAAGGACATATAACTTCCAACATCTGATTCAGTATCAGCAGGCCCTGGTGAGGAGAACTCTCCCTCAGTCTGATTCAGTATCAGCAGACCCTGGTGAGGAGAACTATCCCTCAGTCTGATTCAGTATCAGCAGGCCCTGGTGAGGAGAACTCTCCCTCAGTCTGATTCAGTATCAGCAGGCCCTGGTGAGGAGAACTATCCCTCAGTCTGATTCAGTATCAGCAGGCTCTGGTGAGGATAACTCTCCCTCAGTCTGATTCAGTATCAGCAGGCCCTGGTGAGGAGAACTATCCCTCAGTCTGATTCAGTATAAACAGGCCCTGGTGAGGAGAACTATCCCTCAGTCTGATTCAGTATCAGCAGGCCCTGGTGAGGAGAACTATCCCTCAGTCTGATTCAGTATCAGCAGACCCAGGCCCTGGTGAGGAGAACTATCCATCAGTCTGATTCAGTATCAGCAGGCCCTGGTGAGGAGAACTATCCCTCAGTCTGATTCAGTATCAGCAGACCCTGGTGAGGAGAACTATCCCTCAGTCTGATTCAGTATCAGCAGGCCCTGGTGAGGAGAACTCTCCCTCAGTCTGATTCAGTATCAGCAGGCTCTGGTGAGGAGAACTCTCCCTCAGTCTGATTCAGTATCAGCAGGCCCTGGTGAGGAGAACTATCCCTCAGTCTGATTCAGTATCAGCAGACCCAGGCCCTGGTGAGGAGAACTATCCCTCAGTCTGATTCAGTATCAGCAGGCCCTGGTGAGGAGAACTATCCCTCAGTCTGATTCAGTATCAGCAGGCCCTGGTGAGGAGAACTATCCCTCAGTCTGATTCAGTATCAGCAGGCCCTGGTGAGGAGAACTCTCCCTCAGTCTGATTCAGTATCAGCAGGCCCTGGTGAGGAGAACTATCCCTCAGTCTGATTCAGTATAAACAGGCCCTGGTGAGGAGAACTATCCCTCAGTCTGATTCAGTATCAGCAGACCCAGGCTCTGGTGAGGAGAACTCTCCCTCAGTCTGATTCAGTATCAGCAGGCCCTGGTGAGGAGAACTATCCCTCAGTCTGATTCAGTATCAGCAGGCCCTGGTGAGGAGAACTATCCCTCAGTCTGATTCAGTATCAGCAGGCCCTGGTGAGGAGAACTATCCCTCAGTCTGATTCAGTATGAACAGGCCCTGGTGAGGAGAACTATCCCTCAGTCTGATTCAGTATAAACAGGCCCTGGTGAGGAGAACTATCCCTCAGTCTGATTCAGTATCAGCAGGCCCTGGTGAGGAGAACTATCCCTCAGTCTGATTCAGTATCAGCAGGCCCTGGTGAGGAGAACTATCCCTCAGTCTGATTCAGTATAAACAGGCCCTGGTGAGGAGAACTCTCCCTCAGTCTGATTCAGTATCAGCAGGCCCTGGTGAGGAGAACTATCCCTCAGTCTGATTCAGTATCAGCAGACCCAGGCTCTGGTGAGGAGAACTATCCCTCAGTCTGATTCAGTATCAGCAGGCCCTGGTGAGGAGAACTATCCCTCAGTCTGATTCAGTATCAGCAGACCCAGGCTCTGGTGAGGAGAACTATCCCTCAGTCTGATTCAGTATCAGCAGGCCCTGGTGAGGAGAACTATCCCTCAGTCTGATTCAGTATCAGCAGGCCCTGGTGAGGAGAACTATCCCTCAGTCTGATTCAGTATAAACAGGCCCTGGTGAGGAGAACTATCCCTCAGTCTGATTCAGTATCAGCAGACCCAGGCTCTGGTGAGGAGAACTCTCCCTCAGTCTGATTCAGTATCAGCAGGCCCTGGTGAGGAGAACTATCCCTCAGTCTGATTCAGTATCAGCAGGCCCTGGTGAGGAGAACTATCCCTCAGTCTGATTCAGTATCAGCAGACCCAGGCCCTGGTGAGGAGAACTCTCCCTCAGTCTGATTCAGTATCAGCAGACCCAGGCCCTGGTGAGGAGAACTATCCCTCAGTCTGATTCAGTATCAGCAGACCCAGGCCCTGGTGAGGAGAACTCTCCCTCAGTCTGATTCAGTATCAGCAGGCCCTGGTGAGGAGAACTATCCATCAGTCTGATTCAGTATCAGCAGGCCCTGGTGAGGAGAACTATCCATCAGTCTGATTCAGTATCAGCAGACCCTGGTGAGGAGAACTATCCCTCAGTCTGATTCAGTATCAGCAGGCCCAGGCTCTGGTGAGGAGAACTCTCCCTCAGTCTGATTCAGTATCAGCAGACCCAGGCTCTGGTGAGGAGAACTCTCCCTCAGTCTGATTCAGTATCAGCAGGCCCTGGTGAGGAGAACTCTCCCTCAGTCTGATTCAGTATCAGCAGGCCCTGGTGAGGAGAACTATCCCTCAGTCTGATTCAGTATCAGCAGGCCCTGGTGAGGAGAACTATCCCTCAGTCTGATTCAGTATCAGCAGACCCTGGTGAGGAGAACTATCCCTCAGTCTGATTCAGTATCAGCAGGCCCTGGTGAGGAGAACTCTCCCTCAGTCTGATTCAGTATCAGCAGGCCCTGGTGAGGAGAACTATCCCTCAGTCTGATTCAGTATCAGCAGGCCCTGGTTAGGATAACTATCCCTCAGTCTGATTCAGTATCAGCAGACCCTGGTGAGGAGAACTATCCCTCAGTCTGATTCAGTATCAACAGGCCCTGGTGAGGAGAACTATCCCTCAGTCTGATTCAGTATCAGCAGGCCCTGGTGAGGAGAACTATCCCTCAGTCTGATTCAGTATCAGCAGGCCCTGGTGAGGAGAACTATCCCTCAGTCTGATTCAGTATAAACAGGCCCTGGTGAGGAGAACTATCCCTCAGTCTGATTCAGTATCAGCAGGCCCTGGTGAGGAGAACTATCCCTCAGTCTGATTCAGTATCAGCAGGCCCTGGTGAGGAGAACTATCCCTCAGTCTGATTCAGTATGAACAGGCCCTGGTGAGGAGAACTATCCCTCAGTCTGATTCAGTATCAGCAGGCCCTGGTGAGGAGAACTATCCCTCAGTCTGATTCAGTATCAGCAGGCCCTGGTGAGGAGAACTATCCCTCAGTCTGATTCAGTATGAACAGGCCCTGGTGAGGAGAACTATCCCTCAGTCTGATTCAGTATCAGCAGGCCCTGGTGAGGAGAACTCTCCCTCAGTCTGATTCAGTATCAGCAGGCCCTGGTGAGGAGAACTATCCCTCAGTCTGATTCAGTATCAGCAGGCCCTGGTTAGGAGAACTATCCCTCAGTCTGATTCAGTATCAACAGGCCCTGGTGAGGAGAACTATCCCTCAGTCTGATTCAGTATCAGCAGGCCCTGGTGAGGAGAACTATCCCTCAGTCTGATTCAGTATCAGCAGGCCCTGGTGAGGAGAACTATCCCTCAGTCTGATTCAGTATAAACAGGCCCTGGTGAGGAGAACTATCCCTCAGTCTGATTCAGTATCAGCAGGCCCTGGTGAGGAGAACTATCCCTCAGTCTGATTCAGTATCAGCAGGCCCTGGTGAGGAGAACTATCCCTCAGTCTGATTCAGTATGAACAGGCCCTGGTGAGGAGAACTATCCCTCAGTCTGATTCAGTATAAACAGGCCCTGGTGAGGAGAACTATCCCTCAGTCTGATTCAGTATCAGCAGGCCCTGGTGAGGAGAACTATCCCTCAGTCTGATTCAGTATCAGCAGGCCCTGGTTAGGAGAACTATCCCTCAGTCTGATTCAGTATCAGCAGACCCTGGTGAGGAGAACTATCCCTCAGTCTGATTCAGTATCAACAGGCCCTGGTGAGGAGAACTATCCCTCAGTCTGATTCAGTATCAGCAGGCCCTGGTGAGGAGAACTATCCCTCAGTCTGATTCAGTATCAGCAGGCCCTGGTGAGGAGAACTATCCCTCAGTCTGATTCAGTATAAACAGGCCCTGGTGAGGAGAACTATCCCTCAGTCTGATTCAGTATCAGCAGGCCCTGGTGAGGAGAACTATCCCTCAGTCTGATTCAGTATCAGCAGGCCCTGGTGAGGAGAACTATCCCTCAGTCTGATTCAGTATGAACAGGCCCTGGTGAGGAGAACTATCCCTCAGTCTGATTCAGTATAAACAGGCCCTGGTGAGGAGAACTATCCCTCAGTCTGATTCAGTATCAGCAGGCCCTGGTGAGGAGAACTATCCCTCAGTCTGATTCAGTATCAGCAGGCCCTGGTGAGGAGAACTATCCCTCAGTCTGATTCAGTATCAGCAGGCCCTGGTGAGGAGAACTATCCCTCAGTCTGATTCAGTATCAGCAGACCCAGGCCCTGGTGAGGAGAACTATCCCTCAGTCTGATTCAGTATCAGCAGGCCCTGGTGAGGAGAACTCTCCCTCAGTCTGATTCAGTATCAGCAGGCCCTGGTGAGGAGAACTATCCCTCAGTCTGATTCAGTATCAGCAGGCCCTGGTTAGGAGAACTATCCCTCAGTCTGATTCAGTATCAGCAGACCCTGGTGAGGAGAACTATCCCTCAGTCTGATTCAGTATCAACAGGCCCTGGTGAGGAGAACTATCCCTCAGTCTGATTCAGTATCAGCAGGCCCTGGTGAGGAGAACTATCCCTCAGTCTGATTCAGTATCAGCAGGCCCTGGTGAGGAGAACTATCCCTCAGTCTGATTCAGTATAAACAGGCCCTGGTGAGGAGAACTATCCCTCAGTCTGATTCAGTATCAGCAGGCCCTGGTGAGGAGAACTATCCCTCAGTCTGATTCAGTATCAGCAGGCCCTGGTGAGGAGAACTATCCCTCAGTCTGATTCAGTATGAACAGGCCCTGGTGAGGAGAACTATCCCTCAGTCTGATTCAGTATAAACAGGCCCTGGTGAGGAGAACTATCCCTCAGTCTGATTCAGTATCAGCAGGCCCTGGTGAGGAGAACTATCCCTCAGTCTGATTCAGTATCAGCAGGCCCTGGTGAGGAGAACTATCCCTCAGTCTGATTCAGTATCAGCAGGCCCTGGTGAGGAGAACTATCCCTCAGTCTGATTCAGTATCAGCAGACCCAGGCCCTGGTGAGGAGAACTATCCCTCAGTCTGATTCAGTATCAGCAGGCTCTGGTGAGGAGAACTCTCCCTCAGTCTGATTCAGTATCAGCAGGCCCTGGTGAGGAGAACTATCCCTCAGTCTGATTCAGTATAAACAGGCCCTGGTGAGGAGAACTATCCCTCAGTCTGATTCAGTATAAACAGGCCCTGGTGAGGAGAACTATCCCTCAGTCTGATTCAGTATCAGCAGGCCCTGGTGAGGAGAACTATCCCTCAGTCTGATTCAGTATAAACAGGCCCTGGTGAGGAGAACTATCCCTCAGTCTGATTCAGTATAAACAGGCCCTGGTGAGGAGAACTATCCCTCAGTCTGATTCAGTATCAGCAGGCCCTGGTGAGGAGAACTATCCCTCAGTCTGATTCAGTATAAACAGGCCCTGGTGAGGAGAACTATCCCTCAGTCTGATTCAGTATAAACAGGCCCTGGTGAGGAGAACTATCCCTCAGTCTGATTCAGTATCAGCAGGCCCTGGTGAGGAGAACTATACCTCAGTCTGATTCAGTATCAGCAGGCCCTGGTGAGGAGAACTATCCCTCAGTCTGATTCAGTATCAGCAGGCCCTGGTGAGGAGAACTATCCCTCAGGTGAAGAGGTCATGTTTCCGTTGGTTCTGTAACACCATTGGAAGGGCGACACCTGTGGGAGAAGTGTGGGGGATGATCAAGAGGATGAGTCGGGTCAGAAGGGAGTGGGAGACTACAGAAAGATAGGAAGGGTGTTGATCCATCTGGAGAGACTACAGAAAGATAGGAAGGGTGTTGATCCATCTGGAGAGACTACAGAAAGATAGGGAGGGTGTTGATCCACCTGGAGAGACTACAGAAAGATAGGGAGGGTGTTGATCCATCTGGAGAGACTACAGAAAGATAGGGACTGTGCCCTGCGACCCAATGTACACCTGGCCCACCATCGATCTGGACTGTCTCTATGACCATGTTCACCTGTACAGGGAAACAGTCCCCATCCTTGCCAATACTCTCGAGGACGTCGCTTTAAACCGCAGTCCGACCTCTCCACCCAGGAACAGCAGAGCAATCTCCACCCCGAAAAAGATCACCGGGACAATACCCCGGACCAGCACCCTGGAACTCACAGCCACGACCACAGCACCACCAACCTCAATGCCTACCACAGCCAGCGCAGCACAGACCACCCCAGCCCAGCTTCAGAGCCACCCAGACGAGGCCTCCCTGCCCCCCACCGCAGACCCACACTTGGAGGAGGCGCAGGCACAGGCTGTGAGAGGAGCAACTGGCCCAGCTCCCACCAACCAAATGAGTGACATTAAACATGCTGAGTCTACTATGCTCACATGTGATAGGCCGAGGGTCATGGTAAGATGAGCACAAGAACTCCACCATCCTCACACTACACCCACCCAAGTGGCATGACACAAATTCTATTTAAATACTAAACAAATCACATTTGCATAATAAGAGTTTACTTTAATTGAAAAATCTTATTTTAATAGTTCTTGTTGGATTGTGAGTGTGTGTCTCATTTTGAAGGTAAAGAAAAATAAAAAAAGTTATGAAATCTTTTTACGTTGCATGTTGGAATTTACAAGGATTGAAGTCCTCTGCTTTTGGACTAAAGAGCAGAAACCCAGACTTCCTGAAAGAAATTGATGATGTTGATATTGTAGCACTACAGGAAACATGGTGCAGAGGTGATGTTTCCACTGGCTGTCCACTAGGTTATAGGGAGATAATCATACCATCCACTAAATTAAAAGGAATCAAACAGACTACTTCCTCACCGACCTAAACCCAGAGTCTCTCAGAGCCTTCACAGTCAGCCCACTAACACCTCTCTCAGACCACAGTAAAATCACAGTATCTGAGACGAGCAGAACCCAACCATGAAGCATCACGGCCCAAAAAGCAATTAGTAGCCAAAAAATACAATCTCTCCTGGACAACTTTTTAGCCTTAACATTCTCCTACAGCAATGAAGGTGTAAATTTGGCTGTTTAGAACATAAACTATATATTTGACAAATTAGCCTCCTTGGCTAATTTAAAGAAGCATAAGAGCAAACCAGAAATAACAGATATTGAAAAATGGTTTGATAATGATTTCAAAAATCTAAGAAAGTCATTGAGAAATATATCTAATCAAAAACACAGAGAACCAGACAACAAAAATATACGCCTTCAATATGGGGAAACACTGAAGCAATACAAACACACCCTAAGAACAGAAAAGGAACAGCACATTAGAAATCAGATGGATGGAATTGAGGAATCCATAGAATCAAACCACTTCTGGGAGAATTTTTATAAATTAAACAAACCTCATCATGAGGAATTGGCTATCCAAAATGGGGATATGTGGAGAAATCACTTTGCAAACGTCTACAGCAATATAACACAGAGCCCAGAACAAAAAGATATACAAGAAAAATTACAAATCCTTGAATCAGCAGTTAAAGACTTTCAGAATCCTGTGGATACCCCAATTACAGAAGAAGAATTATTGGAAAAACTATGCACTCTCCAACCCAAAAAGGCCTGTGGTGCTGATGGTATTTTAAATGAAATGATCAAATATACAGACCACAAATTCAAATTGGCTATACTCAAACTCTTCAACATTATCCTCACTGCAGGTATTTTCCCCGATATTTGGAACCAGGGATTGATCACACCAATCTATAAAAATGGAGACAAATTTGACCCAAATAATTACAGAGGAATTTGCGTTAACAGCAACTTGGGGAAAATTCTCTGCAGTATTATAAATAGCAGACTACATCATTTCCTTGACAAACACAACGTCCTGAACAGAAGTCAGGTTGGATTTCTAAAAAAATTAAAATCGTACAAAAGACCACATCTACACCCTCCACACTAATAGATAAACAAGCAAACCAAAACAAAGGCACAATCTACTCATGGTTTGTAGATTTCAAGAAAGCATTTGATTCAATTTGGCATGATGGTCTTTTTTTTATAAACTAATAGAAAGTGGTATTGGAGGGAAAACATGATTTTATTAAATCAATGTACACTAAAAACAAATGTGCGGTTAAAATTGGCAACAAGCAAACAGACTTCTTCTCTCAGGGACGGGGAGTGAAACAGGGCTGCCCAATAAGTCCAACACTTTAACATCTACATTAATGAATTAACAACAACAAACAGACTTCTTCTCTCAGGGACGGGGAGTGAAACAGGGCTGCCCAATAAGTCCAACACTTTAACATCTACATTAATGAATTAACAACAACAAACAGACTTCTTCTCTCAGGGACGGGGAGTGAAACAGGGCTGCCCAATAAGTCCAACACTTTGACATCTACATTAATGAATTAACAACAACAAACAGACTTCTTCTCTCAGGGACGGGGAGTGAAACAGGGCTGCCCAATAAGTCCAACACTTTAACATCTACATTAATGAATTGGGGCAAAAACATTAGAAGAAATCGGCAGCACCTGGTATCACCCTACACAACACTAAAATCAAGTGTCTGCTGTCAGGACCTGGTTACGAACTCGGGAAAGGGAGGGAAACGAGGCACAGGTGCAAATAATAATCTGGAAACAGGGGAAAACAAAAAGGTCAAAAAAGCACAATGGGGGCATCTAGTGGCCAAAACCGGAACAATCCTGGCCAAATCCTGACAGTCTGCTGTACGCAGATGACCTGGTGCTGCTGTCTCCCACTAAAGAGGGGTTACAGCAGCACCTAGATCATCTTCACAGGTTCTGTCAGACCTGGGCTCTGACCGTTAACCTAAAAAAATACAAATATAATGATATTCCAAAAAAAGGTCTGGAAATAAGGATGACAAATATAAATTATATTTGGACACAGTTCTATTAGAACACACCAAAAACTACACATATCTAGGACTAAATATCAGCAACACAGGTAGCTTTCACATGGCTGTGAACGAGCTGAGAGACAAAGCAAGAAGAGCATTCTATGCCATTAAAAGGAACATCAAAATCGAAATTCCAATTAGAATCTGGCTCTAACTTTTTCAATCAGTTATAGAACCAATTGCTCTATATGGCAGTGAAGTATGGGGTCCAATCTCTAATAATGAATTTACCAAATGGGACAAACATCCAATCGAAATACTGCATGCAGAGTTTTGCAAGACTGTATTGCAAGTGCAAAGAAAAACTCAAAATAACGCACGAAGAGCAGAATTGGGCCAATACCCCCTCCTCATTCGAATAGAAAAAAGAGCCATCAAATTTTACAACCACCTAAAAACAAGTGACCCCAAAACATTCCATCACACAGCTCTACAATGCCAAGAGATGAAAAAAGAGAAGAGTCCCCTCAGCCAGCTGGTTCTGAGGCTCAGTTCACCAACCCAAACCAACCCCATAGAGCCTCAGGACAGGACTCAGAAAATCTGGCCCAACCAAATCATCACAAAACAAAAAGAAAAATGTGTCACCTATTGGAAAGACACCACAGTAAACTTCAATGCTATTTGGCTCTAAACAGACAGTACGGGGGGCAGACTATCTGACCACTGTGACTGATAGAAAACTGAGGAAAACATTGACTAGGTACAGACTCAGTGAGCACAGTCTGGGTATAGAGACCGGTTGTCACAGACAAACCTGGCTGCCCAGAGAGGACAGGCTGTGCTCACTCTGCTCCAGGGGAGAGGTAGAGACAGAGCTGCATTTCCTACTACACTGTGATAAATACTCAGACCAAATTCCCAAAATTATAATTCAATACAAAGAATTTTAAACTATAAAAGATGAAGAAAAAAATCCAATATTTATTGGGTGAAAAGCCAAAATGTGTAGTTTTGGCAGCCAAATATGTGTCCTCCTGCCACAGCCTGAGGGACAGCCAGTGAAAAGTGCAAAGTAATGTCGATAATATTTCCCATCGTGTTTTGTCTTTCATACAACGTCATGTGTCTTCTCAGTCATGTTGACATTGGTCCACTACCAGGTCATGTGTCTTCTCAGTCATGTTGACACTGGTCTACTACCAGGTCATGTGTCTTCTCAGTCATGTTGACACTGGTCCACTACCAGGTCATGTGTCTTCTCAGTCATGTTGACACTGGTCCACTACCAGGTCATGTGTCTTCTCAGTCATGTTGACACTGGTCCACTACCATTGCTTTAATGTATTGTTATTCTCATTAATATTGTTGTTGTAGTTGTTGTTAATGGTAATCCCATGTCCACTACTACTATTATTATTGCTGTTGGTCCCACCATTTATTTATATATAAATATACATGTTTATTTTATTTTTTATTTTTCAATATATATACACTTTACAATGTAAGTAATAATGAACTTGCCATGTCAATAAAGTCAATTGAATTGAATTGAATTGATAAGGAGGGTGTTGATCCATCTGGATAGACTACAGAAAGATAGGGAGGGTGTTGATCCATCTGATTGGTTTAAGAGACGTCTGGATACTGTGTATCAGGATTTTATGGTTTTAAAGATGCAAGGACAGGACGTACTGGGTCAGTATTTGAAGTGGAGGAACGTGGGTTTGCAATCAGGAAACGTATTACAGATCATTTGGCTGTATATACGGCTGAGATGATGGCCATACTGTTGACCTTGCAGTGGGTGGAGGAAGTTAAACCAGAAAGAGTAGTTATTTGCTCTGATTCATGTGCAGTGTTAATGAGTCTCCAGTGCTTTAGGTCACGTAGTAGACAAGACCTGCTTTATGTGGTGCTACAAACCCATGGCAGGATTAGACAGATGGGTATACAGATAAGATTTACTTGGGTCCCAGCCCATGTGGGGGTGGAGGGGAACGAGGCAGTTGATGTACTGGCTAAACAATCACTTAGTAGTGGGGATGTTGATGTTGTAGTTTCAATGAGCAAGGCAGAGGCAAAAAGCCTGATATGGACAGTGATGGTGCAGAGATGGCAGGAGCAGTGGAATAGAGATTCTGAAGGTGGGCAGAGAGAAGTTGTGGAGGGGAGGACGACAGGAAGGGACAGAAGAGAGGATGCTATTTTTACAAGATTAAGGATGGAACACAGCCAGTTGAATAGGTCTTTAAATGTGATAGGAAAGCATCCAACAGGAAAGTGTTGAGAGAGACCGTGGAGCATACAGTATTGCCACAGTGTGGGGAAAGAAAGAGGCTGAGATCTAGTATGAGGGAGAAGGGGATACAGGAAACCCCACTGAAGAAGAAGCAGCAGCATGGTGTCATTTCCTGTTTTCGGTGCTAGGCTGGGTCTAATTTCTTTGACTGCGTCTCTTGTCTCGGTCTTAAATCTCCATACTTTTTGTTGTTGTAGTAGTACACTAGTATACTTTCTCGCATGGATTTCAACTCTAGCCAATGCTTACTTCATTCATATATCCAGGAACCAATATCCAAAGTGGGTACTTAGAAAGACCCATTAATGCATATGAGGGGGTACTTTGGGGGCACTATGGGCAGAGCAAGATGTGATTGGGCCGACAATGACCAAAATAGGTTGAGAACCACTGGACTAGGCAAGCATTAGATGGTACATTAACAATCCCAACAATAATCATCCATTAGCCAAGATGCCCAAAATATTACTGTCCCATGCTTGTTGAAGCCAAAAGATGAATCATTATCTGTCTCTAAAGGCATTGTAGACTACTTAATTTCCATGCGAAGCGCAACTTCCAACCCATAACGGTCTTTAGATTCCCTATAAGAAAATAAGTGTGTAAGCAAGGTAACTCCACTAGTCATGCATTGATACAGTAGATTATTGTGTCCTATGGATCAGATCATGTAAATGTAATTCATGTTATATCTTCATTTAGAATAAATAATCTAACTGTTTTTCTTTAGATGCTATCTTTGAGAAGAAAAAGAGCCAGGCTGGTTTACAGAGACCTGACTAGAGGCGTGACAGTGCCGACACCCCTGCCATCAACTTGGATCGGTGAGAAAGTTGCTCTGTTCACTTCTGTTCCACCTAATTTAACCAGGATAGTCAACTCAGTAACACGTGTTGCTACTCTTTAGCGAGTACTGGGAGAACAGAGCCGGTTCCCTCTGCAGCAGAAGTTGTGCCCAGCTGCAGTGATGCACCTCTATCATAAAAGAAAAAAGGAAGGCAGCGGATGGAAGGAGGGAGATACTCTACATGCCTGCAGTGGAGCTGGACTGTCCTCCACTCCACACCATCAGCAGTGTATGTAGTGTTTTGCAGGAGGCTGAGCTATGGCGCGGTGGGAATTGTGGCTCAGATAAATAATTCTGTGCCACCTGTGCTGTGAGAACATTGTTCACCAGTTGGAGTTATGGAAGGTAATGAATTTTAACTTATGTCAACAAACCTGTCAACTTCTGGCTTTAAACAATTGCTTCCCAGTCAAAAATGTTGATCATGTATAGGGCTGTGGCACTCACGATATTTTGTCAGCCGGTGTTTATGAAGCAAATGGCTGTCGCTCTCATGGTAATTGACCGTTAAATTAACAAACACATTTAGCATCTCCCAGCTTGCAGACCTTTGGAAAATCTACATTTTTTTAAGTATAATAAATGCATGTAATATAGCCTTCACCATCACAATAAATCCATGATTTATTTTTGGCAGGTCTAAAGAAGCATGACATAAAGAAAATGTATATTTCAGAAGAACAGAATAGCATACTCTGAGTTGTCCTCATGTTAGGTCCTGATCTGGCTATGCCATATGGCTGTGGGCTACACTAGTTTATTTAGCAGACAAGATTTGCTTAGAATTCCGTGGCATTATTTTATAGTATGAAGAATAGAATTGAATCAAATATAAATCATATTTTCTCCAAACGATTTGAGGGAGTGCGCACATGCGGCTATTCTGTGTTGAGCGGTTAGGGATAGGTACTGCTATATGCTTAATTTAGAGTTATTAATAGAACTTTAGAAGTTGTGATACAAACGTTGGGTGATATGTTTAATGTTTAATACATTGTTAGGCTGCATGATGCAACTCTAATGATGATTTGAAAAAAGTTGCTTGAAAGGCATGTAGACACTACATCAGTGTCTCATTCACAATTTGACAACCACTTGATAATGCCTTGAATTTCAAGTCGGCATCCCCTTTGTGTCGCTGTAATGCACCCCAAAAAAACATGCCTTTTGCAGCCAGTGGCCGTTGTGCCCTTCTCCCTAAACATTTATATGCAATGAGCCTGACCCAACAGATCAGAATTTTTAGCTTAAAATGTTGGTAAACTATTAGGCTATTTCTTCACATTAAAAACGCAGCAATGCGCACACGGCAGTAGGTAATAAGCGCTAATGTTGCATTAGCGGAAAACACCATTATCAAAAGTGACCACAAATGTGATTATGCAGGTAATGCTTTTATTATAAAGGTGCATTTATATGGTGAAAATAATCTTCCCCAATCTTGAAAGTCACGCGCTGCTTATGTATACCAGTTAGGCTCTACACCCTTTGTAAAGCGGATTAACGATGCTTAATTTTAATAAATTAATTGGACACTTTAGTCGTGATCCAAACCTTATCAGAACATATAGGCCTATGGGCTAGGCTACAAGGATGTGTGCGTCTATGATTTGAGAAAGGCATTGTTTCTTATGCTGGGCATCATTCAAAAGTGATAATATATCATATATAGCGATAGGCTAATATTGTCACCCATCAAGCTATTCTTGATTTAATCTTCTCTTTACATATACTAAATAATATTTGTGTGAAATGTGTTTTTATAATGGACCGTTATCATGCACATGTATCGAAATGGGCAGTGGGGGAAAAAATTGATGTAATCTATTTAAAATAGCGAATGGAGGCCTAGTAGGCCTAGTCTATAGAAAGCTGATGGGATCCTCCTCTTTTTAATAAAGGCCATCACTCTGTTTTCTCAAGCAATTGCCTATAGAAATTTTGCGCAACATGAACTCATGGGATCTCATTAAGTGTTTGATTTGATTTTTGACACATTTGCATAGATGTCAAAGTGATTAGAGGGACAATGGAGTGCTGAGTACCAGGCAGTTAGCCAGTTTGATAGGCTACTAATGACCATCAGCAGCATCATAGCTTGGAGAAGCCTAATTACCGTGACTAAATGGTCACGTGGAATTTGACTGCCTTCATGACTCGTGACCTCCGGTGTGGCGGTAATACGGTCACCGCAACACCCCATGTCATGTACATACAGTTCACTTTCTATAAAAGTTACAGTTCCCTGCAGTGGTAAGGTAAATGTGACAAAATCTCTCGTGCCAAGCACAGAGTTGATTTGGAGTTTTCTAATAACTTGTGCAATGAAATATCCCCCTGATAGTGTAGTTTCAAATCTGCAACTACTGTCGTCTGTTCTACAACAACTTTGTGTCTGCCTGTTTGTCTTAGTCAGGGCAGTTCAACCCATGTGTTCCTGTGGTCCTACGATGGCAGTGGAGGAGACAAGATGACCATGACTGTCACAGCCAGTACAACTCTATTCTGACTGTTAACATTAGAGGTAGGACTTATATTACATTTGGAAACTAAGACGTCTGTGTCCTTCACCATTTTGCAAAGAGTATCAGAGCATCCAGTGTAGCAGCACCATGTTCAGAGACAGTTTCTCCCTCAAGTCATAAGACAGAGTATCAGAGCATCAAGTGTAGCAACACCATGTTCAGAGACCGTTTCTCCCTCAAGTCATAAGACAGAGTATCAGGGCATCAAGTGTAGCAACACCATGTTCAGAGACCGTTTCTCCCTCAAGTCATAAGACAGAGTATCAGAGCATCAAGTGTAGCAACACCATGTTCAGAGACAGTTTCTCCCTCAAGTCATAAGACAGAGTATCAGAGCATCCAGTGTAGCAGCACCATGTTCAGAGACAGTTTCTCCCTCAAGTCATAAGACAGTATCAGAGCATCAAGTGTAGCAACACCATGTTCAGAGACCGTTTCTCCCTCAAGTCATAAGACAGAGTATCAGAGCATCAAGTGTAGCAGCACCATGTTCAGAGACAGTTTCTCCCTCAAGTCATAAGACAGAGTATCAGAGCATCAAGTGTAGCAGCACCATGTTCAGAGACAGTTTCTCCCTCAAGTCATAAGACAGAGTATCAGAGCATCCAGTGTAGCAGCACCATGTTCAGAGACAGTTTCTCCCTCAAGTCATAAGACAGAGTATCAGAGCATCAAGTGTAGCAACACCATGTTCAGAGACAGTTTCTCCCTCAAGTCATAAGACAGTATCAGAGCATCAAGTGTAGCAGCACCATGTTCAGAGACAGTTTCTCCCTCAAGTCATAAGACAGAGTATCAGAGCATCCAGTGTAGCAACACCATGTTCAGAGACAGTTTCTCCCTCAAGTCATAAGACAGTATCAGAGCATCCAGTGTAGCAGCACCATGCTCAGAGACCGTTTCTCCCTCAAGTCATAAGACAGAGTATCAGAGCATCCAGTGTAGCAGCACCATGTTCAGAGACAGTTTCTCCCTCAAGTCATAAGACAGAGTATCAGAGCATCCAGTGTAGCAACACCATGTTCAGAGACAGTTTCTCCCTCAAGTCATAAGACAGAGTATCAGAGCATCCAGTGTAGCAGCACCATGTTCAGAGACAGTTTCTCCCTCAAGTCATAAGACAGTATCAGAGCATCCAGTGTAGCAGCACCATGTTCAGAGACAGTTTCTCCCTCAAGTCATAAGACAGAGTATCAGAGCATCCAGTGTAGCAACACCATGTTCAGAGACAGTTTCTCCCTCAAGTCATAAGACAGAGTATCAGAGCATCCAGTGTAGCAGCACCATGCTCAGAGACCGTTTCTCCCTCAAGTCATAAGACTGTTGATGAAAACTGAACGGACTCTTTGCTGCTATGGCAACTACTGTACTTAATATACTGTAATCTACTTATTTCATTGTATTGTGCACACTATGCTGTATTCCTGCGCAAATAACAATTTTGATTTAATTTGATCTAGTTGACCATAACCCTGTTCACTCTGTAGTTTTGATGAAAATATGGAGTCATTTTGAAAGTTCTTAGGAGACATGCATCTCACCAACATCGGATGTAATGTTTAGCAATGTAACGGAATGTCTGGAAGAGCTCATGATGTCTGGCTGCAGTTTTATAACTGTGAGCTGGAACCTGTCACTCTGATCCTCCACAGACTGGCCTGCCACCCCCCAACTGTGAGCTGGAGCCTGTCACTCTGATCCTCCACAGACTGGCCTGCCACCCCCCAACTGTGAGCTGGAGCCTGTCACTCTGATCCTCCACAGACTGGCCTGCCACCCCCCAACTTTGAGCTGGAACCTGTCACTCTGATCCTCCACAGACTGGCCTGCCACCCCCCAACTGTGAGCTGGAGCCTGTCACTCTGATCCTCCACAGACTGGCCTGCCACCCCCCAACTGTGAGCTGGAGCCTGTCACTCTGATCCTCCACAGACTGGCCTGCCACCCCCCAACTGTGAGCTGGATCCTGTCACTCTGATCCTCCACAGACTGGCCTGCCACCCCCCAACTGTGAGCTGGAGCCTGTCACTGATCCTCCACAGACTGGCCTGCCACCACCCAACTGTGAGCTGGAGCCTGTCACTCTGATCCTCCACAGACTGGCCTGCCACCCCCCAACTGTGAGCTGGAGCCTGTCACTCTGATCCTCCACAGACTGGCCTGCCACCCCCCAACTTTGAGCTGGAGCCTGTCACTCTGATCCTCCACAGACTGGCCTGCCACCCCCCAACTGTGAGCTGGAGCCTGTCACTCTGATCCTCCACAGACTGGCCTGCCACCCCCCAACTGTGAGCTGGATCCTGTCACTCTGATCCTCCACAGACTGGCCTGCCACCCCCCAACTGTGAGCTGGAGCCTGTCACTGATCCTCCACAGACTGGCCTGCCACCCCCCAACTGTGAGCTGGAACCTGTCACTCTGATCCTCCACAGACTGGCCTGCCACCCCCCAACTGTGAGCTGGAGCCTGTCACTCTGATCCTCCACAGACTGGCCTGCCACCCCCAACTTTGAGCTGGAGCCTGTCACTCTGATCCTCCACAGACTGGCCTGCCACCCCCCAACTGTGAGCTGGAGCCTGTCACTCTGATCCTCCACAGACTGGCCTGCCACCCCCCAACTTTGAGCTGGAACCTGTCACTCTGATCCTCCACAGACTGGCCTGCCACCCCCCAACTGTGAGCTGGAACCTGTCACTCTGATCCTCCACAGACTGGCCTGCCACCCCCCAAATGCCGCAAACAGATATTTCAGTGGACCTCCTGCGCCAGTTTGCAGCCCCGCAGCTGGAGTGGGGAGTGTCTTTGAGGGGGATTACCTTTCCATAAATCCAATACATGCTGGAAGGTAGTTATTGTATTTTAAATTGAAAATCAAACAATATATGTAAGTGTTCTTTAATATGAGGAGTATTATTTTTTATCTTTTCTATCTCCAGACAATTGAGCTCTACCGGAAACTCACAAATGAGTCATTTGAGGAGTTCAAACACTGGCAGTTTGAACGAGAGACTGTCAGGGATTTGGCGCCACTGACCTCAGATGGAACAAAGTGCCTTCTCGGTCCATAGGTATGTCAATGATAACAATGAATGGACAACTATAGAGTCTCATTAAGCTAGGATTCTTATTTTCATTCAGTGTTGTTCATCATTTATAAGGGGAAATATATCCAACCTCGGTTGTCTTTCTTATATACACTACCGTTCAAATGTTTGGGGTCACTTAGAAATGTACTTGTTTTTTTAAAGAACACTTTTTGTCCATTAAAATAACATCAAATTGATCAGAAATACAGTGTTGACATTGTTAATGATGTAAATGACTATTGTAGCTGGAAACGGCTGATTTTTAATGGAATATCTACATAGGCGTATAGAGGCTCATTATCAGCAACCATCACTCCTGTGTTCCAATGGCACGTTGTGTTAGCTAATCCAAGTTTATCATTTTAAAAGGCGGATTGATCATTAGAAAACCATTTTGCAATTATGTTATCACAGCTGAAAACTGTTGTGCTGGTTAAAAAAGCAATAAAACTGGCCTTCTTTAGACTAGTTGAGTATCTGGAGCATCAGCATTTGTGGGTTTGATTACAGGCTCAAAATGGCCAGAAACAAAGCACTTTCTTCTGAAACTCGTCAGTCTATTCTTGTTCTGAGAAATGAAGGCTATTCCATGTGAGAAATTGCCAAGAAACTGAAAATCTCGTACAACGCTGTGTACTACTCTCTTCATAGTACAGCGTAAACTGGCTCTAACCAGAATAGAGTGGGAGGCCCCAGTGCACAACTGAGCAAGAGGACAAGTACATTAGAGTGTCTAGTTTGGAAAACAATAAGGACAATAAGTCCTCAACTGGCAGCTTCATTAAATAGTACCCTCAAAACACCAGTCTCAATGTCAACAGTGAAGAGGCGACTCCGGGATGCTGGCCTTCTAGGCAGAGTTCCTCTGTCCAGTGTCTGTTCTTTTGTCCATCTTTTCTTTTTATTGGCCAGTCTGAGATATGGCTTTTTCTTTGCAACCCTGCCTAGAATGCCAGCATCCCGGAGTTGCCTCTTCACTGTTGACTTGGAGACTGGTGTTTACTTACAAGCCCTTAACCAACCATGCAGTTTTAAGAAAATACTCCCCCCCCAAAAGGTAAGAGGATAAGAATAGCAATTAATTAAAGAGCAGCAGTAAATAACAATGGCGGGTATATATACAGGGGGTACCGGTACAGAGTCAATATCAGTGTGCGGGGTACCGGTGTCAAGGTAATTGAGGTAATATGTACATGTAGGTAGAATTCATAGTGACTGCATAGATAATAATCGAGAGTAGCAGCGGTGTTCCGGAGGGGAGGGAAATGCAAATAGTCTGGGTAGCCATTTGATTAGCTGTTCAGGAGTCTTATGGCTTGCGGGTAGAAGCTATTTAGGAGCCTCTTGGACATAGACTTGGTACCGCTTGCCGTGCTGTAGCAGAGAGAACAGTCCATGACTAAGGTGGGTGGAGTCTTTGACAATTTTTAGGGCCTTCCTCTGACACCGCCTTGTATAGAGGTACTGGATAGCAGGAAGCTTGGACCCGGTGATGTACTGGGCCGTACGCACTACCCTCTGTAGTGCCTTGTGGTCGGAGGTCAAGCAGTTGCCATACCAGGCAGTGATGCAACCAGTCAGGATGCTCCCGATGGTGCAGCTGTAGAACCTTAAGGATCTGAGGACCCATGCCAAATTGTTTGTCTCCTGAGGGAGAATAGGTTTTGTCGTGCCCTCTTCACGGCTGTCTTGGTGTGCTTGGACCGTGTTAGTTTGTTGGTGATCTGGACGCCAAAGAACTTGAAGCTCTCAACCTGCTCCACTACAGCCTCGTCGACGAGAATGGGGGCGTGCTCGGTCCTCCTATTCCTTTATTCCACAATCATCTCCTTGGTCTTGATCACGTTGAGGGAGAGGTTGTTGGCTTTGCACTACACGGCCAGGTCTCTGACCTCCTCCCTATGGGCAGTCTCATCGTTGTTGGTGATCAGACCTTCCACTGTTGTATCATCAGCAAACTTAATGATGGTGTTGGAGTCATGCCTGGTCGTGCAGTCATGAGTGAACAGGGAGTACAGAAGGGGACTGACCATGCACCCCTGAGGGACACCTGTGTTGAGGATCAGCATGGTGGATGTGTTGTTACCTACCCTCACCACCTGGGAGCGGCCCTTCAGGAAGTCCAGGATCCAGTTGCAGAAAGAGGTGTTTAGCCCCAGGGTCCTTAACTTAGCAATTAGCTTTGAGGGCACTATGGTGTTGAACGCTGAGCTGTAGTCAATGAATAGCATTCTCACAGAGGTGTTCCTTTTGACCAGGTGGGAAAGGGCAATGTGGAGTGCAATAGAGATTGCATAATCTGTTGATCTGTTGGGGGGGGTATGCAAATTATGGTGGGTCTAGGGTTTCTGGGATAATGGTGTTGATGTGAGCCATGACTAGCCTTTCAAAGCACTTCATGGCTACAGACGTGAGTGCTCCGGGTCGGTAGTCATTTAGTCAGGTTACCTTAGTGTTCTTGGGCACAGGGACCATGGTGGTCTAATTGAAACATGTTGGTATTACAGACTCAGACAGGGAGAGGTTGAAAATGTCAGTGAAGACACTTGCCAGTTGGTCAGCGCATGCTCGCAGTACACGTCCTGGTAATCCGTCTGGCCCTGCGGCCTTGTGAGTGTTGACCTGTTTGAAGGTCTTATTCCCATCTGCTGTGGAGAGCGTGATCACACAGTCGTCTGTAACAGCTGATGCTCTCATGCATGTTTCAGTGTTACTTGCCTCGACGCGAGCATATTTATTTAGCTCATCTTGTAGGCTCGTGTTACTGTGCATCTCTCGGCTTTGCTTCCCTTTGTAGTCTGTAATAGTTTGCAAGCCCTGCCACATCTGACGAGCGTCGGAGCTATTTTAGAACGATTGTCTTAGTCCTGTATTGACGCTTTGCCTGTTTGCTAGTTCGTCGGAGGGCATAGCAGGATTTATTATAAGCTTCCGGGTTAGAGTCCCGCTCCTTGAAAGCGTCAGCTCTGCCCTTTAGCTCGGGGGAATGTTGCCTGTAATCCATGGCTTCTGGTTGGGGTATGTACGTACAGTCACCGTGGGGACGACGTCCTCGATGCACTTATTGATAAAGCCAGTGACTGATGTGGTGTACTCCTCAATGCCATCGGAGGAATCCCAGAACATATTCCAGTCTGTGCTAGCAAAGCAGTCCTGTAATTTGTCCTTTAATTCATCATCACCCATTGTAATGCTCATTATTTTTTCTGATTGTACTTTACATTTCAGGTCACTAAGTGTACCAGGTGTGTGACTGGTAGCGGGCTTGCTGACATAGAACAGATGGAGAGGTTAGAACGTTAGAACATTTGTGAAGATCACAAAAGAGATGACACCAACTCATCGTGTTGACGCCCTCAAAGATGCCCTCTACTACGCATCCAGGGTCAAGGAGAAGCAAGGTATAACTGTATAACTGGAAATCAGTTAAGTATTGAGACAACCTATTGTTCAGGATTGTGTTGATAACATTTTGCCCCCCAAAAAAGCTGATGTTATAGCACCGGCAATACAACTCCGTCGGCAGAAGGTCCTGATAGAGGAAGCCGAGGCAAAGAAGCAGTTGATGGTGTTGCTTAACCGCATTCTAGGTTAGATTCCAGGTGTTTTATTTATATGTAATGATCCTTTTCTGCAAATTCAATCAGATTAATTGGCAGCAGGGCTTCATTATCATGAGACAAGGCTTTCTCCCACAGAGCTCATCTTTATGGAATGGTTTGCCGATGTGAAAGAGTCAGATCTTCAAGTCTAGACTGAAGACTTCTCTCGTCTGTCAGTCCTATGATTGAGTATCGTCTTGCCCATGGGTGGGAAGGTGAACAGAAAGGTACTAGCCCCCACAACCCACCCCACCCATAAACCTTGACATCCTAAAACAGGAAAGCCATCTGACCCTAGAGTGTTTTGTACCCTCTATAGCCATTGCGGTCTTTGCCTGACCCTGCTGGTCATCTACAGTATGAACGTTTGAACGTGTGTTTGTGTGTCCTATGCCGTTCTGATTATCCATCTGTCTGACAAGCACACCAAGAGCTGCTTGTATTGTTCTTCTGACTCTGCATTGCTTGCTCTTTGGTGTTTTTAGACAGGGTATCTGTAAAGCACTATGTGATGCTGTTTTACAACTGCTGATGTAAAAAGGGCTTTATAAAATACATTTGATTTGATGATGAAATCCTTGCTGTGGTTTCACTGACAATTTGATATTTGAGTAAAATTCCTCACATTGTCCATAAGATATTTCTCTCTAACCTGTGAGCATTGCACATGTAGAACTCAGCACAACTGCCAGTGTGGTTTATTATGTTCTGCAACCCTTGATTATGTCGTAGGCAGCACCCAGTCGGACATGGAAGTTTGGACCCGTAAGACGAAGGAGACCCTCACAGACAAGAGGACGTTGTTCCTTACCTGGCAGGAGAGATGCGTGGAAACTCTCGCAGAACAACAGTAAGTCACATAAGCAGTTGCTACATCTCTGACCTAAGGTTTTATCCCGTCTCTAAACACCCCTTTCTGTCTGGCTTAGCCTGTGTCCTAGTCTCACCATCTCTAAACACCCCTTTCTGTCTGGCTTAGTCTGTGTCCTAGTCTCACCATCTCTAAACACCCCTTTCTGTCTGGCTTAGTTTGTGTCCTAGTCTCACCATCTCTAAACACCCCTTTCTGTCTGGCTTAGTCTGTGTCCTAGTCTCACCATCTCTAAACACCCCTTTCTGTCTGGCTTAGTTTGTGTCCTAGTCTCACCATCTCTAAACACCCCTTTCTGTCTGGCTTAGTTTGTGTCCTAGTCTCACCATCTCTAAACACCCCTTTCTGTCTGGCTTAGTCTGTGTCCTAGTCTCACCATCTCTGTACACCCCTTTCTGTCTGGCTTAGCCTCACCATCTCTTGCATCTGCATAGCTACTTCCTGTTACTTTATACACTTATCACCCATTCCTGCTTTCAGCTGACCCTTTCCACTACATAACCCAGAAACATGAGTACCCCCCTTGCTTTAATCTATTGTACATGAAGTACCAACACTCCACTCTGCATAATCCACTCTACACTCAAAGGGATGTTGCCTTCCTAACTGGTTAGTTGTATGTTGAGATGCTTTCATACTGTTTACATTTTCACTTAAATATCTGTATAATATTTTCAAGGTCTGACATGGTGTCCCCGGCAATCACAGATGAAAGGAACGCTCAGTTGACTACTCAGCTTGAAAAGTAGGATGTTGTCTCTATATTTGTCCCACTGTATTGGGACTACAGCTTGAAAAGTAAATAGCTTTTTTTAGGATGTTGTCTCTATATTTGTCCCACTGTATTGGGGCTACTCAGCTTGAAAAGTAAATAGCTTTTTTTAGGATGTTGTCTCTACATTTGTCCCACTGTATTGGGGCTACTCAGCTTGAAAAGTAGGATGTTGTCTCTATATTTGTCCCACTGTATTGGGGCTACTCAGCTTGAAAAGTAGGATGTTGTCTCTACATTTGTCCCACTGTATTGGGGCTACTCAGCTTGAAAAGTAGGATGTTGTCTCTACATTTGTCCCACTGTATTGGGGCTACTCAGCTTGAAAAGTAGGATGTTGTCTCTACATTTGTCCCACTGTATTGGGGCTACTCAGCTTGAAAAGTAGGATGTTGTCTCTACATTTGTCCCACTGTATTGGGGCTACTCAGCTTGAAAAGTAGGATGTTGTCTCTACATTTGTCCCACTGTATTGGGGCTACTCAGCTTGAAAAGTAGGATGTTGTCTCTACATTTGTCCCACTGTATTGGGGCTACTCAGCTTGAAAAGTAGGATGTTGTCTCTACATTTGTCCCACTGTATTGGGGCTACTCGATATAGGTTCTAAACCTTTTAACATAAATGTTCACGTTTCAGCCTGGAGAAAAGGTTGAAGGTCATGGAGAAGAGAAACCGGATTGTACGCTGGTCTCGTCAACACTGTGCAGCAATTTTGGAAAAGTCTGCAGACTAAGATGATTCTCTGTCTGCTGGCTACAATCCATAGACTGGTCCTGTAGCGCTCTTCCTATTGTGGCCTGGTCAGAAAGTCTGCAGACTAAGATGATTCTCTGTCTACTGGCTACAATCCATAGACTGGTCCTGTAGCGCTCTTCCTATTGTGGCCTGGTCAGAAAGTCTGCAGACTAAGATGATTCTCTGTCTGCTGGCCACAATCCATAGACAAGTCCTGTAGCGCTCTTCCTATTGTGGCCTGGTCAGAAAGTCTGCAGACTAAGATGATTCTCTGTCTGCTGGCTACAATCCATAGACTGGTCCTGTAGCGCTCTTCCTATTGTGGCCTGGTCAGAAAGTCTGCAGACTAAGATGATTCTCTGTCTGCTGGCTACAATCCATAGACTGGTCCTGTAGCGCTCTTCCTATTGTGGCCTGGTCAGAAAGTCTGCAGACTAAGATGATTCTCTGTTTGCTGGCTACAATCCATAGACTGGTCCTGTAGCGCTCTTCCTATTGTGGCCTGGTCAGAAAGTCTGCAGACTAAGATGATTCTCTGTCTGCTGGCTACAATCCATAGACTGGTCCTGTAGCGCTCTTCCTATTGTGGCCTGGTCAGAAAGTCTGCAGACTAAGATGATTCTCTGTCTGCTGGCTACAATCCATAGACTGGTCCTGTAGCGCTCTTCCTATTGTGGCCTGGTCAGAAAGTCTGCAGACTAAGATGATTCTCTGTCTGCTGGCTACAATCCATAGACTGGTCCTGTAGCGCTCTTCCTATTGTGGCCTGGTCAGAAAGTCTGCAGACTAAGATGATTCTCTGTCTGCTGGCTACAATCCACAGACTGGTCCTGTAGCGCTCTTCCTATTGTGGCCTGGTCAGAAAGTCTGCAGACTAAGATGATTCTCTGTCTGCTGGCTACAATCCATAGACTGGTCCTGTAGCGCTCTTCCTATTGTGGCCTGGTCAGAAAGTCTGCAGACTGAGATGACTCTCTGTCTGCTGGCCACAATCCATAGACTGGTCCTGTAGCGCTCTTCCTATTGTGGCCTGGTCAGAAAGTCTGCAGACTAAGATGATTCTCTGTCTGCTGGCTACAATCCATAGACTGGTCCTGTAGCGCTCTTCCTATTGTGGCCTGGTCAGAAAGTCTGCAGACTAAGATGACTCTCTGTCTGCTGGCTACAATCCATTGGCTGGTCCTGTAGCGCTCTTCCTATTGTGGCCTGGTCAGAAAGTCTGCAGACTAAGATGATTCTCTGTCTGCTGGCTACAATCCATTGGCTGGTCCTGTAGCGCTCTTCCTATTGTGGCCTGGTCAGAAAGTCTGCAGACTAAGATGATTCTCTGTCTGGTGGCTACAATCCATTGGCTGGTCCTGTAGCGCTCTTCCTATTGTGGCCTGGTCAGAAAGTCTGCAGACTAAGATGATTCTCTGTCTGCTGGCTACAATCCATTGGCTGGTCCTGTAGCGCTCTTCCTATTGTGGCCTGGTCAGAAAGTCTGCAGACTAAGATGATTCTCTGTCTGCTGGCTACAATCCATTGGCTGGTCCTGTAGCGCTCTTCCTATTGTGGCCTGGTCAGAAAGTCTGCAGACTAAGATGATTCTCTGTCTGCTGGCTACAATCCATAGACTGGTCCTGTAGCGCTCTTCCTATTGTGGCCTGGTCAGAAAGTCTGCAGACTAAGATGATTCTCTGTCTGCTGGCTACAATCCATAGACTGGTCCTGTAGCGCTCTTCCTATTGTGGCCTGGTCAGAAAGTCTGCAGACTAAGATGATTCTCTGTCTGCTGGCTACAATCCATAGACTGGTCCTGTAGCGCTCTTCCTATTGTGGCCTGGTCAGAAAGTATACAGGTACTGCAGCCAATTTAGTGTTGTTGAACACTGCATCACTCCCTGGCAGATCACTGCTGTTATCTACGTCTCATTCAGCCAGGTGTTTTGAACTATATGAAACGATTTCTATCAAACTTCACGATTTTCATGACCATTTCTTAAAATTGTTTTTCAGATGGACAAACCATTGCTGTGCGGCTCTCCAGAAAATTCAAGCGTACATCAGAGAGAATAAAACCGCAGATCAACGCCTACAATGGAAGGAACAAGTCACCTTAATTCCCCCCAAGACAGGAGTATGTGAAGGTTCTCCAGCAAGACCATCCAGTCTGGTCCCAGGTGTCCAACAACCTGGGGGACAGTCTGCTCCGGGCAAAGCAGTGTGCAGTGATGCTGCATAACATGTGCCTTAGGGCAGCGGAGGAGAGGCACACAATACAGGCAGACCTACACAATGGCCTTTTGTATTGCCAGCAAGAGCTGGGGCCTTTTAAAGATGCATAACATGTAAAATGCAGAACATATTAAAGCTCCAGCAAGCATTTTCAATGTTGGCTGATGATGGCTCAGTCAGCACAGATGTAAAAGAGGACAGTGAATCAGAAGATGAAAGTGGTTGAGGAATGAATGTCTGTGTGTGTGTGAGTTTTATAGGGCAAACTATACACTGAGTATTTCTAACATTAGGAACACCTTCCTAATATTGAGTTGCACCCCCCCAGCCCCCCTTTTTCCCTCAGAACAGACTCAAATTGTTAGGTAATGTCACCTGTACCCCCGCACATTGACTCGGTACCGGTACCCCCTGTATATAGCCTCGTTATCGTTATTTAATTGTTACTTTTGTAAACTTTATTTAGTAAATGCATTTTCTTAACTCTATTTTCTTAACTGCATTGTTGTATAAGGGCTTGTAAGTAAGTATTTCATGGTCAAGTTTACACCTGTTGTATTCTTTCGCATGTGACAAATACAATTTGATTGGACTCTACAATGTGTGGAAAGCGTTCCACAGGGATACTGGCCCACGTTGACTCCAATGCTTCCCACAGTTGTGTCAAGTTGGCTGGATGTCCTTTGGGTGGTGGACCATTCTTGACACATGTGTGAAAAACCCAGCAGCGTTGCAGTTCTTGACACAACGGTGCGCCTGGCACTTACTACCATAACCCCGTTCGAAGTCATTTAAATAATTTGTCTTGCCCATTCACCCTTCTGAAGGGCACACAATCCATGTCGCAATTGTCTCAAGCCTTAGAAATCCTTTAACCAGTCTCCTCCCCTTCATCTCCACTGATTTAAATGTATTTAGCAAGTGACGTCAATGAGGGATCATATCTTTCACCTGGAATCACCTGGTCAGTTTATGTCGTGGAAAGAGCAGTTGTCCTTAATGTTTATTACACTCAGTGTATATGTTTGTCATACTTGGGACAAATAGGATGTTATGCAGAAAAATATGTTGGTAAGACAAGGCTATGTATGGAAGTCAGTGATTTATGTTACCTATACTGTAGGTTAATGAGGCAATACAAATGTGATGTGATCAACATATGGATTAAATGAAAGGGCCGAGATTCAACAAAACCTTAAGAAGACATTTCTTAACTGTCTTATGAAGAAGGTTTTATAACTCAAAAAGGTTATTGGAAATGTTATTGTGCAATTTCTTATGTTTCCCATTAAGCATAAAGTTGGGAAGGAATTAGATTCTTGAAAATGAAGTTAATGGATTTGTTCTTAATTCCAAGATGGCTAAACTCTTGTATTAAACTCGGTGAGAGAATAAGCTCATGTTTAATTGACTCACAAACTTCATCTGACATTTTCAGTAGGGTTATTTTAAACCCAAGAACATGTTTTAGAACCATTATCTTAGTATGAAATATGCTAACTTGTTTGCCATTTCTAGCTACAGTTGAAGTCGGACGTTTTCATACACTTAGGTTGGAGTCATTAAAACTTGTTTTTCAACCACTCCACAAATTTGTTGTTAACAAACTATAGTTTTGGCAAGTCGGTTAGGACATCTACTTTGTGCATGACACAAGTCATTTTTCCAACAAGTGTTTACAGACAGATTATTTCACTAATTCACTGTATCACAATTCCAGTGGGTCAGAAGTTTACATACACTAAGTTGACTGTGTCTTTAAACAGCTTGGAAATTTCCAGAAAATTATGTCATAGCTTTAGAAGCTTCTGATAGGCTAATTGACATAATTTGAGTCAATTGGAGGTGTACCTGTGAATGTACTTCAAACTCAGTGCCTCTTTGCTTGACATGGGAAAATCAAAAGAAATCAGGCAAAAAATAGTTGACCTCCACAAGTCTGGTTCATCCTTGGGAGCAATTTCCAAACGCCAGAAAGTACCATGTTCATCTGTACAAACAATAGTATGCAAGTACAAACTCCATGGGACCACACAGCCGTCATACCGCTCAGGAAGGAGACGCGTTCTGTCTCCTAGAGATGAACGTACTTTGGTGCGAAAAGTGCAAATCAATCCCAGAACAACAGCAAAGGACCTTGTGAAGATGCTGGAGGAAACGGGTACAAAAGTATCTATATCCACAGTAAAACGAGTCCTATATCGACATAACCCGAAAGGCCGCTCAGCAAGGAAGAAGCCACTGCTCCAAAACCGCCATAAAAAAGCCAGACAACGGTTTGCAACTACACATGGGGACAAAGATCGTACTTTTTGGAGAAATGTCCTCTGGTCTGATGAAACAAAAATAGAACTGTTTGGCCATAATGACCATTGTTATGTTTGGAGGAAAAAGGGGGATGCTTGCAAGCCGAAGAACACCATCCCAACCGTGAAGCACGGGGGTGGCAGAATCATGTTATGGGGGTGCTTTGCTGCAGGAGGGACTGGTGCACTGGGGGACTTCACAAAATAGATGGCATCATTTAGGGAGGAAAATTATGTCGAGATATTGAAGCAACATCTCAAGATATCACTCAGGAAGTTAAAGCTTGGTTGCAAATGGGTCTTCCAAATGGACAATGACCCCAGCATACTTCCAAAGTTGTGGCAAAATGGCTTAAGGACAACAAAGTCAAGGTATTGGAGTGGCCATCACAAAGCCCTGACCTCAATCCTATAGAAAATTTAAGGGCAGAATTAAAAAGCGTGTGCGAGCAAGGAGGCCCGCAAACCTGATTCAGTTACACCAGCTCTGTCAGGAGGAATGGGCCAGAATTCACCCAACTTATTGTGGGAAGCTTGTGGAAGGCTACCTGAAACTTTTGACCCAAGTTAAAGAATTTAAAGGCAATACTACCAAATAATAATTGAGTGTATGTAAACTTCTGACACACTGGGAATGTGATGAACGAAATAAAAGCTGAAATGAATCATTCTCTCTACTATTATTCTGACATTTCACATTCTTAAAATAAAGTGGTGATCCTAACTGACCTAAGACAGGGAATTGTTACTAGGATTAAATGTCAGGAATTGTGAAAAACTTAGTTTAAATGTATTTGGCTAAGGTGTATTTAATTTTCTGACATACACACAAATAAATACATGATCAAGGAAATACAAAAATAGTGACAATTGTATTTATTTTTCTCTTCATATCTGTACAGTCTTGGCCAATAGTTTTGAGAATGACACAAATATTATTTTTCACAAAGTCTGCTGCCTGTATGATGAGTTTGTATGATGGCAATTTGCATATATTCCAGAATGTTATGAAGAGTGATCAGATGAATTGCAATTAATTGCAAAGTCCCTATTTGCCATGCAAATGAACTGAATCCCCAAAAAACATTATCACTGCATTTCAGCCCTGCCACAAAATGACCAGCTGACATCATGTCAGTGATTCTCTCGTTAACACAGGTGTGAGTGTTGATGAGGACAAGGCTGGAGATCACTCTGTTATGCTGATTGAGTTTGAATAACAGACTGGAAGCTTCAAAAGGAGGGTGGTGCTTGGAATCATTGTTCCTCCTCTGTCAACCATGGTTACCTCCCAGGAAACACATGCTGTCATCATTGCTTTGCACAAAAAGGGCTTCACAGGTAAGGATATTGCTGCCAGTAAGACTGCACCTAAACCAACCATTTATCGGATCATCAAGAACTTCAAGGAGAGCAGTTCAATTGTTGTGAAGAAGGCTTCAGGGCGCCCAAGAAAGTCCAGCAAGAGCCAGGACCGTCTCCTAAAGTTGATTCAGCTGCGGGATCAAGGCACCACCAGTACAGAGCTTGCTCAGGAATGGCAGCAGGCAGGTGTGAGTGCATCTGCACGCACAGTGAGGCGAAGACTTTTGGAGGATGGCCTGGTGTCAAGAAAGGCAGCAAACTGACCACTTCTCTCCAGGAAAAACATCAGGGACAGACTGATATTCTGCAAAAGGTACAGGGATTGGACTGCTGAGGACTGGGGTAAAGTCATTTTCTCTGATGAATCCCCTTTTAGATTGTTTGGGGCATCCGAAAAAAATTGTCCGGAGAAGACAAGATGAGCGCTACCATCAGTCCTGTGTCATGCCAACAGTAAAGCATCCTGAGACCATTCATCTGTGGGATTGCTTCTCAGCCAAGGGAGTGCTTTCCTTCACAATTTTGCCTAACATAGCCATGAATAAAGAATGGTACCAACACATCCTCTGAGAGCAACTTCTCCCAACCATCCAGGAACAGTTTGGTGACGAACAATGACTTTTCCAGCATGATGGAGCACCTTGCCATAAGGCAGAAGTCATAACTAAGTGGCTCGGGGAACAAAATATTGATATTTTGGGTCCATGGCCAGGAAACTCCCCAGACCTTAATCCCATTGAGAACTTGTAGTCAATCCTCAAGAGGTGGGTGGACAAACAAAAACCCACACATTCTGACAAACTCCAAGCATTGATTATGCAAGAATGGGCTGCCATCAGTCAGGATGTGGCCCAGAAGTTAATTGACAGCATGCCAGGGCGGATTTCAGAGGTCTTGAAAAAGAGGGTCAACACTGCAAATATTGACTCTTTCCATCAACTTCATGTAATTGTCAATTAAAAGCCTTTGACACTTATGAAATGCGTGTAATTATACTTCAGCATTCCATAGTAACACCTGACAACAATATCTAAAGACAGAGGGAGCAGACTTTGTGAAAATGAATATTTGTATCATTCAAATTTCACTACTTTACATGTATTCAATTAATTATGTAATTATTATAGTCCATTTTATTCATTTATATTCATTTATATACACTGAACAAAAATATAAATGCAACAACATCAAAGATTTTACTGAGTCACAGTTCATATAAGGAAATCAGTCAATTGAAATAAATTCATAGAGCCGTAATCTGTGGATTTCACATGACTGGGAATACAGATATGCGTATGTTGGTCACAAAAGAAGTTAGGGGCGTGGATCAGAAAACCAGTCAGTATCTGGTGTGACCCCCATTTGCCTCATGCAGGGCGACACATCTCCTTCGCATAGAGTTGATTTGGCTGATGATTGTGGCCTCTGAAATGTTTTCCCACTCCTCTTCAATGGCTGTGCGAACTTGCTGGATATTGGCGGGAACTGGAACACGCTGTCATGTCGTACACGTCGTAAACGTGCTCAATGGGTGACATGTCTGGTGAGTATGTAGGCCATGGAAGAACATTTTCAGCTTTCAGAAATGGTGTTCAGATCCTTGCAACATGGGGCTGTGAATTATCATGCTGAAACTTGAGGTGATGGTGGTGGATGAATGGCACGACAATGGGCCTCAGTACCTCATCACGATATTTGTGCATTCAAATTGCCATCAATAAAATGCCTTGTGTTTGTTGTCCGTAGCTTATGCCTGCCCATACCATAACCCTAACGCTTCCCTAGGGCACTCTGTTAACAGTGTTGACACCAGTATCCGCTCGCCCACACAACGCCATACACACTATCTGCCATCTGCCCCGTACAGATAAAACTGGGATTCATCTGTGAAGAGCACACTTCTCCAGCGAGCTAGTGGCCATAGAAGGTGAGCATTTGCCCACTGAAGTCGGTTACGATGCCGAACTGCAGTCAGGTCAAGACCCTGGTTAGGGTCACAAGCTTCAAACACGCAGATGAGCTTCCCTGAGACGGTTTCTGACAGTTTGTGCAGAACTTCTTTGGTTGTGCGAACCCACAGTTTCATCAGCTGTCCAGGTGGCTGGTCTCAGACCATCCCACAGTTTCATCAGTTGTCCAGGTGGCTGGTCTCAGACGATCCCACAGTTTCATCAGTTGTCCAGGTGGCTGGTCTCAGACGATCCCACAGTTTCATCAGCTGTCCAGGTGGCTGGTCTCAGACGATCCCACAGTTTCATCAGTTGTCCAGGTGGCTGGTCTCAGATGATCCCACAGTTTCATCAGCTGTCCAGGTGGCTGGTCTCAGACGATCCCACAGTTTCATCAGTTGTCCAGGTGGCTGGTCTCAGACGATCCCACAGTTTCATCAGCTGTCCAGGTGGCTGGTCTCAGACGATCCCACAGTTTCATCAGTTGTCCAGGTGGCTGGTCTCAGACGATCCCACAGTTTCATCAGCTGTCCAGGTGGCTGGTCTCAGACGATCCCACAGTTTCATCAGCTGTCCAGGTGGCTGGTCTCAGACGATCCCACAGTTTCATCAGCTGTCCAGGTGGCTGGTCTCAGATGATCCCACAGTTTCATCAGCTGTCCAGGTGGCTGGTCTCAGACCATCCCACAGTTTCATCAGCTGTCCAGGTGGCTGGTCTCAGACGATCCCACAGTTTCATCAGTAGTCCAGGTGGCTGGTCTCAGACCATCCCACAGTTTCATCAGCTGTCCAGGTGGCTGGTCTCAGACGATCCCACAGTTTCATCAGTAGTCCAGGTGGCTGGTCTCAGACCATCCCACAGTTTCATCAGCTGTCCAGGTGGCTGGTCTCAGACCATCCCACAGTTTCATCAGTTGTCCAGGTGGCTGGTCTCAGACCATCCCACAGTTTCATCAGTTGTCCAGGTGGCTGGTCTCAGACCATCCCACAGTTTCATCAGTTGTCCAGGTGGCTGGTCTCAGACCATCCCACAGTTTCATCAGTAGTCCAGGTGGCTTGTCTCAGACCATCCCACAGTTTCATCAGTTGTCCAGGTGGCTGGTCTCAGACCATCCCACAGTTTCATCAGTTGTCCAGGTGGCTGGTCTCAGACCATCCCACAGTTTCATCAGCTGTCCAGGTGGCTGGTCTCAGACCATCCCACAGTTTCATCAGCTGTCCAGGTGACTGGTCTCAGACCATCCCACAGTTTCATCAGCTGTCCAGGTGGCTGGTCTCAGACCATCCCACAGTTTCATCAGTTGTCCAGGTGGCTGGTCTCAGACCATCCCACAGTTTCATCAGCTGTCCAGGTGGCTGGTCTCAGACCATCCCACAGTTTCATCAGTTGTCCAGGTGGCTGGTCTCAGACCATCCCACAGTTTCATCAGTTGTCCAGGTGGCTGGTCTCAGATGATCCCACAGTTTCATCAGCTGTCCAGGTGGCTGGTCTCAGACGATCCCACAGTTTCATCAGTTGTCCAGGTGGCTGGTCTCAGACGATCCCACAGTTTCATCAGCTGTCCAGGTGGCTGGTCTCAGACGATCCCACAGTTTCATCAGTTGTCCAGGTGGCTGGTCTCAGACAATCCCACAGTTTCATCAGCTGTCCAGGTGGCTGGTCTCAGACGATCCCACAGTTTCATCAGTTGTCCAGGTGGCTGGTCTCAGACGATTCCACAGTTTCATCAGCTGTCCAGGTGGCTGGTCTCAGACGATCCCACAGTTTCATCAGCTGTCCAGGTGGCTGGTCTCAGACGATCCCACAGTTTCATCAGTTGTCCAGGTGGCTGGTCTCAGACGATCCCACAGTTTCATCAGTTGTCCAGGTGGCTGGTCTCAGACGATCCCACAGTTTCATCAGTAGTCCAGGTGGCTGGTCTCAGACCATCCCACAGTTTCATCAGTAGTCCAGGTGGCTGGTCTCAGACCATCCCACAGTTTCATCAGTAGTCCAGGTGGCTGGTCTCAGACCATCCCACAGTTTCATCAGCTGTCCAGGTGGCTGGTCTCAGATGATCCCACAGTTTCATCAGCTGTCCAGGTGGCTGGTCTCAGACGATCCCACAGTTTCATCAGTAGTCCAGGTGGCTGGTCTCAGACGATCCCACAGTTTCATCAGTAGTCCAGGTGGCTGGTCTCAGATGATCCCACAGTTTCATCAGCTGTCCAGGTGGCTGGTCTCAGACGATCCCACAGTTTCATCAGCTGTCCAGGTGGCTGGTCTCAGACGATCCCACAGTTTCATCAGCTGTCCAGGTGGCTGGTCTCAGACGATCCCACAGTTTCATCAGCTGTCCAGGTGGCTGGTCTCAGACGATCCCACAGTTTCATCAGCTGTCCAGGTGGCTGGTCTCAGACGATCCCACAGTTTCATCAGCTGTCCAGGTGGCTGGTCTCAGATGATCCCACAGGTGAAGAAGCCGGATGTGGAGGTCCTGGACTGGCGTGGTTACACGTGGTCTGTGGTTGTGAGGGCGGTAGAATGTACCGCCAAATTCTCTAAAATTACGTTGGAGGCGGCTTATGGTAGAGAAATTAACATTCAATTCTCTCACAACAGCTCTGGTGGACATTCCTGCAGTCAGAATGCTAATTGCACGCTCCCTCAAAACTTGAGACATCTGCGGTATTGTGTTGTGTGACAAAACTGCACATTTTAGAGTGGCCCTTTATTGTCCCCAGTATAATGATCATGCTGTTTAATTAAGCTTCAGCTTCTTGATATGCCACACCTGTCAGGTGGATGGATTATCTTGGCAAAGGAGAAATACTAACTAACAGGGACGTAATCAAATTTGTGCACAACATGTTTGAGAAGTCAGCTTTTTGTGGCAGCCTAGTTGTTAAGAGCGTTGGGAGAGTGACCAAAAGGTCGCTGTTTTGAATCCTCAAGCCGACTAGGTGAAAAATCTGTCAATGTGCCCTTGAGCAAGGCATGTAACCCTAATTGCTCCTGGAAGTCTTTTATTTCAGCACATGAAACATGGGACCAACACTTTGTGCTTGTGTTTTTGTTCAGTATATTTATGCATTTATTTATTTCTGTATTTCCTTAATATGATAATGAGGGGGTGTCATTCAATGTGGTATCTAACACACCATTGGTTTATCAATGAAAGTGTTTAACTGTTAGTCTACACCTGTTTATGAATCATGTGACAAACACATTTGATTTGAATGTCACTGTGCATTGCTTGATTGCTTTTTGCCTGGCTTTGATGGCATAGAAAGTAAACAATCACTTGTTAGATACCACCCACATACGTTTGGTGGACAACCCTCATTATCATATTTGAGGAAGAAATACATAAATAAATTAAGAAAATGTAAATGAATGAAAGTGGGATTACATATTTAAATAATGATTTCTTTTTTTTTTTTAAAGGCAGACCCTCTTAACTTGACCTTCAGACCTGTCAATCGCCTATCTCAATTCCAACCAATCAGGGCGCTTGGACGCACTCCAAGGCTCTGCCCACGCAAACTTCAAGTCAAAGCATGTTCACCTACCGTCATCTTTCCGCTCCGAGCCATCAGAGGAAGTTTTTGTGTCCTGAGAAGAACGGGAAGATGGTGGAAACTGAGGTTTTGTTTCAAACTGCTAGTGAGTCGGGTGAAGATAATAACACAGAGAGTGAGAATGAGTGGGTGTCAAAGAAAAAGGGAAACAAGAGAAGTAAAGCTGTGGTGGAAAATAGGAAACCACTAGACTCGTTTTTAGTTGGCTTTGTAGTTGGTTTTGGATTAATGCTACCTGGGAAATCCATTTAACGTCCCGAGGAACATCTGGAATGTGTTGGAGGGAAGTGTGAAATCGCTGAGAGTCACAACAAGTGGTCTTATATAGATTTTCTGTGCTTCTGCAGAGGAGAAGAAGCGTGTATTAAGACAAGACAAAGATATCGAAGTGGAATGTTTCCTGTATGGATTTTTGTAGCAGGGCGCCTATAAAGGGGGTTATTTCTGGGGTGGCACAAGAAGTACTGTAAAGGCAGAGGACATAACTGAAGACATAGATGGAGTGGTACCTAGACTGACCTGTATGGTGGATGGAGAAAATAATTTGACTGCATCCATGCTACTGTTCTTTGATGAAGAGTCTCTCCCGTCTCATATAAAGTTAGGATTCATGAGATACCCTGTAAGAGCTTTTGTGCACAAGCCCCTTCAGGGATTTCCTCCTCTTCGTCCGAAGAGGAGAGGCGAGAAGGATCAGAGGACCAATATGCGGCGTGGTAAGTGTCCATGGTTCTTTTAATACGTAAATGTACACATGAACAACTGACTACAAAAACAAGAAACGTGAAAACCCAAAACAGTCCTATCTGGTGCAAACACAGAGACAGGAACAATCACCCACAAACACACAGTGAAACCCAGGCTACCTAAGTATGATTCTCAATCAGAGACAACTAATGACACCTGCCTCTGATTGAGAACCATACTAGGCCGAAACATAGAAATACCCAAATCATAGAAAAACAAACATAGACTGCCCAACCAACTCATGCCCTGACCATACTAAATAAATACAAAACAAAGGAAATAAAGGTCAGAACCTGACAAGTGTCATAATTATAAAATATGTGGTCTTGTGTCAAGTGTGTGCAGGAGGGAAGAGTATCATATGCCAGATGAAGTGAAATGCTCCAACTGTGGAAGCGAACATGCGCTTGAATTCCTGGAGTGCCATGTTAGGGTGAAGGAGACCGAGGTGGCAGGGGTTAGGAATGTCCAGCATGTCTCCTATCTGGTTGTGAGGAGATTGGAAGGAACGAGTGGAGGGGAAGAAACAATGGTAGTAGAGCCACCACGACCAGTGAAGGTTTCTCATCATCATCTGAGGGACAGTGAAATGCTACATGTTAACAAGGTGGACTTTGTAGTATTTAATGCAATGATCATTAACTGTACAGCACAAGCAGAGAAGAAGTGAATCATTGTGAATGCAGCTGAACGTTTTGTTGGTGTCTTTGTGATTTCACAGCTTAGGACGTGCACGAAATCCTGTCTGTGAATGTCCCGCCATCACAGGCCCCTGAGCCTGTGTAGGGATGAATTTTGAAGTGGACTGTGATTGAAGAATTGGGATGGGTTTTGTTAGTTGACGTGTCTTATTTTGTATCATGTTTTCTATTTTCTCATTCAATACCTTGTCTAGCTGGCGGCGGTAATGCACCATAAACACTGGATGCCTCTGTTAAACCCCATCAAAAAAGAAGAATGCCATTTTGAGAAAATGCAAGTTATGCAGTGACTGACTCTCACATGCTGTTTTTCTATCTTGAAGTGGTGTGCGTCCATCGAACATGTAAGTGTTGTGAAATGTGCATATTGGTGTGGGCAACATCTGACCCCGCAATAACATCTGCTAAACTGACAAATGTGACAAATAAAATTAGATCTGATGTGAGTTGTTAGGTTTAAAGGGAAACCGCACCCGCTTATTTGACCTTGTTATTCTCGCTCCTCAACAAATGCTGGAAGCCATGACAGCAGCGAAACATGAGTTGGCTTGGGGGTGTGGTTTGACATGGGAGGTTTTTGGGTGTGACCTTGCCACCACCAAGACACACCCATTTGTCAGAACCTTGCCCTCAGCTGTTTCCCACCACTCAATAAAAACAAACTAAACACTTGCAGGTTGAGTTCAATAACTACAGGCAGATGTAGCCAGCAGCATACCACCCTGCATACCACTGCTGGCTTGCTTCTGAAGCTGAGCAGGGTTGGTCCTGGTCAGTCCCTGGATGGGAGATCAGATGCTGCTGGAAGTGGTGTTGGAGGGCCAGTAGGAGGCACTCTTTCCTCTGTTCTAAAACATATCCCAATACCCTAGGGCAGTGATTGGGGACACTACCCTGTATAGGATGCCATCTTTTGGGTGGGATGTTAAACGGGAGTCCTGACTCTTTGAGGTCATTAAATATCCCATGGCACTTATTGTAGGGTTGTTAACCCCGGTGTCCTGGCTAAATTCCCAATCTGGCCCTCAAACCATCATGGTCACCTAATAATCCCCAGTTTACAATTGGCTCATTCATCCCCCTCCTCTCCCTTGTAACTATTCCCCAGGTTGTTGCTGCAAATGAGAATGTGTTCTCAGTCAACTTAACTGGTAAAATAATGGATAAATAAAAAAAAAAGTGAGATGATGGAGGAAGCTTTGAATAGGTCAGAAGAATGCAGTTGCTGAATTTATGTAGATAATCTAAACAAGGGTTTTGATAACTTTCAAATGTAGTAACAGGTCTATGTAGAATAAACAGCCTTTTACATACAGTGGCTTGCGAAAGTATTCACCCCCCTTGGCATTTTTCCTATTTTGTTGCCTGCAACCTGGAATTAAAATAGATTTTTGGGGGTTTGTATCATTTGATTTACACAACATGCCTACCACTTTGAAGATGCAAAATAATTTGGGGGGTGAAACAAACAAGAAATAATACAAAAAATGTTTTACTTGAGCGTGCATAACTATTCATCCCCGCCCCCAAAGTCAATACTTTGTAGACACCTTTTGCAGCAATTACAGCTACAAGTCTCTTCAGGTATGTCTCTCTAAGCTTGGCACATCTAGCCACTGGGATTTTTGCCGATTCTTCAAGGAAAAACTGCTTCCGCTCCTTCAAGTCTAATGGGTTCCGCAGGTGTACAGCAATCTTTAAGTCATACCACAGATTCTCAATTGGAGTGAGGTCTGGGCTTTGACTCGGCCATTCCAAGACGTTTAATGTTTCCCTTTAAACCACTCAAGTGTTGCTTTAGCAGTATTCTTAGGGTCATTGTCCTGCTGGAAGGTGAACCTCTGTCCCAGTCTCAAATCTCTGAAAGGCTGAAACAGGTTTCCCTCAAGAATTTCCCTGTATTTAGCGCCATCCATCATTCCTTAAATTCTGATCAGTTTCCCAGTTCCTGACGATGAAAAACATCCCCACAGCATGCTGCCACCACCACCATGCTTCACTGTGGGGATGGTGTTCTCAGGTTGATGATAGGTGTTGGGTTTGCGCCAGACATAGCCTTTTCCTTGATGGCCAAAAAGCTACATTTTAGTCTAATCTGACCAGAGTACCTTCTTCCATATGATTGGGGAGTCTCCCACATGTCTTTAGGCAAAAACCAAATGTGTTTGCTTATTTTTTTCTTTAAGCAATTACTTTTTTCTGGCCACTCTTCCATAAAGCCCAGCTCTGTGGAGTGTGCGGCTTAAAGTGGTTCTATGGACAGATACTCCAATCTCCACTGTGAAGCTTTGCAGCTCCTTCTGGGTTATCTTTGGTCTCTTTGTTGCCTCTCTGATTAATGCCCTCCTTGCCTGGTCAGTGAGTTTTGGTGGGCAGCCCTATGTTTGCAGGTTTGTTGTGGTGCCATATTCTTTCCATTTTTTTAAATAATGGATTTAATTGTGCTTTGTGGGATGTTCAAAGTTTTGGATATTTTTTAGAACCCAACCCTGATCTGTACTTCTCCACAACTTTGTCCCTGACCTGTTTGGAGAGCTCATTGGTCTTCATGGTGCCACTTGCTTGGTGGTGCCCCTTAGTGGTGTTGCAGACTCAGGGGCCTTTCAGAACAGGTGTATATATACTGAGATCATGTGACAGATCATGTGACACTTAGATTGCACACAGGTGGACTTTATTTAACTAATTGTGTGACTTCTGAAGGTAATTGGATGCACTAGATCTTATTTAGGGACTTAGCAAAGGGGGTAAGGGGGTGAATACATATGCACCGTTTTTGAATTTTTTTAGTTAATTTTTTTCATTTCACCACCAATTTGGACTGTCCATCACATGAAAATCCAAATAAAAATCAATTTAAATTACATGTTGTAATGCCACAAAATAGGAAAAACATGAAAGGGGATGAATACTTTTGCAAGGCACTGAAATACCATTAAAGCACTGTTCTGCTAATATGTGACCCACCATCTCTTTTCAGTCTTATTATCAAAGCACAAGGCGAGACCCAGATGCAGACACGGGAGGCAGATAATTGGAGTCTCACAATGTTTATTAATCCAAAGGGGTAGGTAAGAGTATGGTCGTGGACAGGAAAAAAGGTCAAAACCAGATCAGAGTCCAGGAGGTACAGAGTGGCAGACAGGCTGGTGGTCAAGGAAGGCAGAATGGTCAGGCAGGTGGATACAAAGTCCAGAAACAGGCAAGGGTCAAAATCAGGAGGACTAGAAAAAGGAGAATGTAAAAATCAGAACGGGAAAACCACTGTATGACTTGGAAACGTACAAGACGAGCTGGCAAAGAGAGACAGGAAACACAGGGATAAATACACTGGGGAAAATAAGCGACACCTGGAGGGGGTGGAGACAATCACAAGGACAGGTGAAACAGATCAGGGCGTGACCCAGACATATCAGTAATGGTTTTTAAAACGGCAGTAAATTAAGCTGACTGATCTGTTTTGCTGCCATAGGAGGCTCCGCAGATAGCCAGGTGTCGCGGTGGTAAGTATTCCCTCAATGGTGCTGGAAGGAAAGCTCTGCTGTCGGGACAGCTTCATGGAGGCCCTAACAGTTTGTAGATACCGTTTGTCGCTGTTAAATTGCATTTAATGTATTGTTTAGATGCATGCATCTAAAAAAACATTGGTTGAGTTTGCCCCACCAAGATTTATAAGCTAAAATTGCCAATGGTCGTCGTATCAAACAGTCTTATTGCAGTTGAAAAAAAGAGACTCGGAATGATTTGGGTGTAGGCATACTACTACAGTACCTATTCACGACCACTAGATGTCAGCCATGCATCATATACAGAGTAGTGCTCAAAGGTGCTGATTGGTAGATTGGCACATTCCACTTTAAAACCCACTTTAATGTATTTAACCAACTTCAACCCCTTATGAGGGAACAGAAACAGAGCCATACGCTATAAGGGCACATAGGCCAACATATCTTATTTTAGGGTTGTTGATAATGGGGTAGCAGGTGAGATTCTCAACCAGGAGGGCCTCAGTTTTTAGGGGCTCCCTGAAGGCAGGGAGAAAACATACAAATAGAAAATAGCTGCAGTAAGGACAAAATATATGACATTTAATAGGAGAGTACTGTTTATCAGGAATTAAAATATTTAAAACAATGTTAATTTTCATATTTTGAGTGTTGACAATGAATATCAATCACAATTTGTGTATACATGTTATCTCTGCCGTAGGAGGTCCCCAGATTTTCTGAAAGCATATTAGAAGGACCTTGGAAAAGAAAAGGTTGAGAACCACTTTCCAAGAGGTTCAGAAGGCAGATTAGTAGATGGAATGTTGCTGTTTCAAGCCCGGGCAGGGCATAAAAACTGAACTGTGGGAACCTGATGGCTGCTGGTCTCTGATCCCAGGTACCTGCTGTTGTGGCCTAGAGCAAGACACTTAAGCCCTAAAACTGCTCTCCATCCTGTGGCACTGTGCTCCATGGCTGACCCTTTGCCATTCTATGTGTGTATGAGTTAGGCAGAAGACACATTTCTGTTCCTCAAATGCACAAAAAAGTATCTATTCGATTCTATTCTAAGAAAGAGTATCCTATAGCCGGCAGCCGCAGAGTAATCCGCTTTTGGGCAGACACTTTTCCCCCGCAACAACAACCAGCAGAAATAGCCTGGGTGGGCTAGTGCCTTAGCATGCCTTTAATGCTAGTGCCTTAAATTAAAGGCAATCTAAAATGCTTCCATCTTGCCTGTAATGTATAGCAAATATAATTTCATAATAATGCCAAAACCAGCAACTGGATCTAGACACACTGCTGTGCACAGGTTTTTCTCTTCCTTTTTTGCGTGCCTTGTGGTCTGCGTGCCTTGTGGTCTGCGAGCCTTGTGGTCTGCAATACTGCTGGTTTTCTTTATTGATTGAATGTCATTGATTGGCTGGGAGAGCCAGCTCACCTGAGGTGCGTTCCGTTCGCTTGAACGTTTGCTAAGTTGCAGAACGGTTTGTACTGAACAACACGTTTCCCCAAAAAGTTAATGAACAGACTTTGAGGTACGTTTGGTGGGTGTGCGAGGTGTTTCTTGAAGCAAAGAGTGACATATTTAAAGGGCAGTGGCCATGCTGACAGCGTTCCACAACACAACCCCCTCCCTGTTTTTCAACTGGTCGTTCAGTAAAGCACCGTTTCCATTTAATTAAAGGTTCCAGAACGTAAAAATGTACTGAACGCAGCCCATGTTTCCCCATTTAGCCCTGTATTAGTCCCAGAATAGAGGAGAAGATTGAAAACCAGCAGTGTTGTGGACCTCAAACCCTGTATCTGAGACTGTGTCAATTGCTTTAGGCCAGATAGTTTTGTCATTCTTATTATTTCCTTTGAAAAGGTTTCATTTCAATCAATATAAGCATACCTGAGTGTCCTGCACTGATGATTCTTCTGTTCCATGCTCTGTATCATGCTATCATCAAAGGTACAGTATATAGGCCATGGCTATTACCATATGGTCCAGCTAATATTATACAATTTAAAGGAATATGGCTATTGTTGCATTCAGTCCAGGGCCAGAGCTTAGCTTTCACCCCCATGGGTGCGAAGCATAGTCTGAACAACACGTTTGTGTGTAAAATCTGAATCAGTAAGGGCAATCGCTAACTGCTTCCCCAAGTCGAACATGTACAAAGTATATTGCTTTTCAATATAATTTACAAATGATTTAAGCAAATTGTTTCTACCATGATGAACACAAGCTTGTATTAGGCTACAGAAATGTGTACCAGCAGGTACAAGGCCCCAGATCGCTTTTTAGCTAGCTAGTTGGCATGATCTGACGCTGACGCCTAGACGGTCACAGATTGGTTGGATGCAAAAATGCATTATGCAAATCCATGGCAACGGACGAATGCGCCAATATGGGTCTTAATATCTTAAACAAATGCATATTTTAATCACTTGTCAATTTCCAAATACTTATTTTCTAAACTAAATATAGGGCGATAGGTAGCCTAGTGGCTGTAAGGTTGCTAGATCGAACCCCCCGAGCTGACAAGGTAAAAATCTGTTGTTCTGCCCCTGAACAAGGCAGTTAACCCACTGTTCCTAGGCTGTCATTGAAAATAAGAATTTGTTCTTAATTGACTTGCCTAATCAAATAAAGTTGAAATACAATTAACATTCAAAATATATTTTTATTCAGCTTGTGACAATTATATTCAATGACATGACAAACTCACGACCCATATGCATGCTGGCACATATTGGGCACCTGGATCTCCCCATTTCCAGATGGATATCCTGCCGAAATTCAGGGTTTAGACGAGTATTAAGAATGTGCCTATTGAAGCTTATTCGCAATACATATTCCTTAACATGTGCCTCTATCTCTTCTTTTGCCCCTCTGATTCCACATTGTCCCACCACCCATCAGTATCCTGCCCACTAGCACTGCCAGGCATGTGGGCATCTCTAAGCTAGGAGGCTCTCTCAGAGCACAGCCCTGATTATCTCTGTTCAAATGACTCATTTAGCCAAATGTACCTTGGTGATCTTTGTGGTTAGCTTTGTGGTTTGGTGTGGAATTCACATTGATGATATATTTTCTCTAATTGCAAGAAACAGTGATATACACTATATATACAAAAGTATGTGGACACTCCTTCAAATTAGTGGATTCGGCTATTTCAGCCACACCCGTTGCTGACAACTGTATAAAATCGAGCACACAGCCATGTAATCTCCATAGATAAACATTGGCAGTAGCCGAATAGCCTTACTGAAGAGCTCAGTGATTTTTAACGTGGCACCATCATAGGATGCCACCTTTCCAACAAGTCAGTTCGTCAAATTCTTTCAACTATAAGTCCTGTTATTCTGAAATGGAAATGTCTAGGAGCAACAACGGCTCAGCCACGAAGTGGTAGGCCACACAATCTCACAGAATGGGACTGCTGTGTGCTGAAGCTCGTAGTGAGTAAAAAATAATCTGTCCTCGAATGCAACACTCCCTTCCGAGTTCCAAACTGCTTCTGGAAGCAATGTCAGCACAATAACAGTTCGTCGGGAGCTTCGTGAAATGGGTTTCCATGGCCTCGGCTCGTGTGGTGTAAAGCTCGCCTCCACTGGACTCTGGAGCAGTGGAAACGCGTTATCTGGAGTGATGCTTCACCTTCTGGCATTCCGAAGAACTAATCTGGGTTTGGCGGATGCCAGGAGAACGCTATCTGCCCCATTGCATAGTGCCAACTGTACAGTTTGGTGGAGGAGGAATAATGGTCTGGGGCTGTTTTTATGGTTCTTGCTAAGCCCCTTAGTTCCAGTGATGGGAAATCTTAATGCTACAGCATACAATGACATTCTAGATGATTCTGTGCTTCCAACTTTATGGCAACAATTTGGGGAAGGCCATTTCCTGTTTCAGCATGACAATGAGCACAGAGCCCTGACCCCAACCTCATCGAACAACTTTGGGATGAATTGGAACGCCGACTGTGAGCCAGGCCTAATCGCCCAGCATCAGTGCCTGACCTCACTAATGATCTTGTGCCTAAATGGAAGCAAGTCCCCGCAGCAATGTTGCATCATATAGTGTATAGCCTAGTGTATGGATATTGAAAGGGAAGTCAATGCATTTTCAAAAAAACAATTCACTGGATGTAGGTGTTTTTGCCATGTCCCCAGATGTTATTCATCAACTTCCATGAGAAATATAAGCCATAACATATTACAATATTTAAAATCTGTCTCCATTATTTTATAGTCCTAGTTAAAATTCTCATCGATGACATGTTTTTCACGATTATTGTATTTATTATTATTATTTTATTTTAGATCTAGATCTTTTAGATTCTAGTTCTGTGTGCCCCTGAAATAACTTTTCACCAATGTCTTTTGTTGTAATTCTCATTTAAGAAAACACCGTCCTGCAATGACACCACATTCAGGAAGTGTCACAATTTCTTTGGTGGGAAAACAACAGTACAAAGCAACATAAATATGTACCCTCAGTTGTATCTATTTTACAATGTTTTATGATAGTCGGTGTGCTCCACTCATACATTTCCACCCTGTTAGGCTAAATTATGAAGAAGATTAACCCAATTACTAAATAATAAAATATGTTTGATAGAGAAGTTCAAATCCTGTTAAAGTGGTCCCCATTATTCTAACTCAATCTGGCTCACTCACAAGAGCTATGGCTAATTTAGACTCCAAATGTCCATCCTGTTAGAAGTATACACTAACAGGTTGGAAAATGCACCTGAGATTGACTGACTGTTTCTCGGAAAATCAAACGTGTCCTTTTTCTGATAGAATACAACATACAAACAAAAAACATACTTATTTTTCAAAAGTTAAGCGTCCAAAAAGCACCTGACAGTAGGAATGACCTAGCTAGGCCTAAGTAGATTCATAAATGGGTGTCCATTGTTAGGCCTATTCTCTGATAGGAGTGAAATCTGTCATAAAAACGACATCAAACGAGAATATTTATTCTCTCTCCGTTTTTGTTACTCTTTCTCTCTCTCTTACTGGCTGTGACAGATGGCGAGTGCCTCTTCCCTCCAGAAGGCACTCTCTGTGAATGCGGGCGCATGTCAATCACCCGCGCTCATGTCATGACTCTTGCCAATGATGTGTCAGCCATATGGCCTTGCATCATAGCTTGTATGTAACCCACTCAGCCCTGGTAGAGTATACCACACTACTGTATCTGCGTAGTTGGGGTAGGGATAGCACAGCGAAAAAGCAGCGAGCTTGGCTTCAGCCGCACCAATTGAAGTGTCCATGCAGGAGCGGTGTGGACTTGGACTGGCCACCCGGAGATGGTCTAAACAAACGCGCTTTCGCCACTCACCCAGCTCCAAGACGGCGGTAGGTTTACATTTTTTGGATGGCCCTCAACGAATTATGGAACTAACACCAACGAGAGAATTTATACAAAGGTTGGATGGAACATGTGTTATTTCATAAGATTGCTCTTTAGAGAAACTAGGCTACAGCGTATCTTGCGCATGAATGAAATTATATTGTTCAACCCTCGTTGTTTTATCTCATATCAAGAGTGACAGAGTCAAAGACATAATTTAACCCTGCTCCACGCTCTTTATCTGCGCTATCATGTAACGCGAACACGGGAAGGGATTGATTCCATGCACAGCGCGGACAACTACATTTAATAAGAAAGCCTTTAACGATCAATTTGATCGTTTGTCGTTTCCTTTGAGAAAGGGTTGGTACTTTATATTAAAAGTCCCTGAAATCGTATCTCCGTTTGAAATGGAGCCATTTAAGGGACAGACTTCATTTGACAGAACCTAAAATCAATTTAAAAGGAAATCATACTAAGCAGCACATGGGATACGGTAAATGTGTCTGTGTCAGAGCATTATGGCCCTACAAGATATGAAGGAGAGTGCGTGGTAGCGGAAGAGAATTCTACTTTTCAATTCACATTACATCCTTGCCTTACCTTCGTTGTGTCTGGCAACGCGACATTCTTGGTCAGTAGCTCAAATTGACCATGAATATGACAGTAAATACCACTAGCCAGTAAGCACAAACTATTCAATGACAAACGTTTCTTATAAACATATTAAACTCAACCGAACCATATTACACTCTTGAATAATGCAACAATTCACAAGCAGACAACTATTGGTTTTATATTATTGTCTGTAGGCTACACGCATTACATTTTAGCTTCAAGACCAAATACAGACTTGCTATAACAGCATGTCATTAAGTAACGTTAGCCTATCAAAAAATGAAAGATTAACCCTGTCATACAATATTAAAGTAAGCTACAGTAGGCCAACATTACAACAAACAAGGGTTGATTTTGAACAATATCATGCAAATCATTACATGTGGTAATTGCGACTGAAAACGTGGGTAGGCTATAACACCGGGAGTAGCTGTTTATATGGAAGTAAATCAAATGTCTCAACTAGGGTCCGAAGTTGGTTAGGTAAGCTACCAGATCAGGAAAAACTCTGGGCCCCAGGAAAACAACACAGCCATATAAAGTCGAATGAAGAAGCCTGAAGGAGAAGAGATTACTAGAAACAAACGTTTACCCTTTTATCTGTTGATTCATTGTCAGAGTAGAGGACCTTGTGCATATCAGGAAAAATAACAACTTAATGTTTATATACCAGGACAAATTAGCTACATTTCCATAAATGTTTGCATCTTGACCTGTCCCCAAATGAATATAGTTCGTTCAGAGTTCGTTTTGATATTTAAACCTGTGTGTCCTGATCGTGTCTGGTGTAGAAGGACACAATCAACATACGCGTGATGGCGCACGCGCGAGAGCATTCTGGTCAGCATGTTACTGTAAACATAGTTGTCCAGAGATGATTTTATCCTCTTTTTCCAAATCTAGATAACCTACAAAAATATAGACTGAAGACTTAGTTCTGCTGTGGCAGCCTGCTAATTTTTGAAGGGGAAAGGGAAGAAAAGAAAGCTAAGGCTATTTTACAGCAAATCTGTCATGTCAAATTGGCATTACCGTTTAGGCCATTCACACATGCGTAGAATCGGTTATTATTCGAAGCAAATAACAATGAAGTAAATTGAATATTATCAGAAATTTGTTTTAATTTATGGGTAGGGTATATTCTAAAATTAGTCCACAATTTCTTATGCCTGTGTTGGAATGTGGCCAGAAATGGTGTGTGTGTGGGGGGGGGGGGGGGGGGGAAGAGTCTACTCGCCGCACAATGTGCCCCATGAGACCTTATGATCAGCCAGCCCATAGGGCCAGCACCGAAAAACCTGCTGTGAGACTGCACGCCAAGGCACGTGCACGGAGAATTGAGGGAAGCGCTTAGTTGGTCCCGTCTGTCTGTCCCGTCTGTCCCCTCTGTAGCATCCCCCTACTAAGATAAGACATATATTTAATAATAGCCTGTTATTTTGACGAATAGCCTTATCAAAGTCATTTTAGACTCATGAATTAACACGATGTCTAAAGTTATTATAATAACATTAGCCTATTCTATTAGAGGCCTATGGAACATGGCTCAAGTGCACACATAGGTAGGTATACATCTAATTTTGGATAAGACCTAGCCTATCACCAAGACCATGCACTGTCTGAAACTGCTTCTAGTTCTCATCTGTCTTGTGATGTGTTTTCCAGTGCCACCATGTTGACAAGGCTATTCAGCGAGGTTCTGCCGGATGTCCAGAAGCTCTCGGGTTGGGTGGAGAACAGCGAGGGCGAGGACTCCAAAACCAAGGAGGAAGACATGCAAGACGACGACTTGGATGACGGCGACGCCAGAGATGGAAGCAGCCGGGATCAGTCCGAGATGGCTGGGGATGATGACGTCGACGATGAGGACTGTGGTGATGAGAACGAGGGGGAAGACACAGCCGAAAAGCCCGGGCCAAAGAAACGCAAGATGACGCCAGCACGAATTGAGCGCTCCAAGGTGCGGCGTCAAAAAGCCAACGCACGAGAGAGAACGCGTATGCATGATTTGAACTCTGCGCTGGACAACTTGCGCAAAGTAGTCCCCTGTTATTCCAAAACGCAAAAACTCTCAAAGATAGAGACGCTGAGACTTGCCAAGAATTACATTTGGGCGCTCGGGGAGATCTTGCGCAATGGGAAAAGGCCAGATGTAGTATCCTACGTGCAGACACTGTGCAAGGGCCTGTCCCAGCCCACCACAAATCTAGTAGCTGGTTGTCTGCAGCTCAACTCTCGGAACTTCTTGACAGAGCAGTGTCCTGACGGGGCCCGGTTTCATGTCCCCAACTCCTCTTTCTCCGTGCACCCTTACTCCTACCAGTGTCCCCGTCTGTCTAGCCCTCAGTGCCAACCCGGCTCCAGTCGGCATATGAGGACCCATAACTACGGCTACGGCGACGCGGTCTACCCAGGGGCAATCTCCCCAGAGTACGACAGCCCAGACTATGGGGGCCATCACAGCTCGCCTGTGTGCGTCAACGGCAACTTTTCCGTGAGTCAACAGGAGTGTGGGTCGCCGGACACAGACATGAACTATCACTATGCTATGCACTACTCTGGACTGTCTGCTTCGCGCGCCACTGCTGTCCACGGACTAGCGTTCGGCACATCGGGAGCGCGCAGTGGTTCCGCGCACTCTGAAAACGTGCCGCCGCCATTTCATGACATACACTTATTACACCATGACAGGACGCCCGTGTACGAGGAACTTAACGTCCTTTACCACAACTGAATTCACCAAAACCCTAACAACCCACCGGACCCCTAAATACCCAACTAAAAATCGTAACGTTAGCCTACCCATTTTGACACTGGATGAGGTTTTTAGAAAACGGAAGGTGGGGTGGCAGGAATTGAGAGAGAAATACCAATATTCTCAATGTTGGTTCTCTGTTTTATTGATGTCGTTCCTGAATTGTCGTTATGCACATTTTAAGGTATGTCAGAAATCAATATTTCCAATCAAATGTCGCCGTGTATGCATAATGCGAGTGCACTCAAAATAAAATGTGTTACATGAACGAAACATCTTATAAACAAAAAATAAAACAATATTTTATAATTATCTGACATGAGGTGGTTGACCAAATAAATTATTTCTGACTTGAGAAATTGAGTCAATCTCACTGTATGCTGAAGGGCAAGAGCTCCACCATGGAATCACAAATACATTATTTGAGTACATAACTATCTAAGTGACAAGAACCACTTTCTGCATTAGGTTCGTTTCCAAATCCAATATTGAAACGAAAGACAATTCATCATTAAACTGACCAAACGCTTAATGGGCGTATTAGGAATAGGTCAATAGCCTAGTATACTGTACACCCTAAAAAATAAACGTTTCCTGGAAAGTCCTTCGTGGTAATTTAAAGTAATCAACCTTTAGATTCCTGTAGGATCCATTAGGATAATTAAGGTTAAGGGAACCTTACATTTAATTTAAGAACCCATAATCTGCTATCAGTTCGTTTTTTAAACGTTGTAGACATAAGGGATGCCTTGAATAACCCTGTTCAAAAGAGGGGTTTTGGAACCAGCAGTGCGCTCCTGAGTAAATGGCGCTGGTGCGTGTATCATTTTACAAATGTGATCTCTCTCATGCCAGCAAAATAGACGCGAGCACTAGCTGTCGCCAACCAGAGCCAGGACCATGGACAGTTCTTCCACTCGTGTGCCATCAACGGAAACGTCACTATTTTAAAAAAATGTACTTATCCTTTATATAACTAGGCATCACCAACTACCTTAGTTAGCTCGGACTCGCCAACCATAATAGTTTATGCCTATGTAGGACTATTGGATATTTATTCAATCATTATTTATTGAAGTTCTTGTCTCTCATCATCATTGCATCTCTGCTAGCTAGCTACCTGCCACTTTTTTTGTTTAGCATAGTAACGTTGAATGTTTATCCTGCCCCTGTCCAGTTAAGTTGTAGATAGTTTGGGTGCTGTGAGAAACTCAGCCTCCACAAACAAGGTAAGACACACACAGAGATATGACGCAATCTAGGTTATGTTAAACGTGCAAAAATGAAAACATTCAGATGTTACGTCTATCAACTACCCATGTTGAATGTGCCTAATTTATGTCTTTCAGGCTGATGTGTTGGGGTGGACTGCTTTGATAGAGAAAATCAACCTCACATAAAACACACACAGAAGACTTAATCTAAGTTATGTTTAGCTAACCTGACAAAAATCTTTCAACCCATGATACACTCTTTCAACATCTCTTTCCATCTTTCTCCCTTTAGTCCCTGTCTTATCCTGGACAGTTAAGTGGTGGAGAGTTTAGGTGCTGTAATAGAGAAATGTAGCAACCTCCACAAACAGGTAAGGCACACACAAACAGCGAGAGAGATGACCAAATGTCGTGAATGCTCATGTTTTTTATATTGTGTTTGTGTCTAATTTATGTATTTAAGGCTGGTATATTGGGGCAGCCTGTTCTGTCCTCTGTATTTCAGACGAAATCAAGACAATGTTTAAGGCTCTCTATGGATCCACAACAAGGTTAGCCTCTAAAGTCTTTGGATGTATTTGCAGTGTGATTATAGTGTTCTGTGCCATTTCTTTGTCTTTCCAATACTAACTGAATAGTGAATGAATTTACAGTGGGATTATTGTATGTTCTGTTACCCTGTCTTTGTCCTCCATACTGTCTTGTTATTATCACTGCAGCTGATTGCATAGCACATACTCAACTTTAATTGATGATAATCAACACCCGTAATCAATGCCATTGTTATTACAAAAGTAATTGTTAGTCTACGTGCTATCTTGTATGTTTCTCTTATGTTTTAGGTATCCCAATACCCGGCAAAACATGGGTGTGTGTGCACTCTTTAAAAAGTACTCCTCGTTGAGAGACCAGACATTGAAGGGATATATAAGAATTCTTCAAATTTACTACTCATATTAATTCACACACTAAAACTTTTTACACCACTGTGCCTACCCAGACCATGATGCTGGCTTGGATATTTTGTTCTTACATTGTTTATTCCGTCACATTTCCAGCAGCTTAACAAGACCATCATCACTGTAAAAAACGACCCACGGGCTTAGTAAATATTGCAAAAGAAAATCAATGATTTTTACTTAAAATAAAAGGTTTCTGGTTTTACTTCTTTTTTTTTTATATAGTACTTAATTTATGTGTTGAAAATCCAAGGTAATATGCTGCTAAATTTGAACAAATATTTCTAAGTAACAACCAACAACTATTTTTTTTATTTCAAATTATCATTGTTGGACTGACATGCTAGTGTAACCAGTGTGAAATGGTCAGCTAGTTAGCGGGGTGTCAGCTAGTTAGCGGGGTGCCAGCTAGTTAGCGGGGTGCCAGCTAGTTAGCGGGGTGCCAGCTAGTTAGCGGGGTGCCAGCTAGTTAGCGGGGTGCCAGCTAGTTAGCGGGGTGCCAGCTAGTTAGCGTTTCAATCGGTGACGTCACTCGCTCTGAGACCTTGAAGTACTGTAGTTGTTCCCCTTGCTCGGCAAGGGCTGTGGCTTTTGTTGAGCGATAGGGAACGATGCTTCGAGGGTGTCAGTTGTTGACGTGTGCAGAGGGTCCCTGGTTCGAGCCCAGGTATGGGCAAGGACAGGAACAGAAGAAAAACTGTTACATTGATGCTGTTGACCCGGATCGCTGGTTGCTGCAGAAAAGGAGGACTCAAACAAGGTTCCGAAGGTACAGTCACTGGGCCTACACAGGGCACACCCTTTAATTTGTCAATTTTCATCTCACATGTTTTTAGATTCATATTTGAAACTTAAACATTTCAATAGCTCCCTAGTCATGTGACCTACTGACTTCAAACAAGGTCCAGAATGTCCAATCAGTGGGCCTACACATTGCACATCCTTAAGTTTGTCCTTTAGTTTGTCCAGTTTACCCTTTTCTTTAGTATTTCTCTACAATAATTGGTAGTTCTAAGTACTTATTTTCCATGTTTTTTATTTTTCCACGTTATTTAACAGCGGTACACAACAGGAGAGAGACAGAATATCTCCTTTCGTCGTTAATATCAACCATAAAGGAAAAGGGCAAAGCACGAGAGTCATGTTATTAATTGTCCAAAGCAGGGATGGAGGGTGAGGTGGGCTGCAGTGGGTTTGCTGGTCAGTACATATACTGAACATGTAACCATAGTAATGGTGGCCAGTAAATCAATGAATAAAAATGTAATATTGACAAATTAAACAGAATGTAGACCTTTAATCTTTTCCAACATGTCAACAGACACAGCATTTCACCGTGTTAACTTTCTCTTTATCCCTGGTTGATGTACATGTCAGAGCCTCTTCAGTGTGGATGGGGTATAGCATACATTTTCAACAACAAAGACTGCCCTTCCAGTTCGTGTTCTTTACTCTGAACTCTTGTCTTCATTCCTAGAAACAGCACATGGAACCACCGTTAGCAAAACAAAGCGTAACATGTTATATATAAAATATCAATGCAGTGTGATGAATTAGCCATACATTGTGTTATATCATAAATTGTCTTCCATGCCGTCACTGTTGTCAAAAGATTATAAACATGTTAAATAAAGTTATTAACCTAGTCAGTCTTTGGGCCACATCCAGGTTCTTTATCAGTGACAAAGATGACGCAGTTGTTGGCTTTGTTGACCTCTGAAATCATAGGCATGAACTGAACATATGGCTGTCCCACACAACTACATGAAAATAAAGAATTGACATTTACTTTGAATTAAATGTCATTACCAGACATGTTTAGTCTATCCTCAGCCGTTTCTTTAAGCAGTTGCTCCATGTGTTTTTGAAGGTTCTGTATCAATTTGGAAGGGGATGCTGGGGAAGTTCTGTGCAACTTCCTTGGCCATCTACATCAAAAAATTAAATATAGTTTTTGACCTAATTGTCACATTACAGCTAACCGTTCATTATTGAAAATACAACTATCAAACCTGCATTACAAAGACCCCGCAGCTGAAGGTGTCCTGCTGCATGGTGGGAGTTATTTCCCCTCCTTTCCACTTTATGTCCACCCAGTCGTCTTTTCCATGGCAATATCTTCTCATTTTGAAGTATTCTCTTTTTTATGTAAACATTATGGAATTCTGATTATTTATAGGCAAATGAATACACAGGCCAAAACTGTATGCTGATTTCCTGATCACTATATTCTAGTAGAGGTAATTTCCTTTATGCCCCATTCTACACACAGCCTAAATTATAGGCACTGAACCATTTACAGGACAATAATACAAGTAGCATATAGGATCCAACCCTCACAGAGGGAATAAATGTAGAGCGTTTGTAGACTTTAAGAAAAAAATATTAAGGGACAGTTGCATCAGTACGTGCTTAAAGAAAGTCCTATCACAGATGACAGTCTATGACAATAGAGAATGAATTGTAACCACCAAAGTGTGTTTGTCAAAATAATATCTGAAAATGTCAGTTGTTGAACATAATACTTATATTTGCAATAGCAATTTATGATGTATGCAGTTGAGGAATATTCCATATACCAACACTACATGTAGGACGGACATAAGACATTCCCACATACAGTAGGATAGAGGTATTTTTCAGCTATGATTTTACCATGCAGAATCCAGAATGGATATGACAGTGGGACCAGCACAGGACGTACTACACCCTTACAACAATCTACTTTTTGATCTTCTTGACTTCTTGTCTGGTAAACTGCTACTATGTGTCAAGAAAAGAGCCCCAATTAGGGGTTAGTGTACTCCAGTAAAGAAGGGCTGGTTTAGATTAAAAACTATTGCCATGTGTCCCCGTTCAGAGGCATGAGAGACTAGTCAGTGGTAGAATTGAGTTGGCACTTTATTGGCCCAAACACCCACAGACACACAAGGTTGAGGTTACTCATGGACAGTAATTCGTTTTTTTTTTTTTTTTTTTGCATTGATGCATTGTGTCTTCTAACTGTCCAAGAATAGGATCCAAAGTGTTAGGAAATATTTGTTCCCATAAATACAGAGGAGGATGTCTCTCCTCATACCTCTGGCACTTTAGTCAGACTGCCAGACTGTGTAACAACTTCATGATGGGGCTGGCAACACAGTTCCCATTGACTAAGCACCACGGAGACCAATCAGGAGAGAATACCAATACCAGGGTGCCAATTGAAAGTCAAGGGGTGTGTCTGTGCCTTTAGGATTACTCTCTCTTTACAGAAAACCCCTGTAGTTCAAGTCATGAGCTACCCTTCCCCTTTCAGTCTGCTCTGCGCATGTCTGAAAGTGACAGAGCCAGCAGCCAAGAGACGTTTTCACAGTATGTCATAAAAAGGTATTGCACTTATGAATGTATGTGAAATGCTAATATGTATTACAATCAGTACAATGGAATAACTATAGTCCACTGACTATATAAGGGTAGTCAGTGGACATTCTGAATCTTGTTTGAAGTCAGTAGGTCACATGACCAAGGAGCTATTGACATTTTAAAGTTTGAAAAATGTATGTAAAATCTTATGAGGTGGAAACAGACAAACTGAAGGTGGTGCAATGTGTAGGCCCAGTGAGTGGACATTCTGAACCGGGTTTGAAGTCAGTAGGTCATATGACCAAAGAGCTACGGAAAAATTAAAACATGTAAATAAATAATTTAAAATAGTGCGAGATGTAAATCGACAAAAAAAGCGTGTGCAATGTGTGTCTATGCCATCGGGTTAGCAAGAACCAGTTTTAGGAGTGATAGTTAAAGAGCTGCTGAAATGTGAAAATTAGATTTGTCACAATGTTGAAGGTCCCTAACTGCTGTTGGTGGACGTAAGGAAAACTACAGGCGAATATCCAACCTGAAGCTGTCTTTACCTCGGGCTACAGTAGCTAATGTAAACTCACTCACTTTTGTACATCGCCTTGGTCCGTACAATTGACCTTATTTTAGCGCCCCAAAAACATAATATTTCCAGATCAACTGTAATGTCAATACCATTGTAAAGCACACTTTCTCCCCTTTCCAACTAAATAAATGGCATGACCTAAACGATCTGTCCAACTTATCACTTTATCGCCTCTACAATGTAAAGAAAACACTATAAAGAGTTTATTTAATGTGTCATTACATACCTACAGTGGGGCAAAAAAGTATTTAGTCAGCCACCAATTGTGCAAGTTCTCCCACTTAAAAAGATGAGAGAGGCCTGTAATTTTCATCATAGGTACACATCAACTATGACAGACAAAATGAGAAGAAAAAAATCCAGAAAATCACATTGTAGGATTTTTTATGAATTTATTTGCAAATTATAGTGGAAAATAAGTATTTGGTCAATAACAAAAGTTTATCTCAATACTTTGTTATATACCCTTTGTTGGCAATGACAGAGGTCAAATGTTTTCACACACTGTTGCTGGTATTTTGGCCCATTCCTCCATGCAGATCTCCTCTAGAGCAATTATGTTTTGGGGCTGTTGCTGGGCAACACGGACTTTCAACTCCCTCCAAAGATTTTCAATGGGGTTGAGATCTGGAGACTGGCTAGGCCACTCCAGGACCTTGAAATGCTTCTTACGAAGCCACTCCTTCGTTGCCCGGGCGGTGTGTTTGGGATCATTGTCATATAATACAATTCCTCATCTTTAGGTTTTCACGTATCCAGACATTCCTGAGTACTGATACAGAGCTTATTCTTGAGGCAGCTAATGAAGCACACATAAAGGGATGGAACACTAAACAATTTGTCTATGAAATCAGACATCCTGGAAAAATTGTCTGAAAGTATCTTCAGTTTACAGCCTATATGTCAAGTCTACAAATTTGCCAAGTTGCTGAAGCTTTGGTAAAAAAAAAAAGTACCCATGCCTTAAAGAGCCTGGTCCTACTCAGGCCTGCAAACCAGCCTGAAATACAAGATAGGCAATTACAGATCGAAACTGGTTCGGTTGCCCAGAACTGGAAGTGAACTCTGTCAAGGGAACATCACCAGAGGACTGTTGCCAAGAACATAAAAGCCAAAGAAGGTGGAGGTAAATGACTGGAGAAACAGATGAGACCCTGGAGAGGGAGCGAGTGGAGCTACTGGGAGAAGTAAAAATACGTGACAACCACAACATTGGCAAAGACCTTCTCATATCGAAGACAAGATGTCATTCAGGCCCTTCCTGTGAAGGACTTCAAAGAAAGATGGCCAGCCCTGTTTGAGCCCACTCGGGTACAAAATATTGCTGAATGAAAATAGTCAATGTAGGTAAAACGTATATTGATTTAAATATTTTGTGTTGTCTTGACCAAATATTCTAATCTACAATTAAATATTCATTAAAGTCTGAACATTCTCAATCTGCACAAGATTGGGGAAGGGTTTCCTAATAGCATTCTGTCTCTCAGATCATCCTTTGTCCTTATGTGATCAGAAGATGTTTCCTCCCCCGTCTCCTCTCTCTCAGATTAAGGAAGACTTCAGAAGAATGACAGCTGTTGCTCTCGAGTCCACCTTTATCCAGAAGACGAATTGACACCAAAACAAAAGGAGGACATGCAGAAAGACGGGACACACGGGACGGGACACAGTAACACCTTCACAATGGTATATAGATTATACTATATGTAATTAGTTGCCAGTATTAAATGCATTTATGTGTATAACATATTACAGTGCAACATCATCCAGGAAAGAAGAGAGTGTGATCCGTGGCCTGATCATATACGTCGGCGAGAGGGTTGAAGACCTTATTGCAGAGTACAAGGTAAAGGTTTTCATTTTTGTATCCTTATTTATCTCTAAATTAGGTATCTTCATTTGTTCCCCTCTCTCTCCTCTCAAATGGTACAGTTAATCTAGTAGCCTAGTCTGTTATTTCTAAACAATTTCACTCAGGATGCTGACGACACCATGATCCGAGAAGACCTCATTCAACATTTGATGAGGAGGATCTGTGAAGGATCTGCACCAGAATATAGAGCATGGGGATCTGCATCGAAGGAGCAGAGGTCCTTGCTGGTATTTCCAGTGTTTTGCAGTCATGTACGTTGCTTATGGGCCTCATCTATGGCTTAAATCTAAAGTACCCCAAATATCTGAAATATACCTTTGAGGTGTTCCAAAAAGTATTCTTGGAACTTAATGATCTCAGGACCTCTCCACGGGTCCAAGCTCAGAAGGCAAAGTTACTCGTTTTCAGAGATATCTAAAGATAACTATGAGAACTCTCAAAGGGCCACTCACAAACTGTGGTCTAAACCCTACTCAGTAAGCTGAAAAGCTAGTTGATAGATGGTATAGGAGCTACAGTTTACATGATGCTCTTTGTCAGGTGAAGTCATAAGAGACATTGTCAATTCCTGTTTAAAAAGCAGCTTTGTTTGAAAACTTACTCCACATGCACTAGTGGATATCTGAGATTATTTGTCAGGTGCAAGCTATCTGGATGTAACTCTACCTAAGGAGACAAGGTGGAGTTATACCCAGAATGCTTGTACCTGTCAAAATAATTTGCCCATATGGGCTTCACTAATGCATATGGAGTCAAGTTTAAGGGACAATTTGGCATATACACTACCGTTCAAAAGTTTGGGGCCACTTAGAAATGTCCTTGTTTTTGAAAGAAAAACACATGTAACCTCTTGAAACTAGGGGGCACTATTTTTATTTTTGGAAAAATAATGTTCCCAAAGTAAACCACCTATTTCTCAGGACCAGATGCTAGAATATGCATATAATTGACAGCTTAGGATAGAAAACACTAAAGTTTCCAAAACTGTCAAAAATATTGTCTGTGAGTATAACATAACTGATTTTGCAGGCGAAACCCTGAGGAAAATCCAATCAGGAAGTGCCTCTTATTTTGAAACTGTTGTCTTCCTATGCACCCCTATTAGCCATTGAAAGGGATATCAACCAGATTCCTTTTTCTACGTATTCCCTAAGATGTCTACAGCATTTTGACGTAGTTTCACGCCTTTATGTTGAAGAATGAGCGTAAATGACTACATTGCGTAAGTGTCCAGCTGAGGGCTCTCAGAGTGATTCTTGCATAAAAGACAGAGGTAGTCATTTTTCCTCTTGCTCCTACTGAAAAGCCAATTTTCCCGGTTGATATATTATCGAATAGATATTTGAAAAACACCTTGAGGATTGATTATAAAAACGTTTGCCATGTTTCTGTCGATATTATGGATATAATTTGATTTGATTTGATTAATTTGTCGTGACCGCTATTTCCGGTGGATTTCTTAACATAACGTGACAAACAAACGGAGGTATTTTGGGTATGAAAATAATCTTTATGGAACAAAAGGAACATTTGCTGTCTAACTGGGAGTCTCACCAGTTAGAAAGTGAAAACATCCGAAGATCATCAAAGGTAAACGGTTAATTTGATTGCTTTTCTGATTTTGTGACCAAGCTTCCTGCTGCTAGCTGGACATAATGCTATGCTAGACTATCGATAAACTTACACAAACGCTTCTCTTGCTTTGCCTGTAAAGCATAATTTCAAAATCTGAGATGACAGGGTGATTAACAAAAGGCTAAACTGTGTTTCACTATATTTCACTTGGGATTTCAAGAATATGAATATTTTCTAGTAATATTTTTTGACCGTTGCTGATTAGTGTAGTTGATGACAATTCTCCCGGATCCACAATTTTTTGAAAGTGTTTTTTCCTCTTTTACATTTTTTTCCTTCAAATCAAATCAAATCAAATGTATTTATATAGCCCTTCTTACATCAGCTGATATATCAAAGTCCTGTACAGAAACTCAGCCTAAAACCCCAAGCAGCAAGCAATGCAGGTGTAGAAGCACGGTGGCTAGGAAAAACTCCCTAGAAAGCCCAAAACCTAGGAAGAAACCTAGAGAGGAACCAGGCTATGAGGGGTGGCCAGTCCTCTTCTGGCTGTGCCGGGTGGAGATTATAACAGAACATGGCCAAGATGTTCAAATGTTCATAACTGACCAGCATGGTCAAATAATAATAATCACAGTAGTTGTCGAGGGTGCAACAAGTCAACACCTCAGGAGTAAATGACAGTTGGCTTTTCATAGCCGATCATTGAGAGTATCTCTACCGCTCCTGCTGTCTCTAGAGAGTTGAAAACAGCAGGTCTGGGACAGGTAGCACGTCCGGTGAACAGGTCAGGGCTCCATAAGTTGTGCCTAACAACTTGAAATACATTTTAGACACTACAGTGAAAACTTTGTTAAATCAAGGCCCCTGAACACTCCTGTTTTTTCTGCACTATGCAATGATATGGGCAGTGTCGTTTTTAAAAATATAGAGACGAGCTTAAAACTTCTTATGGGCAGGTGGGACAGTAGCGTCCCACCTGGCCAACATCTGGTGAAATTGCAGGATGCGAAATTCAAACTACAGAATTATAAATATTTAACTTTCATGAAATCACAAGTGTAATACATCAAAATAAAGCTTAACTTCTTGTTAATCCAGCCGCTGTGTCAGATTTCAAAAAGGCTTTACGGCGAAAACACACCATGCGATTATCTGAGGACAGCGCCCCGCATACAAAAGCATGAAAAACATATTTCAACCAGGCAGGTGCGCCACGAAAGTCAGAAATAGCGATATATAAATGCCTTACCTTTGATCTTCTTCTGTTGGCACTCCAAAAGGTCCCAGATACTTCACAAATGGTCATTTTGTTCGATGATGTCCTTCTTTACATCCATAGAAACTCAGTTTAGCTGGCGCGCTTCAGTCAATAATCCACCCAGTTTCCCTCCATCAAAATGCATACAAAATGAATCCCAAACGTTACTAATAAAGTTTTCCGAACAAGTCAAACAACGTTTATAATCAAACCTTAGTTACCCTAATACGTAAATAAACAAATTTAAGATGGAGAATCGTTGTTGTCTTTACCAAAGAACGCACTCTCTCCAAGCGCTTGTAAACACTACAGCCAAAATGGGAGTCACCTAGAAAAACTACAATTTCTGGCTAATTTTTCCAAAAACCTGCATGAAACTCTTTCTAAAGACTGTTGATATCTAGTGGAAGCCCTAGGAACTGCATTCTGGGAGGATTTCGCCTTATAATAGAAGTGACAGCCATTGAAAACAGGGGTGGGCTGAAATTATTTTTTGGGGGGATGGATTGTCCTCAGGGTTTTGCCTGCCATATCAGTTCTGTTATACTCACAGACATAATTTTAACAGTTTCAATTAACAAATAAGGTTTTATTTGTAAGATGGTTAAATAAAGAGCAAAATTATTGATTATTATTATATTATTATTTGTGGCCTTGGTCGTATAAGAGCTCTTTGTCACTTCCCATGAGCTGTGTTGTGACAAAAACTCACACTCATTCTTATGTTTAATAAATGTATAGTGTATGTGTGGCAGGCTTACAATGATGGCAAAAAACATCATTTGAGAGTGCGCTGACCCTGGTGCTAGAGGGGGTACGCAGCTGGAGGTTGAATGTTTGAAGGGTTGCTAGTTTAAAATCCTAGATGCCGTTGCCTGCCGTTGTGCCCTTGAGCAAGGCACTTAATCCCCCACAACAACTGCTCCATGGGTGCCCCTTGTGGCAGCCAGAGCACCTTGTCCCTATCCAACCTGTGTGTGTGTTGTTCGGGAGTTAGGACAAAACGGAAGTCAAAATTTGGTTGGACCTTGTGTACAATTGACAAATAAAGTTATTTTAATCTTAATTACTTGGACGTGATCAAATGAATGTCCAAAAGATGAAGTTACAGACACTACATTCTGTTTATCTAACTGAATAGTGGCCGGTGACTTTAATGCAGGAAAACTGAAATCGATTTTACCTAATTTCTACCAGCATGTCATCGGTGCAACTAGAGGCGAAAAAACTCTAGCTCACCTTGACTCCACACACAGAGATGCATATAATGCTCTCCTCACCGTCCATTTGGCAACTCTGACGATAACTCTATCCTCCTGATTCCTTCTTACGAGCAAAAACTCAAACAGGAAGTACCAGTGATAGGTCACTGTAGGGACAACGTTGTCAATGCACTTATTCATGAAGCCGGTGACTGATATGATAAACTTCTCAATGTCATCTGATTAATCCCTCTCAGCCTTTCCCTCAACGTCAGCAAGACAAAGGAGCTGATCGTAGACTACAACAAACGGAGAGCCGAGCACACCCCCATCCATATCGACGGGGCTGTAGTGGAGCAGGTCGAGAGCTTCAAGTTCCTCTGTGTTCCTGAAAGGTGCTACAGAGGGTAATGCATATGGCCCAGTACATCACTGGGGCAAGCTCCCTGCCATCCAAGACCTCTGGATATAGAGGTCCTGGATGGACCTCTATACACTCCAGCCACCCAAGTCATAGACTGTTCTCTCTTCTACCACATGGCAACCGATGCACCAAGTCTGGAACCGGCAGGACCCTGAACAGCTTCAACCCCAAGCCATGTGATTGCTAAGTAGCTAGTTCAATAGTTACCCAATAGCTACCCTGACTATCTGCATTGACCCATTTATGTTGCTGTTTATTGTCTATCCTATTGGCTAGTCACTTTATCCCTACCTACAGTATATGTACACATCTACCTCAATTACCTCGTACCACTGCACATCGACCCGGTACCCCGTGTATATAGTCAAGTAATCATTACTCATTGTGTAGTGATTTCTTGTGTTATTATTGTTCTATTATTTCTCTTTTTTTCTCTGCATTGTTGGGAAGGGCCTGTAAGTAAGCATTTCACTGATAGTCTACTCCTGTTGTTTACGAAGCATATGACAAATACAATTTGATTTGATTTGAAGGGTTGGGTCAATCTCTCGTACATTAAACTTGAGGGGGGAAACGCAGATGAAAAACAACAAAACAAGATGAAAACAGGGCTATAGCTCTAAAAACAGAACATTTCTGGAGGCACCTTTAGAGGTTCTTAACAATGTCTACACTGTATTTCTGATCAATTTGATGTTGTTTTAATCACATTTTTATTTGGCATACCCCCCACGGCATTGTGCATACCCCAGTTTGGAAACACCAGCTCTAGAGAAACATACAGGCTACTCATATGTTGACAGATGGAAATGTGATATATGCTAATTTAGGCTTTGAACGCCAGCCACCGTGATTATTTTAGAATTCATATGGGCTACCCAGTGATGTGCGATAGAAATGATAGCCTATAAAAAAAACGAACGACACACATTTATGATGAAAAAATATATACACCAATACCATTTTTTGGCTCATTGATGAAGATGAAGGTTAATCGAAAACCGATTGAGTTGATCAAGAAAAATGTCTGATTGGCCTGTAGAAAGTTGCGGTTCTAGCTTGTATGGCTCCTTGGGCGAAGCCCCCCTTCAGCACCCCCCTCCCCATCAAAATAAACAAACACCATTCGGAATTAACTGTCATTTTGAACAGAAATAAATAATCATAACATTTAAAACTATGTAAATATAAATACAAAAATAAAGACTCAAACATATCAAAAAGAAGTAACAAAGACCAATAGAAACAAATTGTAGTCTATCAATACTAATAAAAAATATAATTTAATTACTACACTATTACCCTATTGCTAAAAAAAACACAAATACATTTCACAAATCCTATAACACACAAATACACAGAATAACACACTTATAAAGAAGAGAACCTGATTATTACACTATTGCACTTCAAACAAGAAACACACAAACTAAAGTTCACAACTAATTGCATTATTAATTGCATTAGTACGGTACAAAGTTAGAGGTGCGCTATTTGATAGATTCCCCCGCTCCCCCTTACCTCGGGCTTCCAGTGGGGAGACCTGAGGTCAACTCCCCATCTCGTACTTCTGAGTGGGAGACCTTCCCAGGCAGTAGCCTGCCTAGCTCACAAACTAGAATCAGGGCGCCCACTCCGACAAGGTCACACGGTGACATGATATTATTGACATTACGTGCATATTAACGATAGAAAACAGATCGCACAAATGTCCCCATTCGGAATATTTTATTGATTTATCGATTGATAGATTTTTTTTTTTCTGTTTATGCATCTTGCCAACTCCTTATGGAATTGTCATGCCGTCATGTTTTGCTTGACAATGACACTGGAGTAAGGACAAGCACAAACAGATCTGGGACCAGGCTATGATGGAGGGACAATCGGAGATGTTGGCGCCATTAAAAGAAGGGAATAATGCAGGAAGCAAATTATAAGCTAAATGTCATACTGTAATTGCAGTGAAGCGTGGACATTGTTACAACTGGTATAACTGTTACATTGATAAATTGTAGCATACTGCAAAACAAACTCAACCCAATATTTATTTCTAAATCTTGATACAGTAAATGGTGAGTCAATCATTTAAATGGGGCATACCGATGATAGCCTATTTGTTCGTAGGCTAACAATGTCAACACTATGCTTAATACTCGGTAATGAGGTTTTGGCTACACTTCATTTATTGGACAAAAAGTATATTATTAACTTTATCAGCTGCTTAATACCTGCGAATTGAGGATAACTGACCCTTTTACATTTTATCATTTCATTATGGGACATATAGGCCTATCGCAAATTGCTTTAAGCATATAGATGTAGAAAATGTACATCAGAGTTTGACACATTTGGATATGCCTTTCCGCTACAATTTTTGTTTAAGGGTATTTTTTTTACATAGCCCATACATCAAATGTTTAATATATTTGAAACAAACTTATTTGAAACTGTCTCACCTGTTATCCACGATGTATGTTAACCAGATGCAACGAATCATTTCATTTGAACCATGTAACAGATTCTAATAACATGGCATTCTCGCCGAGATAGCTTTAGCGAATAACAAGTGCACGACACATTCATAACCACATGTGTATCTTCAGAAATGTGGCCAATGTGAATTATATAATGTTGCTTCCAATATTCTCATTTTATAGCGTCGAACCATACGTGTTTGTAGAGTGTTAGTCTTTTATAAGCATGATGGATTTTATATTGTCAGTGGTAGCTTAATGAAAGGACTCCCCACTTTGGACCGCTGCCCCGGGACCCATATGACCCACCGTCTGTGCATGGTATGAGCAGCAGCGGGCACTGGGGTGCACGAAGAAGGGTCTGGCCAATCAAGGCCTGTCCCCAAACAAAAAGGGAATAATTAGCCTAATATATTGTGCTACACATTTCTTACCAATGTATTTTCTGTTCAGAAGTTAACGCCTAATGGTTTTCATATGGTATCAAATACAATGGTCAGATGGCTCAGATTATGCATAAAAACTGTGGTGATTTATGCTAAAATAATGGGCCTAAAATAACACGCATATGTGGGCCTATTCAGACAACAGTCAGTGGCCCATAAACGATAACAGCCTATTTGTGAGACTTAACAGCCTAGCCTATGTGTGAAACGGTCTACCTTTATTGGTGGTTCCGATTCAAAATTATATTTGCCTGAAGGAAAATGTTAGTGTTTTTTATCGTGCCATATAGGCCTTACTTATATTTAAGCGTTTTAACATCAAAGCGGTCATGGGTACTTTGGCGAGGTAAGAGGCCCACCACATTAAGATAACAGCTTGCTAGGCTACAACTTGGCAGGTCCTCAAATGTAGGCCTAAACGTGTCTCAACCAAAACTAAAATATTGCTCTCCTACCAACAGATATCAATATGAATTCAATTAGATGAATTAATAGTTACTTCATGGGACAAATAACCGCATTTCCAGGCTTAGTCGTCGTCGATTTGCTATACACCTTTCACAATGTTGTACCTTTCCCTTTAGGAAAGCGATCTGTTAATATCTGTGCTCCTTGGTGTCCTTGTTCTTCGTAGCGCCAGCTGTGTACTTTATGTCAGTTGCCTTGTCGAGTACTGTCAAGTTTATTTCTAGCCTATTTGGCTTTAATTTTAATTTGATGCACTTTAAGATTATTCCGTATAATGAAAAGCGCTTTACAAATGTAATACATTAATAGTCTTATTATTATTATAATAATAATTATTATTATATTAAAGAATTCATTGAACGTCAACAGTGAGAAAGTTTACACAAGACAGCTGATTACATCGCAATTCGCAAATGCGTGTGTATGATTTCAATATCTAAAATAAAGTTTGGTGTTATCTTTATAAATTCCCCAACCTGCAGTTGTAGCCTATGAAGTAAAAAAAAGAATACAAAACTGTGATGAATTACAACAACATTGCAGCCCAATGACCTGGGCCCGGTTTCCCAAAAGCAATGAAAAAAATGTCAAATAAAAACCCTACGTCATCACGCACAGCCTTTTATCTGCAACAAGTCTGTTTGATGCAAAAAAAAACAGCTCTGGTGGGAAAAAAACGCTTATTCTTTTTATGCGGATTTTAGAATATTTGCATGAAAATCTGGGAGGCACGAAATTACAGACATAAGCCTAGACGCAAAAAAACATCGCGACTGGATTCGAGGCCCTGCCCAATTTTTGTCTAAACTTGAGGTCTATGGGCTAATGCTGAACTAAAATAGAATTTCCTCTAACAAACATAGGCTATAGTATTTTCTTTATTTGAAATTCAGTGATTTTTTTAGGCTCTAATAAAAAAAGTCTTTCCACAGTCGAGGGTGAAGGACAGGCCATAAAGGACACACGATGAAAGTGTTATAATGTTATTTGAAATGCTTCAATCCTATCGACGAATTTCATAGCAATCAAATAACGTACATCGTTGGAGGTGGTGGTTGACCGCTGGCAAAACGCTAAATGTCTCAGCACGAGTAGGCCTGAGCACAAGAGGAGCCCGTCACCGCGCTGCCAGCTGCAATACGTGCCAGCCAAAGCACCGGCCAAACTGGTACTTTGGGAGGGGAGAGTATTTCTTTCCTAATTCAGTGGCATCTGTTCATTATTCTCCACGTTATAGGCTGAAGAAGGGCTTGTGAGCGCGTTCCCAAACAAACGCGAGCATTTTATTCATTTATTTACAGTGAACTGCAGAGCTGTTGTCTGGACATTTCTGGAAGGGAGAAAGAGATACGTTCCATAGCGGTAGAGGGACTGATAAAAATTACAACCCCTTTTGCTGTGGATAGCTTTAATGTAAAAAATATCACGTTTATTTTCACATCAATTAGTGCTAGATTCACTGAAATGAATGTAAAAGAGATAAGACAATGGAAGTCGAAAGTTTTGCAGAGAAACAGATTATATAATATTAATGGGTTAATAATAATAATACATGCATACTGACATCTAAAATGTAATTAGATTATTCGCTTTGACATTTACTATTGATTTTGGTGTAGATAGGCCGAACAATAAAATGTATATATATATATATATATATATATATGGTCGTTATATAAAATCATTCATTTGTTTTTAACCAACTCTTGTGGGCAACAAATCATATGATTCAATTACTTTAAAAAAATGTCCCATAAAAAAATGGTTTGCTATTATTTTTATTAGGTTTAGTATAAGATAAAAATGATAAGTTCAACTTTTCAGAGGAGATAAATAGGAAAATGTGAGCGGGCATACTATAAGGTAAATGCGTCGGTTTACTTTATTCTAGTTCCAGAAAATATTGATGATTAATAAAACAACAAATCTCGAGTAACCTAATCCTCTTGCTAAATACAAGTGTTTTGCTTCACACCCCTGATGAAGCAGGTGACAGGCCTATATAGTCCATGAGCCAGGTCGTCGCTCGCGTCTACTTGGGTTTACGATGTCTCATAGTGATTGTCTTGAAGGAATTTTAATAATAATTGTATTTATTTAATTCCTCCATCTCATTCGTTTTTCCCATAGGGATTTCACTCAATGAAAAATAATGTCAGTAAACAACACGTTATTGTTCATGTCTACCCATTAAATTAGCGATTCAGACACCTTTTTGGGCACAAACTTAACAATATTTTAAATATATTTATATCTGGCCCACCGAGCTCATTTGGTTGTGTATTCTACATCACTATGAACATCACTATGAACATTTTCAGATATTATTGGGCATTCTATAATTATATTTCGTACAAGTATGGAGACTTATATCTCCCTCCCTAACTTTAAGCATCAGCTGTCAGAGCAGCTTACCGATCACTGCACCTGTACACAGCCCATCTGTAAATAGCCCACCCAACTACCTCATCCCCCCCATATTGTTATTTATTTTTGCTCTTTTGCACCCCAGTATCCCTACTTGCACATCATCATCTGCACATCTATCACTTCAATGTTACTAATAAATTGTAATTATTTCGCCACTATGACCTATTTATTGCCTTACCTCACGGCATTTGCATACACTGTATATGGACTTTTTCTATTGTGTTATCGACTGCACGTTTGTTTATCCCATGTTTGTCTCTGTGTTGTTGTCACGGGCGTCTTCCTGGAAATGACCGGACCAAGGTGCAGCGTAGTGAGCGTACATTTTCCTTTATTTAATATAAATGTCGCCAGCAAAACAAGAAACAAAGAAACGACCGTGAAGCTTACTAGGGCTATAGTGCCACTAACAAAGTCAACTACCCACAATAACAAAGGGAAAAAAGGTTGCCTAAGTATGATTCTCAATCAGAGACAACGATAGACAGCTGTCCCCTGATTGAGAACCATACCCGGCCAAAACATAGAAACAGAAAACATAGAAATAAAGAAACTAGAATGCCCACCCTAGTCACACCCTGGCCTACCCAAAATAGAGAATAAAAGGCTCTCTATGGCCAGGGCGTGACAGTTGTATTTGTCAAACTGCTTTGCTTTATCTTGGCCAGGTCGTAGTTGTACATGATAACTTGTTCTCAACCGGCCTATGTGGTTAAATAAAGGTGAAATATATAAATATATATTTTTAAGTATGGTCATGCGAATTTAATCCAATTGTCCAATCGCCTTGAGTTGTTTGGCGGCCATATTGGATACAGGCTTATGTGGAGTTTAGACATGAATCATGTAATGGCCATCTATCTAAAAACATATATTTTTAAACACTCTTAAAACTGTGTGTGTGAAATGTGGTGCCCCTATTAGCAACGGTACAATCGAAAAACATAGCTGGCTCCACTACTTGGAATTATTTGGTTAAGCTTCCAACATGAAAATGGCACAATATGGGCTATTTTTAAACAATACTTGTAGCTGGTGCTTTCAAAGTTGTTTATATTATATATAATTTGAAAGGTAGGCTTCCTCTCCACTCCTCGGCGCCAGAGGGTGATGACAGGTTGCCCTATGCTGGGCAGCTGACATCGTCAGAAGACTGTTGCTGCAAAACAGCAAATGAGAGACACAAGGGGTGAGATGACATATACGTACTCCCCGAGATTTATGCCCATTGGTTGAAAGAACGGAAAGTGATTATTGGTTTGATTATTCAGGAAGCTTGCCTTAGTGTGCCATGCTCATAGGCTGAAGTTAATAGGTGAGTGACATTCTGCACGCTTGCTAATTTCGACACTTTGTGGAGTCCATGACCCGACGAATTGAAGGTGTTCTGATGATATCCAGAAACAAAATGCCACAATTTCAGCAAATAGACCTGTTTTAATCTGGACTAACTATTCTGCAACTACGACCAATTTTCCCTAATCGGTCACTATATACAAGATCCACTGAAATGATTCCATGTGAGGATTGGACACTGTGTTCCTAATTGGATTTAAAATGTTCAACTAGCCATCGGTGTATTTTTCTTTTCAAATGATCAGATTACAGATTTTCTCTGATTAATGTCTTAATTATTTTGGCGTTAAATAATATCTCACTATGGTTAATCATTTTCATAGTGCCATATAAGCAGAAAAAATATTGCCTACTTTTAGCTTGCTATGTGAAAAATCCATTATCATAATGAAGAGGCATAAACTAGGCTACATACAGCGCATGCCCTTGACTTCTAAATGACTATTTAAAGGTGAGTGACATCATCTAGTGAGGTCATCATCACTCGAGCAATGCCTCCTGTGGATACTCCGGACCCATGTGCACTCCTGAGTGACACACACACACACACACACACACACACACACAACAAATTGTATAAAGTTATTACAAAGTATTAAGCCTATAAAAAGATTGCTTTGATCACGTGGACTGGGATACGTTCCGCATTGCGTCAAACAACAACATTGACGAATATGCTAATTCGGTGAGCGAGTTCATTAGAAAGTGCATCGGTGATGTCATACCCACAGCAACTATTAAAACATTCCCAAACCAGAAACCATGGATTGATGGCAGCATTCGAGCGAAACTGAAAGCAAGAACCACTGCTTTTAACTAGGGCAAGGTGACCAGAAACATGACCGAATACAAACAGTGTAGCTATTCCCTCCGCAAGGCAATCAAACAAGCTAAGCGTCAGTATAGAGACAAAGTAGAGTCGCAATTCAACGGCTCAGACACAAGAGGTATGTGGCAGGGTCTACAGTCATTCACGGATTACAAAAAGAAAACCAGACCCGTCGCGGACCAGGATGTCTTGCTCCCAGACAGACTAAACAACTTCTTGCTCGCTTTGAGGACAACATAGTGCTACTGACACGGCCCGCTACCAAAACCTGCGGCCTCTTCTTCACTGCAGCCGACGTGAGTAAAACATTTAAACTTGTTAAACCTCGCAAGGCTGCAGGCCCAGACGGCATCCCCAGCCGCGTCCTCAGAGCATGCGCAGACCAGCTGGCTGGTGTGTTTACTGACATATTCAATCAATACTTATCCCAGTCTGCTGTTCCCACTTGCTTCAAGAGGGCCACCATTGTTCCTGTTCCCAAGAAAGCGAAGGTAACCGAGCTAAACGACTACCGCCCCATAGCACTCACTTCCGTCATCATGAAGTGCTTTGAGAGACTAGTCAAGGATCATATCACCTCCACCCTACCTGACACCCTAGACCCACTCCAATTTGCTTACTGCCCCAATAGGTCCACAGATGACGCAATCGCAACCAAACTGCACTCTGCCCTAACCCATCTGGACAAGAGGAATACCTACGTGAGAATGCTGTTCATCGACTACAGCTCAGCATTTAACACCATAGTACCCTCCAAACTCGTCATCAAGCTTGAGACCCTGGGTTTCGACCCCGCACTGTGCAACTGGGTGCTGGACTTCCTGACAGGCCGCCCCCAGGTGGTGAGGGTAGGCAACAACATCTCCACCCCGCTGATCCTCAACACTGGGGCCCCACAAGGGTGCGTTCTGAGCCCTCTCCTGTACTCCCTGTTCACCCACGACTGCGTGGCCATGCACGCCTCCAACTCAATCATCAAGTTGGCAGACAAGACTACAGTGGTAGGCTTGATTACCAACAATGACGAGACTGCCTACAGGGAGGAGGTGAGGGCTCTCGGAGTGTGGTGTCAGGAAAATAACCTCACACTCAACGTCAACAAAACAAAGGAGATGATCGTGGACTTCAGGAAACAGCAGAGGGAGCACCCCCCTATCCACATCGATGGGACATCGAGTAATGGAGAGGGTAGTAAGTTTTATGTTCCTCGGCGTACACATCACGGACAAACTGAATTGGTCCACCCACACGGACAGCATGGTGAAGAAGGCACAGAAGCGCCTCTTCAACCTCAGGAGGCTGAAGAAATTTGGCTTGTCACCAAAAGCACTCACAAACTTTTACAGATGCACAATCGAGAGCATCCTGTCGGGCTGTATCACCGCCTGGTACGGCAACTGCTCCGCCCACAACCGTAAGGCTCTCCAGAGGGTAGTGAGGTCTGCACAACGCATCACCGGGGGCAAACTACCTGCCCTCCAGGACACCTACACCCCTCGATGTCACAGGAAGGCCATAAAGATCATCAAGGACAACAACCACCTGAGCCACTGCCTGTTCACCCCGTTATCATCCAGAAGGCGAGGTCAGTACAGGTGCATTAAAGCAGGGACCGAGAGACTGAAAAACAGCTTCTATCTCAAGGCCATCAGTTTGTTAAACAGCCTCCACTAACAATGAGTGGCTGCTGCCAACATACTGACTCAACTCTAGCCACTTTAATAATGGAAAAATGTATGTAAAAAAATGTATCACTAGCCACTTTAAACAATGCCACTTAATATAATGTTTACATACCCTACATTACTCATCTCATATGTATATACTGTACTCGATACCATCTACTGCATCTTGCCATCTTTATGTAATACATGTATCACAAGCCACTTTAAACAATGCCACTTTTATATGTTTACATACCCTACATTACTCATCTCATATGTATATACTGTACTCGATACCATCTACTGCATCTTGCCTATGCCGTTCTGTACCAACAGTCATTCATATATCTTTATGTACACATTCTTCATCCCTTTACACTTGTGTATATAAGGTAGTAGTTGTGGAATTGTTAGGTTAGATTACTCGTTGGTTATTACGGCATTGTCGGAACTAGAAGCACAAGCATTTCGCTACACTCGCATTAACATCTGCTAACCATGTGTATGTGACGAATAACATTTGATTTGATTTGAAAACATGGGCACCACATTGTGAATGACTACACTTACAAAGGTCAGTTCCTCCGCAGTGGGCACCCACCTCAGCCCTGACCTTCCACCTGCCTGGCCATCTCAGTCTGCCAGCCTGTACGCCATGCCCAACGAGGAACAGAACTGACACAGGCGTGGCGGTGAGGCAGTTGAAATTCCACTGCATAAGTGCACAATGGTGGCAGATGTGTGTGACTCTGAAATCATCACAGGAGACAAAGTAGGGGAGTTTTATTTTTTGTGTGTTGTCCTGTATAGTACAGTATACATAGCATACATATATACATAGTATACCTATATACATATACATAGAGTGGGGCAAAAAAGTATTTAGTCAGCCACCAATTGTGCAAGTTCTCCCACTTAAAAATATGAGGCCTGTAATTTTCATCATAGCTACACTTCAATTATGACAGACAAAATGAGGAAAAAAATCCAGAAAATCACATTGTAGGATTTTTAATGAATTTATTTGCAAATTATGGTGGAAAATAAGTATTTGGTCAATAACAAAAGTTTATCTCAATATTTTGTTATATACCCTTTGTTGGCAATGACAGAGGTCAAACGTTTTCTGTAAGTCTTCACAAGGTTTTCACACACTGTTGCTGGTATTTTGGCCCATTCCTCCATGCAGATCTCCTCTAGAGCAGTGATGTTTTGGGGCTGTTGCTGGGCAACACGGACTTTCAACTCCCTCCAAAGATTTTCTATGGGGTTGAGATCTGGAGACTGGCTAGGCCACTCCAGGACCTTGAAATGCTTCTTACGAAGCCACTCCTTCGTTGCCCGGACAGTGTGTTTGGGATCATTGTCATGCTGAAAGACCCAGCCACGTTTCATCTTCAATGCCCTTGCTGATGGAAGGAGGTTCTCACTCAAAATCTCACGATACATGGCCCCATTCATTCTTTCCTTTACACGGATCAGTCGTCCTGGTCCCTTTGCAGAAAAACAGACCCAAAGCATGATGTTTCCACCCCCATGCTTCACAGTAGGTGTGGTGTTCTTTGGATGCAACTCAGCATTCCTTGTCCTCCAAACACGACGAGTTGAGTTTTTTAACAAAAAGTTATATTTTGGTTTCATCTGACCATATGACATTCTCCCAATCTTCTTCTGGATCATCCAAATGCTCTCTAGCAAACTTCAGACGGGCTTGGACATGTACTGTCTTAAGCAGAGGGACACGTCTGGCACTGCAGGATTTGAGTCCCTGGCGGTGTAGTGTGTTACTGATGGTAGGCTTTGTTACTTTGGTCCCAGCTCTCTGCAGGTCATTCACTAGGTCCCCCGTGTGGTTCTCGGATATTTGCTCACCGTTCTTGTGATCATTTTGACCCCACAGGGTGAGATCTTGCATGGAGCCCCAGATCGAGGGAGATTATCAGTGGTCTTGTATGTCTTCCATTTCCTAATAATTGCTCCCACAGTTGATTTCTTCAAACCAAGCTGCTTACCTATTGCAGATGCAGTCTTCCCAGCCTGGTGCAGGTCTACAATTTTGTTTTTGGTGTCCTTTGACAGCTCTTTGGTCTTGGCCATAGTGGAGTTTGGAGTGTGACTGTTTGAGGTTGTGGACAGGTGTCTTTTATACTGATAACAAGTTCAAACAGGTGCCATTAATACAGGTAACGAGTGGAGGACAGAGGAGCCTCTTAAAGAAGAAGTTACAGGTCTGTGAGAGCCAGAAATCTTGCTTGTTTGTAGGTGACCAAATACTTATTTTCCACCATAATTTGCAAATAAATTCATTAAAAATCCTACAATGTGATTTTCTGGATTTTTTTTCTCATTTTGTCTGTCATAGTTGAAGTGTACCTATGATGAAAATTACAGGCCTCTCTCATCTTTTTAAGTGGGAGAACTTGCACAATTGGTGGCTGACTAAATATTTTTTTGCCCCACTGTATATATATGTAGTTAAACATTAGTGTGCCACTTCATCCTAGTCTGTACATCTCAAATTCTCAATTCAGTACACTGTTTCTATTGTAGACCTATGCAGTTGATTCTGTCAAGTGACCTTGTATTACCATATCGCAGGTGCATGTGTACCTGCAATATTTGTGTGTGTTTATACATCAGGAGTGTGTGATTACAGTATTATGTACATGGGAGGGTATAGAGATTGTTGCTGGTTTGCACAGATGGTGGGGTATGGGGGTGGGGGGTGATTTTGAATGGGCAGCTCTGATGATGCCATGCCACGGTGGTCACACAGACAGCTAGTAATTGGCACCCATATCGACCAGTTTGCGGAGCTGTGGGGTGAGTAGCCTCCCAACTGGACCTGTCAGATGGCATTGCATCCAGCTCATTGGCCTCTCCTCTCTCTTCCTATCTTTCATCTCTTTTTTTTGTCTTGGTATCTCACACATGTTCATGTATTCACATACAGTATGCTATCTCTCTCTCTCACACACACACACACACACACACACACACACACACACACACACACACACACCTGTCTGTCCCTCTTTTGCTCTAAACTTGATCATTAGCCTATGACATGAATATGTTTTCCAGTATGTCCTCTGATTGTGGGGGGTTCTATTTTAAGGTGGTCATACTATGGATTATTTAGCTATTTGATTTAGAATTTAGGTAGGTATCCCCCAAATGTAACTTTTGGCCTTCATTACTATAGCCCATAGAAAAGCATCAAATAACACATTCAAAAAAGACAGTAAAAAAACAAAAACAAACAGGAGACAAAGGGCTGTGAGACATGGGTTTACATCTAGATACATGAAAAGTTGAAAGTATACAGAGGGGAAACAGAGGACGAAGAGCAGAGGGGCAAATGATTTTGGAGCAGGGGGAAAGGTCTCAGATTCTGGTGGTGTATGTGCGGGGCTATAGCGGTGTGCCAGCGCATCCGGCTAAACATCCTTGGGTACCGGTCGGTGTTGCAGAAGCGGGCCTTACTGAACCCCACCCGGAGGTCCTGGTACTCCGCGGGAATGGCGGAGAGGTTCAGGGCAGTTTCCAAGCTCCCAGGAAGACGTCCCGGGGCAGGCAGAGCTGATTTCAGGCAATGAGTGTGGCAGAACGGACTCCAGCCCACGATGACACCAGTAGACCAGTCAATCGAACGATTGTGTCGCTGGAGCCAAGAGAATCCCAAGACCACAGGAACCTGCGGAGACTCACTTAGCAGGAATTGGATCATCTCGCTGTGGTTCCTTTACACTCGTAGGTTGACGGAGTTGGTATGGTGGGTGACCCAGCCTTTTGAGCGCCCGTCCAGCATTCTAACATTCATGGGAATGGAGAGGGGTTGAGCAGGGATGCCCAGCACGGACATCAGGGTAATGTCCATAAGACTCATATCGGCCCCCAAGTCAATGAGTATCTGAAGAGACTTGGACTGGTCGTCCCACACCAGGGCGTCATGGAGAGGGGGGCGAATAGGGGGAGAAGCAAAATTGTCCTTAAGACCTACCAGAGTACTCATTCCTACCAATGAGCTAGGTCTCTTGAAGGGACAGGTAGACACATAATGACCGGTAGTATCACAATACAGACATCTCTGGGTGTTAGGTCTGCGTACGCGTTTGGCTGGAGACGGCCTAGCCCTGCCGAGCTGCATCAACTCGGGATGAGGTAAATCGTCAGACTTCGGAGGCTCTTGGAGGAACTCGGGTAAGCTTGGATCCTCTCGGGGGTGTAGACGTCGGGGACTTCCGGAGTTCATCAGATGCAAGGTGGGATCCTTGAGTGAGCGATTGGGACTGCAATCAGACCTCTTCTCCCTCCTACGTTCCCATAGCAGTCCATCGAGCCGGATGGTCAAAGCGATGAGTGAGTCGAGATCCGTAGGTAGTTCCCGGGCTTGAATCTCGTCCTTTACTTCCTCTGATAATCAGTGCAGGAACAGCTCTTCCGGGTTCAAGGCAATCTCCGCTGCCAGCGTGCGGAAATCCACCGCATAGTCTGCCACACTGAGGGAATTCTGCCGAAGCTGGAGTAACTTCCGGGTTCATAGTCTGCCGCACTGAGGGAGTCCTGCCGAAGCTGGAGTAACTTCCGGGTTCATAGTCTGCCGCACTGAGGGAGTCCTGCCGAAGCTGGAGTAACTTCCGGGTTCATAGTCTGCCGCACTGAGGGAGTCCTGCCGAAGCTGGAGTAACTTCCGGGTTCATAGTCTGCCACACTGAGGGAGTCCTGTCGAAGCTGGAGTAACTTCCGGTTCATAGTCTGCCACACCGAGGGAGTCCTGCCGAAGCTGGAGTAACTTCCAGGTTCATAGTCTGCCACACTGAGGGAGTCCTGCCGAAGCTGGAGTAACCTCTGGGTTCATAGTCTGCCACACTAAGGGAGTCCTGCCGAAGCTGGAGTAACTTCCAGATTCATAGTCTGCCACACTGAGGGAGTCCTGCCGAAGCTGGAGTAACTTCCGGGTTCATAGTCTGCCACACTGAGGAAGTCCTGCCGAAGCTGGAGTAACTTCCAGGTTCATAGTCTGCCACACTGAGGGAGTCCTGCCGAAGCTGGAGTAACTTCCGGGTTGATAGTCTGCCACACTGAGGGACTCCTGCCGAAGCTGGAGTAACTTCCGGGTTCATAGTCTGCCACACTGAGGGAGTCCTGCCGAAGCTGGAGTAACTTCCGGGTTCATAGTCTGCCACACTGAGGGAGTCCTGCCGAAGCTGGAGTAACTTCTGGGTTCATAGTCTGCCACACTGAGGGAGTCCTGCCGAAGCTGGAGTAACTTCCAGGTTCATAGTCTGACACACTGAGGGAGTCCTGCCGTAGCTGGAGTAATTTCTGGGTTCATAGTCTGCCACACTGAGGGAGTCCTGCCGAAGCTGGAGTAACTTCTGGGCACCCTCTCTCCCGGACACCGGAGCCTCAAAACATCTCACCTCTACCATGAATATCTGAGGCAGACGGCGGATTGTTGCTCCCACACCGCCGTGGCCCAGGCGACTGACCCCCCCCGGACAGCAGCCTATTAATGTACGGATATCCTTGAGTGGTCCGAGGGGAACGAAGAAGGCTACAACTCATGATGAGAGAGCGCTGGGAGAGAAAGGTCTGACAGTTTCTTGAATCTCCATCGTAGCACTCCGGAGGAGGTAACCGGGGTTCTCGGGAAACCGGGGTGACGTTGCTGCTACCAGTCGGGTTACCGAGGGGCTGGGAGGTTACCGTTGTGGGAATTGCTCCCGCAATGCGTCCAATGCTAGGTCGTGAAGTTTGGCCATTTCCATTCCATCAGACTGCGAAGCAACTCCTCGTACCTACCGATGGTGGCTCCTTGGGAGGAGATGGCGTTGCGGAGCTGGGCCAAGTCTGCTGGGTCAGTCATGGCCAGTTCGTACTATCACGTTTCAGGTAAGACCCAAATGCAGACTGTGTTGAAGTAACAATTTTTTTTACAGCAACGGGGCAGGCAAATGACAGGTCAAGGCAGGCAGGGATCGGTAATCCAGAGTAGGGAAAAGGTACAGGAAGACAGGCAGGCTCAGGCAGATTGGTCAGGCAGGCGGACTCAGAGTCCGGACAGGCAAGGGTCAAAACCAGGAGGGCGAGAAAAAGAGAGACTAGGGAAAAGCAAGAGCTGTGACAAAACGCTGGTTGACTTGACAAACAAGACAAACTGGCAACAGACAAACAGAGAACACAGGTATAAGTACCCAGGGGATAGTGGGGAAGATGGGCGACACCTGGAGGGGGGTGGAGACAAGCACAGGGACAGGTGAAACAGATCAGGGCGTGACAGACAAATTCAATGGATTGAGATGCATCCAATGCAAAAATATCTGAACCTTAAACTGACAGATTTGGATGGGGATTTACCGTTGAAGTCGGAAGTTTACATACACCTTAGCCAAATACATTTAAACTCAGTTTTTCACAATTCCTGACATTTAATCCTATAAAAATGTCCCTGTATTAGGTCAGTTAGGATCACCACTTTATTTTAAGAATGTGAAATGTCAGAATAATAGTAGAGAGAATGATTTCCGCTTTTATTTCTTTCATCACATTCCCAGTGGGTCAGAAGTTTACATACACTCAATTAGTATTTGGTTGCATTGCCTTTAAATTATTTAACTTGTGTCAAACATTTTGGGTAGCCTTCCACAAGCTTCCCACAATAAGTTGGGGGAATTTTGGCCCATTCCTCCTGACAGAGCTGGTCTAACAGAATCAAGTTTGTAGGCCTTGCTCGCACATGCTTTTTCAGTTCTGCTCACAAATTTTCTGTAAGATTGAGGTCAAGGCTTTTTGATGGCCACTCCAATACCTTGACTTTGTTGTCCTTAAGCCATTTTGCCACAACTTTGGAAGTATGCTTGGGGTCATTGTTCATTTGGAAGACCCATTTGTGACCAAGCTTTAACTTCCTGACTGATGTCTTGAGATGTTGCTTCTATATATCCACGTAATTTTCCTGCCTCATGATGCCATCTATTTTGTGAAGTGCACCAGGCCCTCCTGCAGCAAAGCATCCCCATAACATGATGCTGCCCCCCCGTGCTCCACAGTTGGGATGGTGTTCTTCGGCTTGCAAGCATCCCCCTTTTCCTCCAAACTTAACGATGGTCATTATGGCCAAACAGTTCTATTTTTGTTTCATCAGACCAGAGGACATTTCTCCAAAAAGTACAATCTTTGTCCCCATGTGCAGTTGCAAACTGTAGTCTGGATTTTTTATGGAGGTTTTGGAGCAGTGGCTTTTTCCTTGCTAAATGGCCTTTCAGGTTATGTCGATATAGGACTCGTTTTACTGTGGATATTGATACTTTTGTACCTGTTTCCTCCAGCATCTTCACAAGGTCCTTTACTGTTGTTCTGGGATTGATTTGCACTTCTCGCACCAAAGTACGTTCATCTCTTAGGGACAGAACTATTGTTTGTGCAGATGAACGTGGTACCTTCAGGCGTTTGGAAATTGCTCCCAAGGATGAACCAGACTTGTGCAGGTCAACAATTTTTTTCTGAGGTCTTGGCTGATTCCTTTTGATTTTCCCATGATGTCAAGCAAAGAAGCACTGATTTTGAAGGAAGGCCTTGAAAAACATCCACAGGTACACCTCCAATTGACTTCAAATTATGTCAATTAGCCTATCAGAAGCTTCTAAAGCCATGACATAATTTTCTGGGATTTTCTAAGCGTCAATTTAGTGTATGTAAACATCTGACCCACTGGAATTGTGATACAGTGAATTATAAGTGAAATAATCTGTCTGTAAACAATTGTTGTAAAAATTACTTCTGTCAGTCACAAAGTAGAGATTTGTTAAGAAGAGATTTGTGGAGTGGTTGAAAAATGAGTTTTAATGACTCCAATCTAAGTGTATGTAAACTTCCGACTTCAACTCTATGTTAACATTTTTTCCTGTTATTACTGCAAGGTATCAATACAAATCACAGCATAGATTACAGGTCCTCTGACTGAGAGTGTGAATTATGTTATTGATTTGACCTTTAATTAAGGTTGTAAGTCAATTAAGGTATTCTTTATTTGCAATAATGACCTGTCAGAGTAGCATATCCATATGTGCATATCCTTCTTTTTGTTAGTTAAGGGGATTTACAAATGTCAGCCAGGAAACAATCTGACCTGGCAACGTGTGGCTCCTAGGAGGAATATTGGTAGACAACAGAGGAACATTGCTGCAACGAATAAATTTGATAGACAGAGGTTAGATCGAGCAGGAGGTTGAAAATTCAGGGTTCAGCCAAACAGTCTCAGGAATGAATGTATGTGTGTGTGTGTGCATCTGTGTGTGTGTTCGACAGCTGTTCATTAGTACATTACAACCACACTGGTTATTTCCAAAACGGGCAGCACCACTGGGTATGATGGAATGGCCTGTTTCCTCAATGAATGAAATGAGGAAACAATGGAGAAAAAAGAGGAAGACTGTCACTGTCCACCATCCTTGGGTGCTGAATGTCAAGTATGAGATTTTTTGTTTACTTTAGAATTGGAACCTTTTACTACTGTGACAATGTCTACTCAAGTATGCCCAGCCCAAAACACACCTAATTCAACAAATAAAGGACTTAATGAATCAGGTGCGCTAGTTCTGGCCCAGAACAACATAAATATGCAATCTTGTGGGCACTCAAGTAATGGATTAGGTCTACTGAATTGACAGATAGCCTACATAATAATGTCTACTAAATGACCATTTATAAGTCCGTGTCCGAGTCAGAATGGCCCATAGGGTAGGATGTTTCTGTAGTGAGGCAGCTTGATGTACCAGTACACCCCCTGGACAGGACACTAGTCTATTTTATTGTCATACAACAACATAATATACATTTTATTTTCATGCTTGAATAAGAAATAAAAGACGATGGAATGTCCACACAGTATGTCTGACGGAGCTACATCTATAATGCTTGAATGTGCATACAGGGTTTCTCTAACATATGACCAATGGACACTTCTATTTCTATGAGCTGTAAATTAAACTTAAAAACACCTGGCTGTACCTGCAGTTTAACTAGCACTTCTCTGCAGTATGCTAGTTTCTGCAGTACAGAGGGTCATTGGAGGCAAGGGTTTGCCTCCCGAGTTGACTGTGGGATGTCAAATTGGCACATATTCCCTACCTCCCCTTCCTGGCTCACCCTCACTCTCTGACTCTCACTTAGCCTCTCACCTGTCTTTAGTGCTCTTCCGCTCCATCTCTCCCCATTTCTGCCTGTTGTCTTATCTCGCTCTCTCTCCATCTCTCTCATGACACCGCAAGAGAAGCAAACACATCCATGTGTGTGTCCCTGCCTTCCTCTTCACCCATCACCCCCATCTCTCTCTCCCTCCGGTCTCTGTCTTCTCTCTCCTCCATAAGAGGAGTAAACACATCCATGTGTGTGTCCCTGCCTTCCTCTTCACCCATCACCCCTCTCTCCCTCCGATCTCTGTCTTCTCTCTCCTCTATAAGAGGAGTAAACACATCCATGTGTGTGTCCCTGCCTTCCTCTTCACCCATCACCCCTCTCTCCCTCCGATCTCTGTCTTCTCTCTCCTCTATAAGAGGAGTAAACACATCCATGTGTGTGTCCCTGCCTTCCTCTTCACCCATCACCCCCATCTCTCTCCCTCTCCGGTCTCTGTCTTCTCTCTCCTCCATAAGATAAGCAAACACATCAATGTGTGTGTCCCTGCCTTCCTCTTCACCCATCACCCCTCTCTCCCTCCGATCTCTGTCTTCTCTCTCCTCTATAAGAGGAGTAAACACATCCATGTGTGTGTCCCTGCCTTCCTCTTCACCCATCACCCCCATCTCTCTCTCTCTCCGGTCTCTGTCTTCTCTCTCCTCTATAAGAGGAGTAAACACATCAATGTGTGTGTCCCTGCCTTCCTCTTCACCCATCACCCCTCTCTCCCTCCGATCTCTGTCTTCTCTCTCCTCCATAAGAGGAGTAAACACATCCATGTGTGTGTCCCTGCCTTCCTCTTCACCCATCACCCATCTCTCCCTCCGATCTCTGTCTTCTCTCTCCTCCATAAGAGGAGTAAACACACCAATGTGTGTGTCCCTGCCTTCCTCTTCACCCATCACCCCCATCTCTCTCTCTCTCCGGTCTCTGTCTTCTCTCTCCTCCATAAGAGAAGCAAACACATCCATGTGTGTGTCCCTGCCTTCCTCTTCACCCATCACCCCCATCTCTCTCCCTCTGGTCTCTGTCTTCTCTCTCCTCTATAAGAGGAGTAAACACATCCATGTGTGTGTCCTGATGTGAGGCTTGAGATGCTCGAGTTAGAGTGTTGACACAGCAGGCTCTGTCGCCTCAGATTAAAAGAGATTATAGAATGGGAACAAGATAGAAGTCTCACGCCAGGAGAGAATCGTGGGTCGTGTTCAGCACAAAATTGAAGAAAATGGTCCGAAACAGGGAGGTATTATCTGAACAAGAAATGCTTGTTTTTCACGTTCCGTTGCACAAGTCTTTTAAAAAAGTCTCCCTTATATAGCTTGAGAAAACTAGGCCTTTAAACTATCAACAGTTTCCTATGGAGATTCTCAATTGGATTTGCTCAACTCCTGCATTCTCTCTCCTCCGTCCTCTATTGCCTCCTTTTGAAAAAGGTAAATAGTAATCGAGTAGAGGCGGCGAGGAGAGGGAAAGTGCACGAAAATACGCTTGTATGAAATTAGACTCTCCTTCTCCAATTGCTCGTCATTAGGCAAATTACGTTCACAGGGTGAAATCCCAAAATGAATGTATAAAGTAATAAAAATTAATTTAACTAGTTGTGCAATACATTTTATAGATAAAATGATAAGTAGCATATAATTTTTAAATGTTTGCATGCTTTTCTCCTTCGAGAAAACAATAGCTGATTGAAAGGGGTGATTTTCAAACTCTTTTGCGAAAGACTCAGGTAGGATACACATGTGCTTCCTTGCCAAAAGGAGGCTATAAAGAAGGGGTCTTCCATTTGCCTACTAACGAATTGACACTCTTCTCGACCACTTACACACTACCGTTCAAAAGTTTGGTCCTTGTTTTTGAAAGAAAACCAGATTTTTTTGTCCATTAAAATAACATAAAATTGATCCGAAATACAGTGTAGACATGGTTAATGTTGTAAATGACTATTGTAGCTGGAAACGGCTGATTTTTAATGGAATAATCTACATAGGCGTACAGAGGCCCATTATCAGCAACCATCATTCCTGTGTTCCAATGGCACGTTGTGTTAGCTAATCCAAGTTTATCATTTTAAAAGGCAAATTGATCATTACAAAACCCTTTTGCAATTATGTTAGCACAGCTGGAAACTGTGTCCTGATTAAAGAAGCAGTAAAACTGGCCTTCTTTAGACTAGTTGAGTATCTGGAGCGTCAGCATTTGTGGGTTCAATTACAGGCTCAAAATTGCCAGAAACAAGTCTCACTTGTATGGAAATTCTTTGGTTGCGCAAACCTACAGTTTCATCAGCTGTCCGGGTGGCTGGTCTCAGACGATCATGCAGGTGAAGAAGCCAGATGTGGAGGTCCTAGGCTGCCGTGGTTACATGTGGTCTGCGGTTGTGGTTAAAATGGCGCCGGAAGAAATGGCAGCAGATTTACGGGCGCCCAACCAATTGTGCTATTATGTGTTTTTTCCCCCGCATTATTTGTAACTTATTTTGTACATAATGTTTCTGCAACCGTATCTTAAGGCAAAAAAGAGCTTCCTGATATCAGGACAGCGATCACTCACCTCGGATTAGACTAAATATTTTTCTACAACAAGCAGGAAGCACAGGACATTCTCCAAACACCCGACAGGGCCGACATCCCCGTTATTTGCAAGAGGAAGCGACGCAGGTACAGAGGACAGAGCCGGATGCCTGGTCAGGACCACGAGAAGGCGACTGGGAAAGCTGCCGTTACTGTCAATACTACTCGCCAACGTGCAATCATTGGACAATAAATTAGACGAAGTACGATCACGAATATCCTACCAACGGGACATCAAAAACTGTAATATCCTATGTTTCACGGAATCGTGGCTGAATGACGACATGGATATTCTAATATGCTGCGCTACCATGCGCAGTACTCTCCTGTACATTGCTGGTGCAGCGGGATATACGCTGCACCAGCAAGATAGAACAGCACGACAAGGGGGGCTGTCTGTGCATATTTGTAAACAACAGCTGGTGCACGAAATCTAAGGGAGTAACTAGATTTTGCTCGCCTGAAGTGGAGTATCTTGTGATAAAATGCAGACCACACTATTTGCCTAGAGAGTTTTCAGCTATACTTTTCGTGGCTGTTTATTTACCACCACAGACAGATTATGGCACTAAGACCACACTCAGTCAGCTGTATAAGGAAATAAGCAAACAGGAAACCAGTCACCCAGAGGCGGCGCACCTAGTGGCCAGAGACTTTAATGCAGGGAAAAATCAGTCCTACCAAATTTCTATCAACATGTTAAATGTGCAACCAGAGGGAAAAAAATCTAGATCACCTGTACGCCGCACACAGAGACGCGTACAAAGCTCTCCCTCGCCCCCCATTTGGTAAATCCGACCACAACTCCATCCTCCTGATTCCTGCTTACAAGCAAAAATTAAAGCAGGAAGCACCAGTGACTCGGTCTATAAAAAAGTGGTCAGATGAAGCAGATGATAAACAAGAGGACTGTTTTGCTATCACAGACTGGAACATGTTCCGGGATTCTTCCGATGGCATTGAGGAGTACACCACAGTCACATCAGGCTTTATCAATAAGTGCATCAAGGATGTCGTCCCCACAGTGACTGTACGTACATACCCCAACCAGAAGCCATGGATTAATGGCAACATTCGTACTGAGCTAAAGGGTAGAGCTGCCGCTTTCAAGGTGCGGGACTCTAACCTGGAAGTTTACAAGAAATCCTGCTATGCCCTGCGACGAACCATCAAACAGGCAAAGCGTCAATACAGGGCTAAGATTGAATCATACTACACCGGCTCCGACGCTCGTCTTATGTGGCAGGACTTGCAAACTATTACAGACTACAAAGGAAAGCACAGCCGCCAGCTGCCCAGTGACACAAGCCTACCAGACGAGCTAAATCACTTCTATGCTCGCTTCGAGGCAAGCAACAATGAGGCATGCATGAGAGCATCAGCTGTTCCAGACGACTGTGTGATCACGCTCTCCGTAGCCGGCGTGAGTAAGACCTTTAAACAGGTCAACATTCACAAGGCTACGGGGCCAGACGGATTACCAGGGCGTGTGCTGACCAACTGGCAGGTGTCTTCACTGACATTTTCAACATGTCCCTGATTGAGTCTGTAATAGCAACATGTTTCAAGCAGACCACCATAGTCCCTGTGCCCAAGAACATGAAGGCAACCTGCGTAAATGACTACAGACCCGTAGCACTCATGTCCGTAGCCATGAAGTGCTTTGAAAGGCTCACATCAACACCATTATCCCAGAATCCCTAGACCAACTCCAATTTTGCATACCACCCAAACAGATCCAAAGATGACGCAATCTCTATTGCACTCCACACTGCCCTTTCCCACCTGGACAAAAGGAACACTTATGTGAGAATGCTATTCATTGACTACAGCTCAGTGTTCAACACCATAGTACCCTCAAAGCTCATCACTAAGCGAAGGACTCTGGGACTAAACACCTCCCTCTGCAACTTAAAAAAAAAAATGTAATTTTATTTCACCTTTATTTAACCAGGTAGGCTAGTTGAGAACAAGTTCTCATTTGCAACTGCGACCTGGCCAAGATAAAGCATAGCAGTGTGAACAGACAACAGAGTTACACATGGAGTAAACAATTAACAAGTCAATGACACAGTAGAAAAAAAGAGAGTCTATATACATTGTGTGCAAAAGGCATGAGGAGGTAGGCAAATAATTACAATTTTGCAGATTAACACTTGAGTGATAAATGATCAGATGGCCATTTACAGGTAGAGATATTGGTGTGCAAAAGACCAGAAAAGTAAATAAATAAAAACAGTATGGGGATGAGGTAGGTAAAATTGGGTGGGCTATTTACCAATAGACTATGTACAGCTGCAGCGATCGGTTAGCTGCTCAGATAGCAGATGTTTGAAGTTGGTGAGGGAGATAAGTCTCCAACTTCAGCGATTTTTGCAATTCGTTCCAATCACAGGCATCAGAGAACTGGAACGAAAGGCGGCCAAATGAGGTGTTGGCTTTAGGGATGATCAGTGAGATACACCTGCTGGAGCGCGTGCTACGGGTGGGTGTTGCCATCGTGACCAGTGAACTGAGATAAGGCGGAGCTTTACCTAGCATGGACTTGTAGATGACCTGGAACCAGTGGGTCTGGCGACGAATATGTCGCGAGGGCCAGCCGACTAGAGCATACAGGTCGCAGTGGTGGGTGGTATAAGGTGCTTTAGTGACAAAACGGATGGCACTGTGATAAACTGCATCCAGTTTGCTGAGTAGAGTGTTGGAAGCTATTTTGTAGATGACGTCGCCGAAGTCGAGGATCGGTAGGATAGTCAGTTTTACTAGGGTAAGTTTGGCGGTGTGAGTGAAGGAGGCTTTGTTGCGGAATAGAAAGCCGACTCTAGATTTGATTTTTCGATTGGAGATGTTTGATATGAGTCTGGAAGAAGAGTTTACAGTCTAGCCAGACACCTAGGTACTTATAGATGTCCACATATTCAAGGTCGGAACCATCCAGGGTGGTGATACTAGTCAGGCGTGCGGGTGCAGGCAGCGAACGGTTGAAAAGCATGCATTTGGTTTTACTAGCGTTTTAAGAGCAGTTGGAGGCCACGGAAGGAGTGTTGTATGGCATTGAAGCTCGTTTGGAGGTTAGATAGCACAGTGTCCAAGGACGGGCCGGAAGTATATAGAATGGTGTCGTCTGCGTAGAGGTGGATCAGGGAATCGCCCGCAGCAAGAGCAACATCATTGATATATACAGAGAAACTGGATCCTGGACATCTTGACGGGCCGCCCCCAGGTGGTGAGGGTAGGTAGCAACACATCTGCCACGCTGATTCTCAACACTGGAGCTCCACAAGGGTGCATGCTCAGTACTCTCCTGTACTCCCTGTTCACCCATGACTGCATGGCCAGGCACGACTCCAACACCATCATTAAGTTTGCAGACGACACAACAGTGGTAGGCCTGATCACCGACAACAATGAGACAGCTTATAGGGAGGAGGTCAGAGACCTGGCCGTGTGGTACCAGAATAACAACCTATCCCTCAAAGTAACCTAGACTAAGGAGATGATTGTGGACTACAGGAAATGGAGGACAGCGCATGCCCCCATTCTCATCGACGGGGCTGTAGTGGAGCAGTTTGAGAGCTTCAAGTTCTTTGATGTCCACATCAACAACAACCTAGAATGGTGCAAACACACCGAGACAGTCGTGAAGAGGACACGACAAAGCCTATTCCCCCTCAGGAAACTAAAAAGATTTGGCATGGGTCCTGAGATCCTCAAAAGGTTCTACAGCTGGAACATCGAGAGCGTCCTGGTTGCATCACTGCCTGGTACGGCAATTTCTCGGCCTCTGACCGCAAGGCACTACAGAGGGTAGTGCGTACGGCCCAGTACATCACTGGGGCTAAGCTGCCTGCCATCCAGGGCCTCTACACCAGGCGGTGTCAAAGGAAGGCCCTAAAAATGGTCAAAGACCCCAGCCACCCCAGTCATAGAGTGTTCTCTCTACTACGGCATGGCAAGCGGTACCGGAGTGCCAAGTCTAGGACCAAAAGGCTTCTCAAGTTTTCACCCTCAAGCCATAAGACTCCTGAACAGGTAATCAAATGGCTAACCGGGCTATCTGCATTGTGTCCCACCACCCGCCAACCCCTCTTTACGCTACTGCTACTCTCTGTTCATCATATATGCATAGTCACTTTAATCATATCTACATATACAGTCGTGGCCAAAAGTTTTGAGAATGACACAATATTAATTTCCACAAGTTTGCTGCTTCAGTGTCTTTGGATATTTTTGTCAGATGTTACTATGGAGTACTGAAGTATAATAACAAGCATTTCATAAGTGTCAAAGGCTTTTATTGACAATTACATGAAGATGATGCAAAGAGTCAATATTTGCAGTGTTGACCGTTCTTTTTCAAGACCTCTGCAATCCATCCTGGCATGCTGTCAATTAACTCCTGGGCCACATCCTGACTGATGGCATCCCATTCTGGCATCATCAGAATTTGTGTTTGTTTTTTTTGTCCACCCGCTTCTGGAGGATTGGCCACAGGTTCTCAATGGGATTAAGGTCTGGGGAGTTTCCTGGCCATGGACCCAAAATATCAATGTTTGTTTGTTTGTTAGATGTTTGTTTGTTGCCTTATGGAAAGGTGCTCCATCTTGCTGGAAAAGACATTGTTCATCACCAAACTGTTCCTGGATGGTTGGGAGAAGATGCTCTCGGAGGATGTGTTGGTACCATACTTTATTTATTATATAATGTTACTTACCCTACATTATTCATCTCATATGCATACGTATATACTGTACTCTATATCATCGACTGTATCCTTATGTAATACATGTATCACTAGCCACTTTAAACTATGCCACTTTGTTTACATACTCATCTCATTTGTACATACTGTACTCGATACCATCTACTGTATCTTGCCTATGCTGCTCTGTACCATCACTCATTCATATATCCTTATGTACATATTCTTTATCCCCTTACACTGTGTACAAGACAGTAGTTTTGGAATTGTTAGTTAGATTACTTGTTATTACTGCATTGTCGGAACTAGAAGCACAAGCATTTCGCTACACTCGCATTAACATCTGCTAACCATGTGTATGTGACAAATAAAATTCGATTTGATTTGATTTGATTTGATATTCATGGCTGAGTTCTTAGGCAAAATTGTGAGTGAGCCCACTCCCTTGGCTGAGAAGAAACCCCACACATGAATGGTCTCAGGATGCTTTACTGTTGGCATGACACAGGACTGATGGTAGCGCTCACCTTGTCTTCTCTGGACAAGCTTTTTTCAGGATGCACCAAACAATTGAAAAGGGGATTCATCAGAGAAAATTACTTTACACCAGTCATCAGCAGTCCAATCCCTGTACCTTTTGCAGAATATCAGTCTGTCCCTGATGTTTTTCCTGGAGAGAAGTGGCTTCTTTGCTGTCCTTCTTGACACCAGGCCATCCTCAAAGTCTTCGCCTCACTGTGCGTGCAGATGCACTCACACCTGCCTGCTGCCATTCCTGAGCAAGCTCTGTACTGGTGGTGCCCCGATCCCGTAGCTGAATCAACTTTAGGAGACGGTCCTGGCGCTTGCTGGACTTTCTTGGGCGCCGTGAAGCCTTCTTCACAACAATTGAACCGCTCTACTTGAAGTTCTTGATGATCCGATAAATGGTTGATTTAGGTGCAATATCCTTGCATGTGAAGCCCTTTTTGTGCAAAGCAATGATGACGGCACGTGTTTCCTTGCAGGTGACCATGGATGACAGAGGAAGAACAATGATTCCAAGCACCACCCTCCTTTTGAAGCATCCAGTCTGTTATTCGAACTCAATCAGCATGACAGAGTGATCTCCAGCCTTGTCCTCGTCAACACTCGTCAATGAGATAATCACTGACATGATGTCAGCTGGTCCTTTTGTGGCAGGGTTGAAATGCAGTGGAAATGTTTTTTGGGGATTCAGTTCATTTGCATGGCAAAGATGGACTTTGCAATTAATTGCAATTCATCTGACCACTTCATAACATTCTGGAGTATTTGCAAATTGCCATCATACAAACTGAGGCAGCAGACTGTGAAAATAAATATTTGTGTCATTCTCAAAACTTTTGGCCACGACTGTACATACTACCTCAATCAGCCTGACTAACCGGTGTCTATGTAGCCTTGCTACTTTATAGCCTCGCTACTGTATATAGCCTGTCTTTTTACTGTTGTTTTATTTCTTTACTTACCTATTGTTCACCTAACAACTTGTTTGCACTATTGGTTAGAGCCTATAAGTAAGCATTTCACTGTAAGGTCTACCTGTTGTATTCGGCGCACGTGACAAAAACTTTCATTTGATTAGAGGCCGGTTGGATGTACTGCCAAATTCTCTAAAATGACGTTGGAGGTGGCTAATATCAGAGAAATTAACATTAAATTCTATGGCAACAGCTCTGGTGGACATTCTTGCAAGTCTGCATGCCAATTGCACGCTCCCTAAAAACTTGAGACATCTGTGGCGTTGTGTTGTGTGACGAAACTGCACATTTTAGAGTGGCCTTTTATTGTCCCCAGCACAAGGTGCACCTGTGTAATGATCATGCTGTTGAATCAGCTTCTTGATATTCCTCACCTGTCAGGGGGATGGATTATCTTGGCAAAAGAGAAATGCTCAGGGATATTAACAAAGTTCTGCACAACATTTGAATGAAATAAGCTTTGCGCTCATATGGAACATTTCTGGGATCTTTTATTTTAGCTCATGAACCATACGACCAACACTTTACTGGTTGCGTTTATATTTTGGTACAGTATAGTTACACCGAATATGTACACCGCAAATGTGCACTGCAAATAGGTTTGAGCATTTCTGCAATATGCAGATGGTACCTCCATTTTTAGACTTTAAAATGAATAATGTGATTATTGAAGAATATAACTTTGGGCTCTCCAACCCTGTTCCTTGAGAGCTACCCTCCTGTAGGTTTTTGGTCAAACCTAAGTTGTAACTAACCTGATTCACCTTAACATCCAGTTAATTATTCGAATCAGGTGCGCTAGATTAGGGTTCTGGAACAGGGTAGGAGAGCCCTCATGAGCTTAGTTTAACTGTCATCCATTCCCCATCAGAACCCAAATTATAAATGTATCATAAATGTTCTCCATTTGGTCTACTACCCCCACAACTGTCACAGGACTTGTCTGAAGGTAACTGGAAGTCCAAAACAAAAGTATTTCCTGAGCTTTCTGACATCTCCTAGATATAGGACAGGCACTTCAAAATGTTATTCCTTATAATATTTCTGGGACTGTCAGTTTTTTAAACATTTATGAATGTATTATTCAATGCGTTTCTATGGGCTATAGTAAAGGCAAAATGCAATATTTTATCAAATAATAATAATACTTTTTAAAAACTATACAGTGGTCCTAAATTCTAAATCAAACAGATAAAAAGATCTGTGTGCTAACCACCTTAAAACAATTCCATATGTAAGTTTGGTAGAACCCCCACACAAGAATTTTAGAGGTTAAGTTTGGATTTCATTACAAATGTTCTTGGGTATCTCCATGGTAACAGGAACTTTACGAGCATTCCCAAGTACATTGGCAACTCACTACAGACAGTCGGTGTGACATGCACTGCCACACCAACCCTGAAAGTATGTGTGACACACACACACACACACACACACACAAACCATGACACACAAACCCGTAGGTCAAATCAACAGTGACTTGTATCTTCCATACAGACAATATAATATGCAAATGATTTTGTTAACTTTTTTGTTCATTAGCAGCTTCACAGTATGACAGCATTCCATGTACCCAAATTGTGATATACCACACACACACGCACACGCACGCGCACGCACATGCACACACACACACACACCTAACACAAATAGGTAGACCTACAACACAATAAACAGTACCGAGGTCTGGGTATTCCTGGTTTTACACATGCCTGCATGCTTTTCAAATCTGCAGCTTCCAGAAGTGACAGAGTTGGCACAGTCGGAGTGGTGGTGCCAAGGGAAATGGATTGACACAGTCGGAGTGGTGGTGTCAGGGGAAATGGATTGACACAGTCGGAGTGGTGGTGCCAAGGGAAATGGATTGACACAGTCGGAGTGGTGGTGCCAAGGGAAATGGATTGACACAGTCGGAGTGGTGGTGTCAGGGGAAATGGATTGACACAGTCGGAGTGGTGGTGTCAGGGGAAATGGATTGACACAGTCGGAGTGGTAGTGTCAGGGGATATGGATTGACACAGTCGGAGTGGCGGTGCCAAGGGAAATGGATTGACACAGTCGGAGTGGTGGTGTCAGGGGAAATGGATTGACACAGTCAGAGTGGTAGTGTCAGGGGATATGGATTGACACAGTCGGAGTGGCGGTGCCAAGGGAAATGGATTGACACAGTCGGAGTGGTGGTGTCAGGGGAAATGGATTGGCACAGTCAGAGTGGTAGTGTCAGGGGATATGGATTGACACAGTCGGAGTGGCGGTGCCAAGGGAAATGGATTGACACAGTCGGAGTGGTGGTGTCAGGGGAAATGGATTGACACAGTCGGAGTGGTGGTGCCAAGGGAAATGGATTGACACAGTCGGAGTGGTGGTGCCAAGGGAAATGGATTGGCACAGTCGGAGTGGCGGTGCCAGGGGAAATGGATTGGCACAGTCGGAGTGGCGGTGCCAGGGGAAATGGATTGGCACAGTCAGAGTGGCGGTGCCAGGGGAAATGGATTGACACAGTCGGAGTGGTGGTGCCAGGGGAAATGGATTGGCACAGTCGGAGTGGCGGTGCCAGGGGAAATGGATTGGCACAGTCGGAGTGGCGGTGCCAGGGGAAATGGACTGACACAGTCGGAGTGGTGGTGTCAGGGGAAATGGATTGGCACAGTCGGAGTGGCGGTGCCAGGGGAAATAGATTGACACAGTCGGAGTGGTGGTGCCATGGGAAATGGATTGGCACAGTCAGAGTGGTGGTGCCAGGGGAAATGGATTGGCACAGTCGGAGTGGCGGTGCCAGGGGAAATGGATTGGCACAGTCGGAGTGGCGGTGCCAGGGGAAATGGATTGGCACAGTCGGAGTGGCGGTGCCAGGGGAAATGGATTGGCACAGTCGGATTGGCGGTGCCAGGGGAAATGGATTGGCACAGTCGGAGTGGCGGTGCCAGGGGAAATGGATTGACACAGTTGGAGTGGTGGTGCCAGGGGAAATGGATTGGCACAGTCGGAGTGGCGGTGCCAGGGGAAATGGATTGACACATGGCCCACCCGTGCCAGGCCAACTCGTGGGGAGAGATAGAAGGGGGGGACTGAGGGGAGGTTGGAACTTTTGCATCTTAAATTCCACAACATCTGTTTGGTAGTCACGTGCAACACAGTATAGTGAGGATGATGTTGGGTTCGCAGGTGAGCACTTTAATTGGTGTGTGTGTGTGTGGGTGCGTGTATGTGTATAGGGTGGGGGGTATGGAGGGATGGGAGTGTGTCGGAGTGTGTGTGAGGAGGGGTGGGTTGATGATGTAAGGCACATTTTTATTTTGCAGTGTTTGGTTAGGCAATGTTTAGTGTGTTAAAAATGGTCTTGAACTAATGGAAGAACATCTCTGCATCAGACTTTTGGCATGGAAGGCATGGCCATTTCTACAGGCTTACCCATGAAGTCTGACAACGACATCACAATTGGTAGTATAACAACTGGGATGAGAGTGATTTAAAATAGCTGAGTATGGTTCATTTGTAGTTGAAAAAGGCTACATTCTTGTATTATGGTTATAAGGGGTCATGGTTTTCATCTCATATACTATCCTTATTCTGATACGGTCAAAAGCCTGCACACTCTTCTTGACTTGAATTTTCAGAGGGTAGGGGGGCAATGAAGCTTCACCCTTCTCATGGGTTTCCAACACACACATGCACACACACCCTTCCCCCTCTTCTCATGCCTGTTGGCACTATGGGGAAAAGTACCTCTCCATTTATCTGCCCCCCCCCCCCCCCCCCCCCCCCCCCCCCACTCCCTGATGCCAGCCGACGGGCCTCGTGGCGTGCCATCTGCTGCGGCCCCCTCCCCAAACTTCTCAGCATCCTACCCATAAGCTATCTCTCTAGCCCGGTTCTGGGCATCACCAAACAGGATGCTTTAGCGCGGATCACTTCATCCTTAATACTCCCGTCAGCCAGCACGCAGGAGCAAGGAGGCAGAATACCAAATACACACATATGTTTACAATAATACACATCATTTGTATCAACAGATATCTATATAGTCGGATGTAGCCTCCAGTTTACACAAACCGATATCCAAAAACGAAGACATAATACAATGTATGTAGTGCACAATGTAAACGGCTAGATGCACATGAATGCACCCACACACTCGCACACTCACACACACACACACACACACACACACACACACACACACACACACACACACACACACACACAAGGAAGCACCACTCACAGTACTGCACACTCCCTTAATCACACTATGGCTGGTGTAAAAATCTCCCTAGAGACCCTCCACTGCCGTAGGCTCAGCTGTCCAGTGTGTGTGTATACTTTATATTCTGACCGTCCCGCCCTCGGACTTTCACACCAGCCTTTAACAATCTAGATATGTCATATATTACAAACCCAGATCCATCTACAGCAAAACATGGTGATGGATGTTAATCAGTCTCATGTTTCATCTTCTAAACTCTGCTCTTTATACCCCCCCCCCCCCCCCCCCCCCCCCTCCCGGGGGTAAAAGAGAAGCCATGCCAAAAGGGTAATTAAATGTTTTTAAACCTGTCCCCTTGGAGGACACAGAATGGTGCGGGAGAAATTAATAAGAGAGGCCTACAGCAATTGTAAGCGTAAGGAGATGTATTATGTACAAAGGTTGGGTTTAAATGTAGTTTTCAATCCAGTCAATTCAGGTGAATTTAAATTAAATTCAGTTATTGAATTTTTTTGAAACATGGGATGATTTAATTAATTTACTGAAATTCAGGAATAATGTGAAAACCAATCAGGGCATTCGCTCGATATCTGAGAAATAATCTGCACATCTCCTCATGTGGTTTAATGAGATTAAGCACAAATTGCTTCACCAGACCATTGGGTATATAGCTCACTTTGTACGTGGTGTGGACGGCCTTTTCAAAGTTTGTAAGGGTCATATTCATTTGCAGCAGCACAGGTCCTTGCTACTTTTTCCAGTATTCTACTAATCATGAATGTACACAGGCTACAGTATGTGGATGGACTCACCTCAATGCATCCTTGTGCTCTGCTGCCTATACAGTGGTATTCAGATGGTCATGACTGAAGGGAACGAGGGAAGGAAGTGATGCAAGACTATTGGGATGGCGCTTCGGTTGCCGTGGCACCCAGCATGAAGTCAGGCTTGCTGTGTGGGAGGGGGGGGGGGTTTAGCGAGCGAGAGAGAGCAAAAGAGAGAGAGAGGGAGAGGGAGAGGGAGAGAAAGAGAGAGAGAGAGAGAGACAGAGAAAAGAGAATAAGAAAGAGGGGAGGGGGAAGCCAGGATAATTTGTGATGGGGCTCATTTGCACAACCACACTTAATTGGCTACAACAATTAATTCATGTGTTGGAAAGTTGGCACGTTAATTTAAGAGGGTTTTAATAAGCGATTAGAGGGACATAAAGTTAAGTATTATTTGTATTTTTAGGGAATATTTATTTGGTTGATATTGTAAATATTAAGTCACTTTGCCATTGATTAGCATCACTATCAATCCCCTACTTTTCAAATCTTCCCCTTCCCAGACCCTCCCCCCACATACTCTCCCAAATTATAGTGTCTCTTAGTTTGTCCCCCTTAAACTCACCCTCTTTTCTCTCTCCCTCTCTCTATTTCTCCCTTCGTATGAAATATTGCATGAATAATGAGCGGAGCAGGTTGGAATCCTGGAGAAGATGTCCTTGGAGATGAATGCATTTTCAGCAGAATAATTAAGTTAATTAACAAATTCACATGCATATTCATCAGCCTTTTAATGTCTTCTCCGCAAGGTTTGATGAGCAGTGGGGTAATAACCATCTCATTTGCATACGGCGTTCACAGAACTCTTCGTTAAAAAGAGTGGGAGAGAGGAAAATGTCAGAAAGGGAAAAACAACAAACAAGAGCAAAACACGAGGAGACGTGAGAGGAAAGCAGCGGCACAATACCTCTGAGGTGAGGGGGTGGAGGCAGTGATACCGTGTGACACGGACCGGTGTAAGGCGCCACGGCGATGACGGATGGGTGACATTAGGAGGGCCGGTCCACATGAGCCCTCCACCCCTCCCTGGCAGATTGACTTTCTGAGACATCTCTGTTCTGTCGTCTTCTCTCTCCCTCCATGCTTCTGTCTCTGTTTTCTCTCTCCTTCTTTCCCCTCCTACACTTCCCAACCTCTCCGTCTTATCTCTGTCAAATTCGACCCCCCTCACTTTGTCTGTTTCTATCTCTCTCTCTCAGTTGCTCTCTCTCTCTGCATGTCATATTTCCTTTTTTCTCTCGCTTTCTCTCTGTATGTTTCTGAAATGCATATCGGATGAATACAATGTAATCATGTGTCGGAGTCCTTTCATTACTCTCTCTCATTTTACTCTCTCTTTCTCTCTCTCTCTGCCTTCCACACTCTATCTCTCCATCTCTCGCCGGAGGGCAGTCTGCTGCTCCTGGCTCTGCTTGCAACACCACCTCTCTTTCACACTTCCCTCCTGAACCTCCCACATGTACATGCACATCTCTCAAACGTCATCCCTTGATATCTTTTTTTGTTCTCTCTATGTCACCCCTCCCCCCATCGTCCCTCTTTTCTCACCTGTGCCAGACATGGGCTTTGGCCACCTGTCAGCACTACTAACTTCACCTCACAATGACCTTTCCTGAAATTCACACAGAGTGACAGACACTGCAACATGATGTCACTACAATTCATTTTCTACTGGCGTTTACACGTCAATTATGTGACACATTATTACGGGAAATGGACCAGTGCCACTTGCTTCACTGTTTCAATCTATCTTTTTTACAGCACCAGTACTAACATTTAGTCAAATAACTGTACGTGATAATGAGTTATGACTGATATATGTTTGACACAGTACTTATGACATGAAAGTATATGCAAAATCCTTATGCTATGATATGGCGGGAAGTTTGGTGTTATGCTCCTTCTATTCTTTGTCCCCAACGCACTAGACGACCAGTTTTGATACCTTTTGGCCGTGCCCTTGTCCTACTCCTCCTCTGTTCCTCAGGTGATGTGGAGGTTGACCCAGGCACTGCGTGTCCCCAGGCGCTCTCATATGTTGACTTCTGTAACCGTAAAAGCCTTTGTTTCATGCATGTCAACATCAGAAGCCTCCTCCTTAAGTTTGTTTTACTCACTGCTTTAGCAGACTCCACCAACCCTGATGTCCTTGCCGTGTCTGAATCCTGGCTTAGGAAGGCCACCAAAGATTCTGAGATTTACATCCCCAACAACAACTATTTCCGTCAAGATAGAACTGCCAAAGGGGGAGGAGTTGCAATCTACTGCAGAGAAAGCCTGCAAAGTTCTGTCATACTTTCCAGGTCTACGCCCAAACAGTTCGAGCTTCTAATTATTTATTTTTTATCTCTCCAGAAATAAGTCTCTCACTGTTGCCACCTGTTATAGACCCCCCTCAGCTCCCAGCTGTGCCCTGGACAACATATGTGAATTGATGCCCCCCATCTATCTTCACAGTTCGTTCTGTTATGTGACCTAAACTGGGATATGCTTTACACCCCTGCAGTCCAACAATCTAAGCTAGATGCCCTCAATCTCACACAAATTATCAAGGGACCCACCAGGTATAACCCTAAATCCGTAACCATGGGCACCCACATAGATATTATCCTGACCAACTTGCCCTCCAAATACACCTCTGCTGTTTTCAATCAGAATCTCAGCGATCACTGCCTCATTGCCTGCATCCGCTATGGGTCCGTGGTCAAACAACCACCCCTCAACACTATCAAACGCTCCCTAAAACACTTCTGCAAGCAGGCCTTTCTAATCGACCTGGCCTGGGTATCCTGGAACCAATACATGCAGTCAGTCAGGAAAGCAAAGGCCAGCTTTTTCAAACAGAAAGTTGCATCCTGTAGCTCTAACTCCAAAAACTTTTGGGACACTGTAAAGTCCATGGAGAATAAGAGCACCTCCTCCCAGCTGCCCACTGCAGTGAGGCTAGGAAACACTCACCACCGATAAATACACGAAATCGAGAATTTCGAAAAGCTTTTCTCTACGGCTGGCCATGCTTTCCTCCTGGCTAACCCAACCCCGGCCAACAGCTCCGCACCCCCCGCAGCTACTTGCCCAAGCCTCCCTTCACCCAAATCCAGATAGCAGATGTTCAGAAAGCACTGCAAAACCTGGACCCAAACAAATCAGCTGGGCTAGACAATCTGGACCCTCTCTTTCTAAAATGATCTGCAGCCATTGTTGCAACCCCCATTACCAATCTGTTCAACCTCTCTTTCGTATCGTCTGAGATCCCTAAAGATTGGAAAGCTGCCGCAGCCATCCCCTCTTTAAAGGGAGTGACACTATAGACCCAAACTGTTTCAGACCTATATCCATCCTGCCCTGCCTTTCTAAAGTTATCGAAAGCAAAGTTAATAAACAGACCATTTCGAATTCCATCGTACCTTCTCCGCTGTGCAATCCGGTTTCCGAGCTGGTCATGGGTGCACCTCAGCCATGCTCAAGGTATTAAAGGATATCATAACCGCCATCGATAAGAGACATTACTGTGCAGCCGTATTCATCGACCTGGCCAAGGCTTTCGACTCTGTCAATCACCGTAATCTTATCGGCAGACTCAACAGCCTTGGTTTCTCAAATGACTGCCTCGCCTGTTTCACCAACTACTTTGCAGACAGAGTTCAGTGTGTCAAATCGGAGGGCCTGTTGTCCAGACCTCTGGCAGTCTCTACGTCAGCTATCTGTGCAGCTCACCGATCGCTGCAGCTGTACACAGCCCATCTGTAAATAGCCAACCCAATCTACCTACCTCATCTCCATATTGTTTTTTAAAAACGTTTTTGCTCTTTTGCACACCAGTAGTTCTACTTGCACATCATCATCTGCACATCTATCACTCTAGTGTTAATTTGCTAAATTGTAATTACTTCGCCACTATGGCCTATTTTTGGCCTTACCTCCACATGGCATTGGCATACACTGTATACAGACTTTTCTGTTGTGTTATTGACTGTACGTTTGTTTATTCCATGTGTAACTCTGTGTTACTGTTTGCGTCACACTGCTTTGCTTTATCTTGGCCAGGTCGCAGTTGTAAATGAGAACTTGCTCTCAACTGGCCTACCTGGTTAAATAAAGATGAAAAAAATCAAATAAAATCACTTACACTACCAGTCAAAATAGTTAGAACACTCTCATTCAAGAGTTTCTTTATTTTTACTATTTTATACATTGTAGAATAATAGTGAAGATATCAAAAGTATGCAATAAAACATATGGAATCATGTAGTAACCAAAAAAGGGTTCAACAAATCAAAACATATTTTTATATTTGAGATTCTTCAAATAGTCACCCTTTGCCTTGATGACAGCTTTGCAAATATATTTTGATTTGTTTAATACTTTTTTGGTTACTACATGATTACATGTGTGTTATTTAATAGTTTTGATGTCTTCACTATTATTCTACAATGTTGAAAATAGTAAAAGTGAAGAAAAACCTTTGAATGAGTAGGTGTTCTAAAACTTTTGACAGGTGGTGTAGATGGACAGTACACTAGCACTACCACATCCCACCCCTAGGTAGCAGCAGCAACGGGTCCTGATGCTGTGCCAGTACCTTGATAAGCACACAGGTGCGGGCGATCAGGATGACCTGCATTCAGTGAGGGAGATCTGGCTCGGAGCCTCTCGGCCTAACAGTGTTTGTTTTATGTTAGTTAACCTCTTTAGTTTTGGTCTTTTTGCATTTTCCTTTTTGGATATATTTGTTTTCGTCAACCTAACCTGAACAAATAATAATCTGCTTGGGCTGAACAACCCTAAGGAGTCCTGATGAGCTGGCCCTGGACCCAGGTAAGTTTGCTATCTCCTGGGCACATGCACACAGTCTGCATACTTTGACTTCTCATGTGAACACACACTTTAAATCAGTTTACAGACCATTTAGCTAGGCCTAGAACCCCTAGAGACATAACGAGTGTAGCAAAATCAGTAGGCTAGCTAATTGGAAAGTATTCCGACTTTTCTCCAGATTTTGTTACGTTATAGTCTTATTCTAAAATTGATTATTGTTTTTTTTCCCTCATTCAATCTACACGCAAAACCACATATTGACAAAGCAAAAACAAGTTTTTCTCTGCAGATCTACTCAAACTCTGTCAGGTTGAACTGGGAGCGCCGCTGCACAGCTATTTTCATTTCTCTCCAGAGATGTTCGATTGTGTTCAAGTCGGGCTCTGGCTGGGCACTCAAAGACATTCAGACTTTTCCCAAAGCCACTCCCGCATTGTCTTTGCTGTGTGCTTATGGTCGTTGTCCTGTTGGAAGGTGAACCTTCACACCAGTCTGAGGTCCAGAGCGCTCTGGAGCAGGTTTTCATCAAGGATCTCTGTACTTTGCTCCATTCGTCTTTCCCTCGATCCCGACTAGTCTTCCAGTCCCTGCAGCTGAAAAACATCCCCACAGCATGATGCTACCACCAACATGCTTCACTGTAGGGATGGTGCCAGGTTTCCTCCAGATGTGATGCTTGGCATTCAGGCAAAAGAGTTCAATGTTGGTTTCATAAAACCAGAGAATCTTGTTTCTCATGTCCTTTAGGTGCCTTTTGGTAAATTCCAAGCGGGCTATCATGTGCCTTTAATGGAGGAGTGGTTTCCGTCTGGCCACTCTATCATAAAGTCCTGATTGGTGGAGTCCTGCAAGGATGGTTTTCCTTCTGGAAGATTCTCCCATCTCCACAGAGGAACTCTGGAGCTCTGTCAGTGACCATCGGGTTCTTGGTCACCTCCCTGACCAAGAACCTTCTCCCCCAATTGCGGTCGGTCAGCTCTAGGAAGACTCTTGGTGGTTCCAAACTTCTTCTATTTAAGAATGGCTGGTGGATGAGCTGTCAGTGGTTAGACTTCCACATCAACCAGAGATTAATGGAGAAAAAAACAGTAGCTCTCTCTCTATCATCCATTCAACTCTACCTACATGTGCATAGTACCTCAACTAACTAGTGCCTGCGCATATTGACTCTGTACTGGTACCCAACCTGTATATAGTCTCCACATTGGCTCTGTACTGGTACCCAACCTGTATACAGTCTCCACATTGACTCTGTACTGGTACCCCCTGTATATAGTCTCCACATTGACTCTGTACTGGTACCCCCTGTATATAGTCTCCACATTGACTCTGTACTGGTACCCAACCTGTATATAGTCTCCACATTGACTCTGTACTGGTACCCAACCTGTTTATAGTCTCCACATTGACTCTGTACTGGTACCCAACCTGTATATAGTCTCCACATTGACTCTGTACTGGTACCCAACCTGTATATAGTCTCCACATTGACTCTGTACTGGTACCCAACCTGTATATAGTCTCCACATTGACTCTGTACTGGTACCCAACCTGTATATAGTCTCCACATTGACTCTGTACTGGTACCCAACCTGTATATAGTCTCCACATTGACTCTGTACTGGTACCCCCTGTATATAGTCTCCACATTGACTCTCTACTGGTACCCAACCTGTATATAGTCTCCACATTGACTCTGTACTGGTACCCAACCTGGATATAGTCTCCACATTGACTCTGCACTGGTACCCAACCTGTATATAGTCTCGCTATTGTTATTTTACGGCTGCTCTTTAATTACTTGTTATTTTTATTTCTTATTCTCGTCCTTGTTTTTTTAAACTGCATTGTTGGTTAGGGGTTCGTAAGTAAGCACTTCCCTGTAAGGTCTACCTACACCTATTGTACGCGGCACATGTGACTAAAACAATTTGATTTGATTTTTCTCTCATCCCTTTTTATCCTCATTTACTGGTTCAAACAGCCAACTAAATCAGCCTGCTACCAACCCTTAGTAAACTTTTTGAAAAAAATGTGTTTGACCAGATTCAATGCTATTTCACAGTAAACAAATGAACAGCAGACTTTCAGCATGCTTATAGGGAAGGACATTCAATTAATGTACGGAACATACTGAAGTGACTGATGACTGGCTGAAAGAAATCGATAATAAGAAGATAGTGGGAACTGTTTTATTAGACCAGTTCAACTTTTGACATAATCAATCATAGTCTGCTGCTGAAAAAAAAACTTGTGTTATGGATTCACATCCTCTGCTATGTAGGTGGATCGAGAGTTAACTGTAACAGAAGAGAGAGTGTTCTTTAATGGAAGCCTCTCCAACATAGTCCAGGTAGAGTCGGGCATACCCTAGGGCAGCCACCTAGGCCCCTTACTCTAAAAAAAAATTCTCACTAATGACATTTATTTATTTAACCGTTATTTAACTAGGCTAGTCAGTTAAGAACAAATTCGGATTTACAATGACGGCCTACCAAAAGGCCAAATGCCTCCTGCAGGGACAGGGGCCTGGGATTAAAAATAAATACAATATAAATATAGGACAGAACTCACATCACATCAAGAGAGGCAACACAACACTACATAAAAAGAGACCTAAGACAACATAGGAAGGCAGCAACACATGACAACACAGCATGGTAGCAACACAACATAACAACATGGTAGCAAGACAACATGGTAGCAACACAACATGGTAGCAACACAACATGGTACAAACATGATTGGGCACAGACAACAGCACAAAGGGCAAGAAGGTAAAGACAACAATACATCACACAAAGCAGCCACAACTGTCAGTAAGAGTGTCCATGATTGAGACGTTGAATGAAGAGATCGAGATAACTGTCCAGTTTGAGTGTTTGTTGCAGCTCGATCCAGTCGCTAGCTGCAGCGAACTGAAAAGAGGAGCGAACCAGGGATGTGTGTGCTTTGGGGACCTTTAACAGAATGTGACTGGCAGAATGGGTGTTGTTTGTGGAGGATGAGGGCTGCAGTAGATATCTCAGATAGGGGGGAGTGAGGCCTAAGAGGATTTTATAAATAAGCATCAACCAGTGGGTCTTGCGATGGGTATACACAGATGACCAGTTTACAGAGGAGTATAGAGTGCAGTGACGTCTCCTATAAGGAGCATTGGTGGCAAATCTGATGGCCGAATGGTAAAGAACATCTAGCCGCTCGAGAGCACCCTTACCTGCCGATCTATAAAGGATGTCTCCGTAATCTAGCATGTGTAGGATGGTCATCTGAATCGGAGTTAGTTTGGCAGCTGTGGTGAAAGAGGAGCGATTATGATAGAGGTAACCAAGTCTAGATTGAACTTTTATAAAGGCACAGGGCGAGACCCAGATGCAGACACGAGGCAGATGGTTCGTCCCTCTGATATTTATTATAATCCAAGGGGCATGCAAGAGAATGGTTGTGTACAGGCAAAATATCATAAACAAGGTCAGAGTCCAGGAGGTACAGAGTGGCAGACAGGCTCGAGGTTAAGGCAGGCAGTATTTTTTTTTGTTGCCTTTATTTAACTAGCCAAGTCATTTAAGAACAAATTCTTATTTTCAGTGACAGCCTAGGAACAGTGGGTTAACTTCCTTGTTCAGAGGCAGAATGACATATTTAGTACCTTGTCAGCTCGGGGATTTGAATTTGCAACCTTTGAGTTCCTAGCCCAAAGCTCAAACACTAGGCTACCCTGCCGCCCCAATGCCCAATGCAATATGGTCCGGCGGGCGGGTTCAGAGTCAAGGCAAACAAGGGTCAAAACTGGGAGGACGAGAAAAAGAGAGATAAGAAAAAGCAGGAGCACGGGAAAAACACGCTGGTTGACTTGACAAGACAAACTGGCAACACGGTTGACACCTGGAGGTTGGTGGAGACAATCACAAAGACAAAGATCAGATCAGCTTTGACATGTGCTGAGAGAAGGACAGTGCACCGTCTAGCCGTACTCCCAAGTGCTTGTATGAGGTGACGACCTCAAGCTCTAAACCCTCAGAGGTAGTAATAACACCAGTCGGAGGAGAGGTATTCTTCTTACCAAACCACATGACCTTTGTTTTGGAGGTGTTCAGAACAAGGTTAAGGGTTGAGAAAGCTTGTTGGACACTAAGAAAGCTTTGTTGTAGATTATTTAACACAACATCCGGGGAGGGGCCAGCTGAGTATAAGACTGTATCATCTGCATACAAATGGATGAGAGAGCTTCCTACTGCCTGAGCTATGTTGTTGATGTAAATCAAGAAGAGCGTGGGAGCTAGGATTAAGCCTTGGGGTCCTCCCTTGGTGACAGGCAGTGGCTGAGACAGCAGACTTTGACTTTATACACTGCACTCTTTGAGAGAGGCAGTTAGCAAACCAGGCCAAAGACCCCTCAGAGACACCAATAATCCTTAGCCAACCCACAATAATAGAATAGTCCACCGTATCAAAAGCTTTGGCGAAGTCAATAAAAATAGCAGCACTATATTGCATAGAATCAAGGGCAATGGTGACATCATTGAGGACCTTTAAGGTTGCAGTGACACATCCATAACCTGAGTGGAAATCAGATTGCATACCCGAGAGAATACTACAGACATCAAGAAAGCCAGTCAGTTGATTATTGACAAGTTTTTCCAACACTTTTGATAATCAGGGCAAATTAGAAATAAGCCTATGACAGTTAGGATCAGCTTGATCTCCAGCTTTAAATGAAGGACAAACCGCGGCTGCCTTCCAAGCAATAGGAACCTCCTCAGAGAGGAGAGACAGGTTAAAAAGGTCAGCGATGATAGGGGCAGCAACCTTAAAGAAGAAAGGGTCTAAACCATCTGACCCAGATGGTTTTTTGGGGTCAAGTTTAAGGAGCTCCTTTAGTGACTCAGTGACTGCCTGCAGGGAGAAACTTTGCAGCGGGGCAGAGGGAAAGAGGGAGAAGCATCGGGGATAGTCACATTAGAAGGAGTGGGAGATGTTGGACGGACAGGGAAATGTTGGACGGGCAAGGAGGTATGGCTGAGTCAAATAGGATTCCTGTACTTAATGAAGTGATTAATGAAGCTTCTTGTCAGTAACGACCACATCATCAATTGTGCCAGTTGTGCCGTGGCGGAGGTCTTTGTGGGCTATACTCAGCCTTGTCTCAGGATGGTAAGTTGGTGGTTGAAGATATCCCTCTAGTGGTGTGGGGGCTGTGCTTTGGCAAAGTGGGTGGGGTTATATCCTTCCTGTTTGGCCCTGTCCGGGGGTGTCCTCGGAGTGGGCCACAGTGTCTCCTGACCCCTCCTGTCTCAGCCTCCAGTATTTATGCTGCAGTAGTTTATGTGTCGGGGGGCTAGGGTCAGTTTGTTATATCTGGAGTACTTCTCCTGTCCTATTCGGTGTCCTGTGTGAATCTAAGTGTGCGTTCTCTAATTCTCTCCTTCTCTCTTTCTCTCTCTCGGAGGACCTGAGCCCTAGGACCATGCCCCAGGACTACCTGACATGATGACTCCTTGCTGTCCCCAGTCCACCTGGCTGTGCTGCTGCTCCAGTTTCAACTGTTCTGCCTTATTATTATTCGACCATGCTGATCATTTATGAACATTTGAACATCTTGGCCATGTTCTGTTATAATCTCCACCCGGCACAGCCAGAAGAGGACTGGCCATCCCACATATGCTCTCTCTAATTCTCTCTTTCTTTCTCTCTCTCGGAGGACCTGAGCCCTAGGACCATGCCCCAGGAATACCTGACATGATGACTCCTTGCTGTCCCCAGTCCACCTGACTGTGCTGCTGCTCCAGTTTCAACTATTCTGCCTTATTATTATTCGACCATGCTGGTCATTTATGAACATTTGAACATCTTGACCATGTTTTGTTATAATCTCCACCCGGCACAGCCAGAAGAGGACTGGCCACCCCACATAGCCTGGTTCCTCTCTAGGTTTCTTCCTAGGTTTTGGCCTTTCTAGGGAGTTTTTCCTAGCCACCGTGCTTCTACACCTGCATTGCTTGCTGTTTGGGGTTTTAGGCTGGGTTTCTGTACAGCACTTTGAGATATCAGCTGATGTACGAAGGGCTATATAAAATAAATTTTCTTAACCTGGGTTCTTAACCTGGGTTCGATCGAACCCCAGGGGTTCGGTGAGTCAGTCTCAGGGGTTCGGCGGAGGTCAAGACACACATCCGACTCATATGATTCGTGATGACACACCCCGCTTGGCCATCATTGACTGCAGGTGATCACACTACATCGCTTGGCCTATCTGTGCTTCAGGGAATTTGGTGCGCTCAGTAGTCAACTTGTGACTGTTGTGATGGTACGTCTTGTGATTTCTTTCTTAATATTTTAATCCCTTCATACTTACTATGTCGAGCAAAAAAAGAAAGTGGTCGGACGAATATGAAAAATATGGATTCACATGTATAACGTAACGTGATGGGAGTCAGCGTCCTAACTGCATGATTTGCAATGCCAAGTTGAGCAATTCTAGTGTAGCAACGGCAAAACGAAGAAAACACTTCCTTAAGCTGTATGGAGATGAAAAATACAAGAACACAACGCTCGCTGAATTCAAGGTGAAGAGAGCAAGATTCGATGAAAAGGCTGCCTGTTCTCGTCTTTGTACCCATCAACAAACCGATCCTCACAGCATCGTACGAAGTTGCTTACTTGATCGCAAAACAGGGCAAACCACACACCATTGGTGAAACACTCATAAAACCAGCTGTGTTGAAGATGGCGAATATCATGCTGGGAAAAGAGGCTGAAGTGAAGTTATCCCAAATTCCTCTTTCAAATGACACCATCAGCGACAGAATAGAGCAAATACATATTGGCTCAAGTAGTTGCAGATCTGATTTCAAGCCCGGCAAAATTCAGCCTTCAACTCGACGAGACCACAGATGTTTTCAATCTAAGCCAGCTTGCTGTATTCGTGCGCTATGTGAAAGACGACGTGATAAAGGAAGATTTTTTATTTTGTAAGCCTCTTACAACAACAACTAAGGCAGCCGATTTGAAGAAACTTGTGGATGACTTCTTCAAAGACAACAATCTTTCGTGGGATATGGTTTCTGCAGTTTGTTCGGACGGAGCTCCAGTCATGCTGGGAAGAAAGTCTGGTTTGGGTGCGCTAGTGAAAGCCGATGCACCACACATCATTGTTATGCATTGTATTCTGCACAGGCATGCGTTGGTAACAAAGACCTTGCCTCCAAAACTGGCAGAAGTATTAAAAATTGTAGTGGAATGCGTGAACTATGTGCGAACTAGTGCTCTGAGGCACCGCATCTTCAGTGAGCTGTGTAAAGAAATGGGCTCTGAATTCGAGGTAATTCTGTACCATTCTAACATTTGGTGGTTATCCCGCGGACAGGTGCTGAATTGTGTTTTTGCCGTGCGTGTGGAATTAGCCCTGTTTTTGCAAGAGCACCAACATTGTCATGCAGATTGCTTCAAAAATTCTGAGTTCATTCTCATTTTAGCGTACATGGCTGATATCTTCACAGCTCTCAATCATCTCAATCAAAAGATGCAGGGCGGTGGAGTCAACATCATTGAAGCAGAGGAAAACCTGAAGGCTTTTCAAAAAAAGCTACCGTTATGGAAACGACGAACAGAGAACGATAACTTCGCAAACTTTCCACTGCTGGACGACTGTGTAAGTAAGATCGAAGATGTATCTGGAATCGGAGACATTTCTGTACCCGCGGAACTGAAGCAAGCAATTGCCGCGCACTTAGATGAGCTTGCAAAGTCTCTCAACGGATACTTCCCTACAAGAGAGTCATATCCAGCATGGGTGAGACAGCCGTTCACGTTTAGTGTTGAGACAACAGATGTCAATGATGAATACCTCGATGAAATCATTGAAATTCAGCAGAGCCAGGTTCAACAGCAACTCTTCAGGACAACAACGCTTTCAACGTTTTGGTGTCAACAAATGGTAACGTACCCTGTTATTGCTAAGAAAGCTCTGGAGATTTTCATACCGTTTGTAACAACATATCTAAGCGAGCAATCCTTTTCGAGGATGCTGGACATAAAAACTAAGAAAAGGAACAGACTTTGTTGCGAAAATGACATGAGAGTGGCACTTGCCAAGGTGAAGCCGGGCATTTCTGAACTGGTCTCTGAAAGGCAACAGCAGAAGTCACACTGATTTGCAGTAAATATTCATTATTATGTTTTTGTTTTTGTGTGAAAATCCTGTTTTGATGATTTTGTTCTTTGAACACAGTGATGTTGATGCACGGTTCATGTTGTCCACCAGTAAAATATATACCTATGTTTTGAATTTGAAAAAATCACATTTTATTTTTCCAATTCAGAAGGGTTCGGTGAATACGCATATGAAACTGGTGGGGTTCAGTACCTCCAACAAGGTTAAGAACCACTGGGTTAGACCCACAGAGAGAGAACTGATCCTTAAAGTAACTAACTTTGGCCTTCCCGGATAGCCTGAGTGCACTTATTTCTCATTTGCCTGAACGATAGCCAGTCAGCCTGAATATGCGTATGCCGATTATTTTGCCAAATTCAACACTTGAGGTGGAGTAACTCTGCAAGATCACGGTTGAACCAGGGGCTGAACCTGTTTATTTTCATTTTCTTCATGTGGGTGTGTTTGTTAACAATACCACTGAAAATATCAAAGAATAAAGTCCAAGCGTCTTCGACAAAGGGGATCAAGCTGATTCTATACCATTTTACAGAGGCCAGTTCATGAAGGAAGACTTGCTCATTAATGTTTTTTAGCAAGCATCTATGACAAATCAGGACAGGTCATTTCACTGAGCAGCGATTACGAACACAAGCTGTAAAACAGTGATCACTAAGGTCATTACAGAAAACACCAGACTGACACTGATCAGGATTATTTGTGAGTCAACAAAGAGCTACAGTATTTGAAAGTTTAATACTTAAAACCAGCAAATCAAATTGTCTGGGGACAGACTTGGTGAAGACAACCAAGCACTGAGTGTGATCCTTGGTAAAGATTGCCACTCCCCCACCTTTGGAAGATCTGTCTTGCTGAAAAAGGTTATAACCAGGAAGGTTGTCAGTATTCAAAACACTCTTCCTTAACCACGTCTCAGTAATGACCATCACATCTGGATTGAAGCTGTGAACCCACACTTTCAATTTATCAATTTTTGGTAACAAGTTTCTAGTGTTACGTGCAGAAAACACATGATAAAATAACAACAAAACGTGACAAAGTGGTGCACATGCACTAACACAAAACAATATCCCACTGTCACGTTCTGACCATAGTTCTTTTGTGTTTTCCTTGTTTTAGTGTTGGTCAGGACGTGAGCTGGGTGGGCATTCTATGTTGTGTGTCTAGTTTGTCCGTTTCTATGTATGGCCTGATATGGTTCTCAATCAGAGGCAGGTGTTAGTCATTGTCTCTGATTGGGAACCATATTTAGGTAGCTTGTTTTGTGTTGGGGTTTGTGGGTGGTTGTCTTCTGTCTTTGTGTCTATGCACCAGATAGGACTGTTTGCACATTTGTTGTTTTGCAATTTGAAGTGTTCAGTTTGGATTATTATTAAATAAGATGAACACTAACCACGCTGCGCTTTGGTCTTCTCCTTCAACGGAAGAAAACCGTTACACCCACAAACACAGGTGGGAAAAACAACTACTTAAATATGATCCCCAATTAGAGACAACGATTACCAGCTGCCTCTAATTGGGAATCATACACAATCACCAACAAAGGAAAAATTTAACTAGAACCCCACATAGAAATATTAAACTAGACTACCCCCTAGTCACGCCCTGACCTACTCCACCATAGAGAAACAAGCGTTCTCTATGGTCAGGACGTGACAATTATACACGTCAGCTACCACCGAAGTGAAATCCCTGCAACACTTAACCAAGAGCTGCATTCAGATTTAGAATGGGTGACAAGTAATACAGTAGTCTTAAATATTTCAAAAACTAAAATCACTGTATTTGGGACAAATCATACACTAAACCTCAACTAAATCTTGTGATGAATAATATAGAAATGTAGCAAGTTGAGTGGACTAAATTACTTCATGTATCTCTGGATTGTAAACTGCCATGGTCAAAACATGTTGATGCAATGGTACCTAAGATGGGGAGAGGTCTGTCCGTAACGAAGTGCTGCTCTGCTTTCTTGAGAAGTCCCACAGGTCCTGGTTTTATGTCACCTGAACTGCTGCTCAGTTTTATGGTCAAGTCCCACAAAGAGGGACATACTGTAGGCAAATAACAGTAGGCCCAGAACAGAGCAGCATGGTTGGCCTTTAAATGTACATGGAGAGCTAACCTCAATTACATGCATGTCAATCTCTCCTGGCTCAAAGTAGAGGAAAGATTGACTGCACCACTAGTCTTTGTGAGAGGTATTGAGATGTTGAAAGCATAGAGATGTCTGTTTGAACAGCTAGCACACAGCTCAGACACCCATGCATGGGTCCTCAGATCCTCAAAAAGTTATACCGCTGCACCATCGAGAGCATCTTGATTGGTTGCATCACTGCCTGGTACGGCAACTGCTCGGCCTCCGACCGCAAGGCATTACAGAGGGTAGGGCGTACGGCCCAGTACATCTTCCAGAAGAAGAAGGCCCTAAAAATAGCTAATGACTCCACAGCCACACTAGTCATAGACTGTTCTCTCTGCTACCGCATGGCAAGCTTTATCTGAACCAATAACCCCTGTATATAGCCTTGCTACTGTTATGTTATTGTTGCTCCTTAATCATTTTTTTATTCTATTTTTGTCCTTTATTTATTTTCATTTTAGATTTTTAAATTCAGTTTCTTTTACTAAATACTTTAACACTTATTTTTCATAAAACTGCATTGTTGGTTAAAGGCTTGTAAGTAAGCATTTCACTGTAAAGGTTACACCTGTTGTATTCGGCGCATGTGACAAATAAACAAAATTTAAACATTTTTGATTTATCCTTGTGAAAGGGGAATTTGTTTCCCAGTGTCTGTTGGAAAGCAGACCGAACCAAGTTTTCCTCCAGGATTTAGCATGGGGTCAGCTCTATTCCATTTCTTTTTATCCTAAAAAAAACTCCTTAGTCCATACCCATAACATGATGCAGCTACCACCATGCTTGAAAATATGAAGAATGATTTGTTGTTGGATTTGCCCCCAAAAAGTTAATTTCTTTGCCACGTTTGTTACATTATTACATTACATTATTGCAAACAGGATGCATGTTTTAGAATGTACAGGCTTCCTTCTTTTCACTCTGTCAATTATGTTAGCATTGTGGAGTAACTACAATGTTTTTGATCCATCCTCAGGTGTGTCCTATCACCGGCATTACTCAGTAAAATCACCATTGGCTTCATGATGAAAGTTTTACGAGTTGGCAAGGGCACCTGTACTGTATCTTTGTTGTGACTGGGTGTAATGATACACAACACAACATTTAATTAACATCTCCACCATGCTCAAAGGGCTATTCAATGTCTTTCTTTTTTTAACCTATCTACCAAAAGGTGCAAACCATTGGAAAACCTTGCTGGTCTTCATGGTTAAATCTGTACTTCAAATTCACTGCTCGACTGAGGGACCTTACAGATAATTCTATGTGCATTGGTGGATAAAGTACCCATGTGTCATACTTGAGTAAAAGTAAAGATACCTTTTAATATAAAATGAGTTAATGTTAAAGAGTCAAAAGTTAATGTAATTGCTCAAATCTACTTAAGTATTAAAAGTATACATAATTTCCAATTACTTATATTAAGTAATTACTTATCCAATTACTTATACAAACCAGAGATGACGATTTCTTATTTTTTAAATGTACGTATAGCCAGGGGCACACTCCAACACGAAAGACATCATTTGTTCAGTGAGTCCACCAGACCAGACGCATTAGGGATGTCCAGGGATGTTCTCTTAATAAGTGTGTGAATTCGACCCTTTTTCTGTCCTGCTAAGTATTCAAAATGTAACGAGCACTTTTGGGTGTCAGGGAAAATGTATAGAGTAAATGTCACACCCTGGCCTTAGTATTTTGTGTTTTCTTTATTATTTTGGTCAGGCCATTGTGTGACATGGGTGATTATGTGTTTGTCTTGTCTAGGGGTTTTGTAGATTGATGGGGTGGTGTGTAGTATAGTATTCTAGGTAAGTCTATGGTTGCCTAGATTGGTTCTCAATTAGAGGCAGGTGTTTATCGTTGTCTCTGATTGGGAACCATATTTAGGCAGCCATGTTCGTGGGTGATTGTTCCTGTCTCTGTGTTTGTTGCACCAGATAGGGCTGTTTCGGTGGAGGGTAGTTCTACTAAGCTAATAAATGGAATTGTTATAAGATGGTCATACCATCGATCTTTAGCTATTTGAGTTAACATTTTAGGATCCCTTTAGGAAACCTTTTATTTTTGTTGGCACAAAACTACCTCCATACTTCCATTAATTTGTATGGGTTCACTAGAGTCCCGGGCCAAAGAGCAAATCATGTTCGCGAGAGTCTTATCTTTCCATAGAGTGGTCATATAAGTTTGTAGGCCAAACTTTTCGGACTCTAAAGACATTTTCTAAAGACATTATCATGAAAATACCTTTTTTTTGTTGTTTTTTTTGTGAAGTCTCATGGACAAACACCGATGTAGCTTGGGCACCTTCCTCCGCTAATGCAGGAGGTCGACATAGGCGGATGCGGTGCAGATATCTCTAGCTTAAACTGACAGATTTTTATAGGGATGTTTTTATTATGTTACTTAGATTAAGGCACGGGTGCGTCAATAGACTCTTAATGATTAGGCAGTACTTTAACGTATTGCTACTTAAGTACTTTACACAACTGTGTATATGTGGGGTACAGAGATGGGGTAGTCTTTTAAACATCATGTTAAAGACTATTATTCCACACAGATTGAGTCCATGCACAATTTATTATGTGACTTGTTCAGCACATTTTTTTACAACTGAACTTATTTAGGTATGCCCTAACAAACAGGTTAAATACTTAGACTAAAGACATTTCAGCTTTTCATTTTTTTATACATTTATAAACGTTTCTAAAAACATAATTCCACTTTAACATTATGGTAATTGTGTGTATATCAGTGCCACAAAATCTACATTTGTTCCATTTTAAATTCAGCTCGGGGATTCTATCCAGCAACCTTTCGGTTACTGGCCCAACACTCTAAACACTAGGCTACCTGCCGCCCCCGTAATCTAGCAGAAAAATGGTCAAGTAGCCATTTAATGGAGAGAGTGATGTGCCTTACCATCCAATGAAAGCACTACGTAAAATATCAATGAGCTGATCAATTCATTTATCTTTAATTCGTTATTTGACCTTTATTTATCCAGATGAATCATATGCTTCATTTCAGAAATGTATGCTGAAAGGTTTGTATGCTGCTCATAGAAGGTATGCCGACAGGCTGCTCAGCTCACATGTGCACATACTAGTACATAACTATATAATATTCTGTACAAAATTAAGAAAAGAAAACTAAGAACAGTACACTACATTGTAAAAAAATTATAGGCTGACTACCGCAAAACAAAGGCAATAGAATAAAATGAATAAGTATTAAATTGTTGACCTTACTGAAAAGTTGTGAAAAAGGCATTGCTACAGCGATGGATTACCAACTGTACCCACTCTCTGCCTGCATGCTGGCTCGCCACGCTACTCGATGGCTATGATACACTGACTAGGAGGTTACCAACTGTGCCAGCCTTACCCCCTCTACCCCTCAGCTCAGAGGGGAGTCCCCGCTGGCATGGCAGGGTGAAATACCTCCTGATTGATGGCACAGTTTCAGACCAGTCTGCCCGCGTGGTGCAGCAGCCCACTCCTTAAGTCCCAGGCCTCCATTTATACTGCTGCAGTCTTGGCATCGGTGCTCATCTCTTCTCACCCTCCTTCTTCCCCCAGCCAGCTAGCTCCTGGTGGGCACATCAATTATATGCACTGAACCTCCCCTCCTCAGTCTGTCTACTGTATATTGTCTCGAACTATCCCAATCTGTTCTCTTCTCTCTGTGTGTGTGTGTGTGTGTGTGTGTGTGTGTGTGTGTGTGTGTGTGTGTGTGTGTGTGTGAAAGACACACACACACAGAGAAGAACAGAGAAGACACACGCACACACACACGCGTAGAAAATAGTATGAATAAAGAAAAAACCTTGAATGAGTAGGTGTGTCCAAACTTTTGACTGGTACTGTAGATAATGTCTTAAGTTTAGCTAATTTTTATTCATTATTACAGGAAAATAAACTCACCACAAGATCATTATTTGCAAGTTAATGGTGAGCTAATTACAGAAAATAGCTTGCGGTTGTGAGTGTGACAAAATACAAGCTGGGTATTCTACCAGAGAATTTTCTAACTTGGATACTGTCTCGTTGTCCTAACGTTATATCTTAATTTGACTTTTGTTCAGGTCATGTTGATCTTCACTTTACCGTCTCTGGTAAAAATGCACTATATCAAATAAAATCACATGTACAGGATACAGAAGGTGTAAACGGTACAGTGAAATGGTTACTTGCATAGTGGAGTCTTTTGTTAAGACATGTAGCTAGCTAAACAATGAACCCTTATCCCAACTCATAAAGTTTCTACACTGCATTAATCTGCTGGTTGCTAAAGCTAACCAACTAGCTAGCTAATATTAGGCTACAACTAGCAATGCAAATGGCTTTGAGATACGAATAATATTACAAGCAGTTCGACACATACAACAACACAGAGTTACACATGGAGTAAAACAAACATACAGTCAATAATACAGTAGAAAAATAAGTCTATATACAATCACAACAAATAATCTGCTCAGACCCCAACCAAGGATCATCAAAAGTTGTGCTATAAATTCTCAGACAACCCAAAGATTTCTAGATGCCCTTCCAGACTCCTCCAAGGACGTCAGAGTACAAAAATCAGCAAACCACCTTACTGAGGAACTCAATTTAACCTTGCGCAATACCCTAGATGCAGTCGCACCCCTAAAAACAAAAAAACATTTGTCATAAGAAACTAGCTCCCTGTTATGCAGAAAATACCCGAGCTCTAAAACCAGCTTCCAGAAAATTGGAACGTAAATGGCGCTACACCAATCTGGAAGTCTTCCAACTATCTTGGAAAGACAGTACCGTGCAGTATCAAAGAGCCCTCACTGCTGCTCAATCATCCTATTTTTCCCACTTAATTGAGGAAAATAAGAACAATCCAACATGTATTTTTGATACTGTCGCAAAGCTAACTAAAAGGCAGCATTCCCCATGAGAGGATGGCTTTCACTTCAGCAGTGATAAATTCACAAACTTCTTTGACTAAAAGATCATGAGCATCAGAAATCAAATGACAGACTCCTCTTTAAATCTGCGTATTCCTCCAAAGCTCAGTTGTCCTTAGTCTGCACAATTCTGCCAGGACCTAGGATCAAGGGAGACACTGAAGCTGTTTATTCTTTCTTGTTTTTGGTGTTCATTTAATAAATGTATGATGTACGCCTACCACTCTGCACCTTGGTCCAATCCATCTTTCAACGATCGTAACAGAAGATCCCAGCACCAAAGAACCAAGCAGCGTGGCCAGGAGGAGCAGACATCCTGGGCCCGGGAGAGAAAGGAGGATCAACGGGGACTCCGAAGTTCACGACCACGACGGAAGCCCGAGAGGCAGCCCCAAAACAAATTTAGGAAGGGGTACACGGGTTGGTCGGCGAAGCCGAGGGGCGAGTCTAAGAGCGAAGAGGAATATTGGGAGAGGCTGAGCGAGGAGTATTGTGGGATAGTTGAGGGGAGTGATGAGGTAGAGTGGATGGTTTGGTGTCTGGAGCAAGACAGTCGCCGTGAGGAGCAATGTGTCTCCAGTGCGCATCCACAGCCCGAGGAGTTCTGTGCTAGCAGCTCGCACTTGCTGTGCAAAAGTGAGCATCCAGCCAGGACGCATTGTGCCGGCTCTACGCTCCAGACCTCCAGTACGCCTCCTCGGTCCAGGACATCCTGCGTCGGCTCTACGCAACAGCCAGTGCGCCTTCACAGCCCAGTGCGTCCTGTGCCAGCTCCCCTTACTTGCCGGGCTAAAGTGAGCATCTAGCCAGGACGGGTTGTGCCAGCTCTAAGCTCCAGGCCTCCAGTGATGATCCATGGCCCGAAGCCTCCAGTGATGATCCATGGCCCAGAGCCTCCAGAGACGTCCCATGGTCCGGAGTCTCCAGCGACGGTCTGCAGTCCAGAGTCTCCAGCGACGGTCTGAAGTCCAGAGCCTCCAGCAACTGTCGGCAGTCCAGAGCCTCCCGCGATGGTCGGCAGCCAAAAGCCTCCATCAAGTGTTGGCTATGGAGAAACTGGTGCAAATGCAATACAATTATTTTACTTGAAGCTATTCAAGACATTGCTTGCTGTTTTGCAGAGCAAAGCATTTAGGAACAGACTTTTCATTTACTTCATTCACCGGCTAGAATACCGCCATTTTAATTATGTCTGTTTGTACACAAGTCACTGTCAATCAGGTAATGCGGACATTTTACATGAAAAGTATCACTGTTTAAAAGGAAAGGATTGAATGAGTGAATCTTATTGACATTGCAAACTTGATCTGTGGGACAATGTTAGCGTTTCGTTTTCAGTGTCCATAAGTGACTGAATTCTGTGCAGTCTCTCTGCTGTGTGCGCTGTTGTACACCCACCTACTGTATAGAAAACCATACCACCACCACAGGGCTCCTTTCCATACCACCACCACAGGGCTCCTTTCTGTACTACCACCACAGGGCTCCTTTCCATACCACCACCACCACCACCACAGGGCTCCTATTCATACCACCACCATCACCACAGGGCTCCATTCCATATCACCACCACAAGGCTCCTTTCCATACCACCACCACCACATGGCTCCTTTCCATACCACCAGCACAGGGCTCCTTTCCATACCACCACCACCACAGGGCTCCTTTCCTTACCACCACCACAGGGCTCCTTTCCATAACACCACAGGGCTCCTTTCCATAACACCACAGGGCTCCTTTCCATACCACCACCACAGGGCTCCTTTCTGTACTACCACCACAGGGCTCCTTTCCATACCACCACCACCCCCACCACCACAGGGCTCCTTTCCATACCACCACCACAAGGCTCCTTTCCATACCACCACCACCACAGGGCTCCTTTCCATACCACCAGCACAGGGCTCCTTTCCATACCACCAGCACAGGGCTCCTTTCCATACCACCAGCACAGGGCTCCTTTCCATACCACCACCACCACAGGGCTCCTTTCCATACCACCACCACCACAGGGCTCCTTTCCATACCACCACCACCACAGGGCTCCTTCCTTACCACCACCACAGGGCTCCTTTCCATAACACCACAGGGCTTATTTCCATACCACCACCACCACCACAGGGCTCCTTTCCATACCACCACCACAGGGCTCCTTTCCACACCATCACCACAGTGCTCCTTTCCATACCACCACCACAGGGCTCCTTTCCATACCACCACCACAGGGCTCCTTTCCATACCACCACCACCACCACCACAGGGCTCCTTTCCATACCACCACCACCACCACAGGGCTCCTTTCCACACCATCACCACAGTGCTCCTTTCCACGCCACCACCACAGGGCTCCTTTCCACCACCACAGGGCTCCTTTCCATATCACCACAACCACAGGGCTCCTTTCCATACCACCACAGGGCTCCTTTCCATACCACCACCACCACAGGGCTCCTTTCCATACCACCACCACCACCACCGGGCTCCTTTCCACATCATCACCACAGTGCTCCTTTCCATACCACCACAGGGCTCCTTTCCATACCACCACCACAGGGCTACTTTCTACCACCACAGTGCTCCTTTCCATACCACCATCACCACAGGGCTCCTTTCCATACCAACACCAGAGGGCACCTTTCCATACCACCACCACAGGGCACCTTTCCATACCACAAGATGGAATAAATACATCATACATCACTCAAAATCTGCTTTTAAATTAGCCTACATCCAGGGTAGATGGGTCATTAGGTAGAAAGAAACAGAGCCCCTATAGAACGCTGTCTTGTCCCAGTTGCTTGTTAGGGATAGGGTCTAGTTTCCTGTATTTCCGCCTGACTGACGTGCCCAATGTAAACTGCCTGTTACTCAGGCCCAGATGCCAGGATATGCATATAATAGGTAGCATTGGATAGAAAACACTTTGAAGTTTCTAAAACTGATGAAGTAATGTCTGAGTCTATAACAGAATGGATATGGCAGGCGAAAATCCAAAGGATTGTTTTAAGGTCTCAGGCTCTTATAATGGAAACCTATTATTCCTATGTAATTCCGTCTCTCAGATTGCAATTCCTATAGCTTCCACTAGATGTCAAGTCTTTATTCAAGGTTCCAGGCTTGTTCATCACATTCCCAGTGGGTCAGAAGTTTACATACAGTCAATTAGTATTTGGTAGCATTGCCTTTAAATTGTTTAACTTGGGTCAAACGTTTCAGGTAGCCTTCCACAAGCTCCCCACAATAAGTTGGGTGAATGTTGGCCATTCCTCCTGACAGAGCTGGTGTAACTGAGTCAGGTATGTAGGCCTCCTTGCTCGCACACGCTTTTTCAGTTCTGCCCACAAATCTTCTATAGGATTGAGGTCAGGGCTTTGTGATGGCCACTCCAATACCTTGACTTTGTTGTCCTTAAGCCATTTTGCCACAACTTTGGAAGTATGCTTGGGTTCATTGTCCATTTGGAAGACCCATTGGCGACCAAGCTTTAATATCCTGATTGATGTCTTGAGATGTTGCTTCAATATATCCACATAATTTTCCTGCCTCATGATACCATCTATTTTGTGAAGTGCACCAGTTCCTCCTGCAGCAAAGTACCCCTAAAACAAGATGCTGCCACCCCCGTGCTTTACGGTTGGGATGGTGTTCTTCGGCTTGCAAGCATCCCCCTTTTTCCTCCAAACATAACGATAGTCATTATGGCCAAACAGTTCTATTTTTGTTTCATCAGAACAGAGGACAAAAAAAAGTTCAAGAGTACGATCTTTGTCCCCATGTGCAGTTGCAAACCATAGTCTGGCTTTTCTATTGCGATTTTTGAGCAGTGTCTTCTTCCTTCCTGAGCGGCCTTTCAGGTTATGTCGATATAGGACTCGTTTTACTGTGGAAATAGAGACTTTTGTACCTGTTTCCTCCAGCATCTTCACAAGGTGCTTTGCTATTGGTCCGGTATTGATTTGCCCTTTTCGCACCAAAGTACGTTCATCTCTAAGAGACAGAACGCGTCTCCTTCCTGGGTGGTAAGACGGCTGCATGGTCCTTGCGTACTATTGTTTGTACAGATGAATGTGGCACCTTCAGGCATTTGGAAATTGCTCCCAGGGTTGAACCAGACTTGTGGAGGTCTACAATTGTTTTGGCTGATTTCTTTTGATTTTCCCATGATGCCAAGCAAAAAGGCACTGAGTTTGAAGGTAGGCCTTGAAATACATACACAGGTACACCTCCAATTGACTCAAATGATGTAAATTAGCCTATCAGAAGCTTCTAAAGCCTGACATCCTTTTCTGGAATTTTCCAAGCTGTTTAAAGGCACAGTCAACTTAGTGTATGCAGTCCACTTCTGATGCAGTGAATTATAAGTGAAATAATCTGTCTGTAAACAAATGTAGGAAAAACTACTTGTGTCATGCACAAAGTAGATGTCCTAACCGACTTGCCAAAACTATAGTATGTTATCAAGAAATTTGTGGAGTGGTTGAAAAACGAATTTGAATGACTCCAACCTAAGTGTATGTAAACTTCTGACTTCATCTGTACATACATACATAATTCATCCTACAGTGGAAACGACAACATGACATATACAGAACATATGGCACTTACTTTGATAGGAACGCACACATGTCCAAAGTTATTATTTGTGAGGAAAACACGAATGGAGGCTATGCGAGCATCAGCCAGAAAATGTTCAAGACTGCGCAAATGTCTGCATACTTGATCTACAGAAAAAATTGGGAAGTTTGTCCATCTCAGTAAAGCCTCAAACATAAATTATCCGCAACACTGAAATGGGCTACTTCTATGTGAATTAATGAGGCGGAACACACCTGAATTCAATCTGTTGTTAGAACATACAAATTGTTAGAAAATAATTTGAAATTGACAAGTTGAAACATGAGAAACATATAGATAATTAGCAGGCCTCTTATGTTAACTGTCCTGTTGCGTAACAATCACATTTTGGAACAAGATAATGCAAAGCAGTTCGACACATACAACAACACAGAGTTACACATGGAATAAACAAATATACACTCAATAATACAGTAGAAAAAGTCTATATACAGTGTGTGCAAATTAGGTAAGATAAGGGAGTTAAGACAATAAATAGGCCATGGTGGTGAAGTAATTACAATATATCAATTAAACATTGGAGTGATAGATGTGCAAAAGATGAATGTGCAAATAGAGATACTGGGGTGCAAAGGAAAATAGATAAATAAATAAATAAATACAGTATGGGGATGAGGTAGGTAGATAGATGGGCTGTTTACAGATGGGCTATGTACAGGTGCAGTGATCTGTGAGCTGCTCTGACAGCTGGCGCTTAAAGCTAGTGAGGGGGATGTGTTTCCAGTTTCAGAGATTTTTGTAGTTCGTTCCAGTCATTGGCAGCAGAGAACTGGAAGGAAAGACGACCAAAGGAGGAATTGGCTTTGGGGGTGACCAGTGAGATGTACCTGCTGGAGCGCGTGCTACGAGTAGGTGCTGCTATGGTGACCAGTGAGCTGAGACAAGGCGGGGCTTTACCTAGCAGAGACTTGGAGATAACCTGTAGCCAGTGGGTTTGGCGACGAGTATGAAGCGAGGGCCAACCAACAAGAGCGTACAGGTTGGGGCGGCAGGGTAGCCTAGTGATTAGAGCATTGGACTAGTAACTGGAAGGTTGCAAGTTCAAACCCCCGAGCTGACAAGGTACAAATCTGTCGTTCTGCCCCTGAACAGGCAGTTAACCCACTATTCCTAGGCCGTCATTGAAAATAAGATTTTTTTCTTAACTGACTTGCCTAGTTAAATAAAGGTAAAATAAATAAATAAAATGGTGGGTAGTGTATGAGGCTTTGCTGACAAAGCGGATGGCACTGTGATAGACTGCATCCAGTTTGTTGAGTAGAGTGTTGGAGGCTATTTTATAGATGACATCACCGAAGTCGAGGATCGGTAGGATGGTCAGTTTTAATTTTGGATTGGAGATGTTTGATGTGAGTCTGGAAGGAGAGTTTACAGTCTAACCAGACACCCAGGTATTTGTAGTTGTCCACGTATTCTAAGTCAGAGCCGTCCAGAGTAGTGATGCCGGAAGGGCGAGCAGGTGCAGGCAGTGATCGGTTGAAGAGCATGCATTTAGTTTTACTTGCATTTAAGAGCAGTTGGAGGCCACGGAAGGAGAGTTGTATGGCATTGAAGCTCGTCTGGAGGTTAGTTAACACAGTGTCCAAAGAGGGGCCAGAAGTATACAGAATGGTGTCGTCTGCGTAGAGGTGTATCAGAGAATCACCAGCAGCAAGAGCAACATCATTGATGTATACAGAGAAGAGAGTCAGCCTGAGGTTTGAACCCTGTGGCACCCCATAGAGACTGCCAGAGGTCCGGACAACAGGCCCTCCGATTTGACACACTGAACTCTATCAGAGAAGTAGTTGGTAAACCAGGCGAGGCAATCATTTGAGAAACCAAGGCTTTCGAGTCTGCCAATAAGAATGTGGTGATTGACAGAGTCGAAAGCCTTGGCCAGATCAATGAATACGGCTGCACAGTAATGTTTTTTATCGATGGCGGTTATGATATCGTTTAGGACCTTGAGCGTGGCTGAGGTGCACCCATGACCAGCTCTGAAACCAGATTGCATTGCGGAGAAGGTACAGTGGGATTCGAAATGGTCGATAATCTGTTTGTTAACTTGGCTTTCGTCGAAGACCTTAGAAAGACAGGGTAGGATAGATATAGGTCTGTAGCAGTTTGGGTCTCGAGTGTCTCCCCTTTGAAAGGGGGATGACCGCGGCAGCTTTCCAATCAATAGGAATCTCAGACGATACTAATCAAATCAATCTCGTCTGTCTCCCCATCTCATTTATCTAATAAAAAAAGAGAATGGGATTCCACTCCCTTCAAAACCATCCTTATTGTCTGTTTTATATTCAGGGAAGGTTAAAACTATGTTTTAGAGTTGGGGTTCAAAATTATAACGCAGCACACACACTCCATTGATGTTTTATAATATCAGAAAATAAAATAAAAAAATATTTAAGTCCCACTCACAATTTACATTTTGGGCAAGAAAATCTTGTTATCTTTTTTTTATTTTCAGGTCTTACATTCTTACTTTTATCTTAGATTCAAAAATATGATGCTATGTACTAGATGTTAAATGCACACTGTTTACCGTTACAATTTGTCACGTGTCGGAAACCACATTAGGTATTTTTAGGATCCCCATTAGCTGTTGCAAAAGCAGCAGCTTTTCTTCCTGTGGTCCACACAAAACATGACATAATACAGAACATCAATAGACAAGACCAGCTCAAGGACAGAACTACATATTATCTAGGTGTGTTCTATCAAATCATCCCCCACACGTGCCAGAAGAACAGTGGTAGTAATAAACAAAGGCTAATAATAATTCATAAAGTGGACAGATCTGGAGAAACATTGTAAGATACATTGTCCCCTTTCAGTTTCCAGATGAGAAAAAAAATAAATAAATGCAACATGCAACCGTTTCAAAGATTTTCAAGTTAGAATTCATAAATCGTAAATCAGTCAATTGAAATAAATTAATTAGGCCCTAATCTATGGATTTCACATGACTGGGAATACAGATATACATCTGTTGGTCACAGATACCTTAAAACTTCTTATGGCTGCAGGGGCAGTATTGAGCAGCTTGGATGAAAGGTGCCCATATCAAACGGCCTGCTCCTCAGTCATAGTTGCTAATATTTGCATATTATTATTAGTATTGGATAGAAAACAATCTGAAGTTTCTAAAACTGTTTGAATGATGTATGTGAGTATAACAGACATCATTCAGACATCATTCAGACATCATTCAACTCAGGCAAAATCCTGAGTTGAAATCAAAACAGGAAGTCAGAAATCTGAGCTTGTTTGTACTCACCAGAATCCCCAATGAAATCCCCTTGAGATATGAATGATGTTGCACTGACTAGGGGTTCCACTAGATGTCCACCATCAATATAAATTATAATGATGTCTATGTTGTTGTGGGAGTGAATGAGAGCAGAATATATCAGCTGTCCATCAAGCAGCCATTTTGTGTTCTCACTTATTCCTCATGGTAGTCACTTGCGTTCCATTGCTCACGAAGACAAGAAAGAATACTCCGGTTGGAACTTTATTGAAGCTATATGTTAAAAACATCCTAATGATTGATTCTGTACTTAGTTTGAAATGTTTCTTCGACCGGTAATATAACTTTTTGAAGTTTTTGTCCGATATAACGCTGACCAGAATGAGCGTTTGGATATGTATACCAAACCGTCTAACAAAAGAAGGTATTAAGACATAAATAAAGGACATTTTCGAACAAAACAAACATTTATTCTGGATCTGGGATTCCTGGAGTGCTTTCTGATGTAGATCATCAAAAGGTAAGGGAATATTTATCATGTAATTTCTTGTTTATGTTGACGCCATCTTTGCGGCTGTGGTGTTTTTACTTTTGAGCGCTGTCTAAGATTATTGCATGCATTTCTTTTTACGTAAAGTTTTTTTGAAATCTGACATAACGGTTGCATTAAGGAGAGGTATATCTATAATTCCATGTGTATAACTCGTATTATCATCTACATTTATGATGAGTATTTCTGTTGAATGATGTGGCTATACAAAATCACTTGATGTTTTTGGAATTAGTGAATCTAACGCTCCAATGTAAACTCAGAATTGTTTTATATAAATATGAACTTTATCAAACAAAACATGCATGCATGTATGTAACATGAAGTCCTATGAGTGTCATATTATGAAGATAATTCAAGGTTAGTGATTCATTTTATCTTTATTTCTGGTTTTTGTGAATGCTATATTTTGCTGGAAAATGGCTGTGCTTATTGTGGTTTGGTGGAGACCTAACAATCGTTTGTAGTGCTTTCGCTGAAAAGCTGAAAAGCCTATTTGAAATCGGACACTTTGGGATTAACAACGAGAAAAGCTTTAAAATGATATAAGACACATGTATGTTTTAGGAATTGTAATTAAGAGATTTCTGTGGTTTGAATTTTGGCACCCTCTATTTTCACTGGTAGTTGTCCTATCGATCCCGGTATCGGGATTGCAACCATAACAGGTAAAAAAAAACAAAGATGGGCACAGGATCTCATCCCGGTATCTTTGTGCATTCAAATTGCCATTGATAAAATGCAATTGTGTTCATTGTCCATAGCTTATGCCTGCCCATACCATAACATTGACTTCAGCAAACGTTGACATCAGCAAACCGCTTGCCCACACAACGCCATACACATGGTCTGCGGTTATGAGGCAGGTTGGCCGTACTGCTAAATGAGCTAAAACAACGTTAAAGGTGGCTTATGGTAGAGAAATGAACATTACATTCTCTGGAATGAGCTCTGATGGACATTCCAGCAGTCAGCATGCCAATTGCACGCTCCCTCAAAACTTGATATATGTGGTGTGTGTTGTGTTTTAACAAAACTGTACATTTTAGTGGTCTTTTATTATCTCCAGCACAAGGTAAACCTGTGTAATGATCATGCCATTTTAATCACCTTCTTGATATGCCACACCTGTCAGGTGGATGGATTGTCTTGGCAAAGGAGAAATGCTCACTAACAGGGACGTAAACAAATTTGTGCATAACATTTGAGAAATGTTTCTGGGACCTTTTATTTCGGCTCATGGAACATGGGACCAACATTTTGCATGTTGCATTTATATTTTTGTTCGGTATATGTTATTATAACATAATTCTGTAGGATTATTCAAGGCTATAACAGGTTCTTTAGCATTAAGGGGGTTATCCCAGACACTGATTAAGTTTAGACCTGGACTAAAAAGCTATTTATTTTTCTCCCTTTTTCTCCCCAATTGTGGTATCCAATTAATTGGTAGTTACAGTCTTGTCCCATGACTGCAACTCCAGTATGGACTCGGGAGAGGCGAAGGTCGAGAGCCGTGCGTCCTCCAAAACACAACCCAGCCAAGCCGCACTGCTTCCTGACACAATGCCCGCTTAACCCGGAAGCCAGCCACACCAATGTGTTGGAGGAAACACCGTACGTCTGGCGACCGTGTCAGCGTGCTTTGCGCCCGGCCTGCCACAGGAGTCACTAGTGCGCAATGTGACAAGAACATCCCTGCCGGCCAAACCCTCCCCTAACCTAGACGACGCTAGGCCAATTGTGCACCGCCCCATGGGTATCCCGGTCATGGCCGGCTAAGACAGAGCCTGGACTCGAATCAGGATCTCACTACGGCTACGGATTCCTCTATTACCTAACGTTATATATTTCAAAAACGGCGCAGTAGAAAGGTTTATCAACACATAGTGAACAGCTCACGTTATATACAGAAGCATGCTACATGGCAGACCAATCCAAACTTCTCTCCCGGCATGTCCAGAACATCCATTATGTCAGACAATCATGGCTAGCAGGAAGTTTCCTGTTTTTTTCTGTGGCTAAACCAACTAGGCTTGTAATTTAACAATTATATTTGTATTTACGGACAGAATACGAGTTTGTTAGTAAGGTAGATGAAAGTTTACATGTTCCAGAAGGCATTTCTGACAACAAAAAAATACACATTTACGTTCAAATGCCTCTCCTGTGAAGTAGTGACATATGCCTAGTCTCCTGAAACACCTCACATATGTATAAGTAGGCTACTAGACTCGTTGATCCATTGGTTTAACGTATTTTTCTGGCAGTTATGGTTCAGCAAAAATCACAACCTGGTCTCAGAGCATTTCATATTATTCTGTACGTAAATCCAAGACACTCCATTTAGTATGACATGTTACGTTTTGTATGGTATGTATTAATTTGTGTTTCCACACCCGTTTTATATGATATGTTACAAATTATCATTTGTATTATACAGTACCAGTCAAAAGTTTAGACACCTACTCATTCCAGGGTAGAATAATAGTGAAGACGTAAACTATGAAATAACACATGGAATCATGTAGTAACCAAAAAAGTGTTAAACAAATCATATATATTTGTATTTGAGATTCTTTAAAGTAGCTAACCTTAGCCTTGATGACGGCTTTGTACACTCTTGGCATTCTCTCAACCAGCTTCATGAGGTAGTCACCTGGAATAAACAGCTGTGCCTTGTGAAATGAATTTGTGGAATTAATTTCCTCCTTAATGCGTTTGAGACAATCAGTTGTGTTGTGACAAGGTAGGGGTGGTATACAGAAGGTAGCCCTATTTGATAAAAGACAATCCATATAATGGCCAGAAGAGCTCTGCCTGACTCAAGCCTTCATGGTAAAATTGCTGCAAAGAAACCAATACTAAAGGACATCAATAATAAGAAGACTTGCTTGGGCCAACAAACACGAGCAATGGACATTAGACCGGTGGAAATCTGTCCTTTGGTCTGATTAGTCCAAATTTGAGATTTTTGGTTCCAACCGCCGTGTCTTTGTGAGATGCAGAGTAGGTGAACAGATTATCTCCTCATGTGTAGTTCCCACAATAAAGCATGGAGGAGGAGGTGTGATTGTGTGTGCGGGGGGCTTTGCTGGTGACACTGTCAGTGATTTATTTAGAATTCAAGGCCAACTTAACTAGCATGGCTACCACAGCATTCTGCAGCAATATGCCACCCCATCTGGTTTGGGCTTAGTTGGACTATGACCCAACACACCTCCAGGCTGTGTAAGGGCTATTTTACCAAGAAGGAGAGTGGTGGAGTGCTGCTTCAGATGACCTGGCCTCCACAATCACCCGACCTTAACCCAATTGAGATGGTTTAGGATGAGTTGGACCACAGAGTGAAGGAAATGCAGCCAACAAATGCTCAGCATATGTGGGAACTCTTTCAAGACTGAAAAGCATTCCAGGTGAAGCTGGTTGAGAGTGCCAAGAGTGTGCTAAATTGTCATCTAGGCAAAGGGTGGCTACTTTGAAGGACCTAAAATATATTTTTGATTTGTTTAACATGTTTTTGGTTACTACAAGATTCCATATGTGTTATTTCATAGTTCTGATGTCTTCACTATTATTCTACAATGTAGAAAAGAGTAAAAATAAAGAAAAACCCTTGAATGAGTAGATGTGTCCAAAATGTTGGTACTGTATGTTACAAATTTGCAAAACATACAATATGTTATGAATTGTAAAACGTAGTATATGTTATGAATTTGCCAAATATATGATATGTTACAAATTCTAGCTAAGTGGCTAACATTATTTAGCTGACTAATTAGGGTTAGGGGTTAGGGTTAGGGTTAAGTTTAGGGTTAGGTGAAAGGTTAGCTAATAGGGTTGGTGTTAGGGGAAGGGTTAGCTAACATGCTAAGAAGTTGCAAAGTAGCTTCAAAAGTAGTAAGTAGTTGCTAATTTGCTAAAATGCTAAAGTCCTGTGATGAGAGTTGAACGTGCAACCTTTGGGTTGCTAGACATTCACGTTATATGCCTAATCATCCACCTCGACCAACCACCCTACTTTAGTTTTTGCTAACCTTCTGTCTTATGGATTTACCTTTACTATGGATTTACTTTTACTATGTTACGTCTAGTTTATGAGACCAGGCTGGGCATCAATACAATAGAGTACACTGAGTTTGATTTAGCCATAAAATACAACTGATTTCTCAATGACTGTCCCCTGAGGGACCATCCATCTCCAGTAGCCACTCAACTCCAGTCAGTTACTACAGGGGGTTGATGTGAGATATACGGCCCATTAATCGCCATACTGCTGACTGGAGAACAGTGGGGTTATTTGATGAACCCGTACTGTGTGTTTCTGCGTCAAACTCAGCAGATCAATGACAGAAATTACAGTTTGGTGGCCTGTGTGGTCCAGTAGTTATAGCCGCTGACCCTGGCACACATGTATGCGAGAGTTGGCATTGGTTCAAATCCAGGCGACTGCACTTTCACTCCCCATATATTACCAGTCTTTCACATCTAAAAAAATAATGAAAAAATGATGAAAGGAGTGGGACTTCCCCAATCATACTTTTTTACAAATTACAGTTCTCACGCACACACACACACACACACCAAGAAGTGTGTCATCAAGAAGGGATTCTGTCACAACAGCAGATCAGTGACAGATACAATATGACAGATCACAACACAGAGAGCGAGAGACCTCATCCTCTAGTCCCACGATAGTGTGTTACATTGATTTTATTAGTTCCATTTGGAACTAATTCCACTTTTATTCCAAAACACCTTGCAGCCCGAGGCAATTACTGTAACCTGCCAGGAAATGTAATTTAGTGGCTCACAGGGAATTCAGTCAACACAGGAGGAGAAATTAAGTTCAATTCCCGAAAAGCCCCCATTGTATACACTGGGCACGAACCAATTCAGCCCTTGAATTTACTAAATAGGAATTTAATCGACCTAAAATCTGCTATTGGTGATTTTGAGTTGTCTATGCCTCATTCACATTATGAAACACAGCAGTCAAATTACAACCGTCTTAGCATAGCATGCCAAATGGTTAAAAGACAATGGAAGGAGACCTTTGGAAAATGTCAAATATTTACCTTGATGAGTTGGCACCTGATCTGGGCTGACACCATGTGGTTGTTGCGCAGGTTCCCCACTCGGAACATGAGGCACAACTTCCCGTCCCGTTGCGAGATAACGGCGTCCTGGCTAAACTTGAGCATCTCCACGTGTTTCTTCGGCTGGGACATCTTGACAAACATGCAGCCGATAAGAAATGCGTCCAATATAGAAACGATAGTGCCTTCCGAACACTTTTCTGTGATGTACTGGTAGCCTTAGCCGATAGTAGCCTCCGTTTCAATGAAGAACAAGTGTAGTATCATCTAAAATAAGGAGAAACAACGAGGTTCTAGCTTCAGCATGTTAACTAGCCTAGTCTGCACATCATACATGGGTACGGATACCCACATGGGCCATCCTACTACATCTTCCCCTCTCCAAGGAACAAGAACTCAACATGCATAACCTCTGAAGCATTACTGAAATGCAATTTGGATACCAGTATTGTTCTTTTTAACATGCTACAGTACATCCTGAAACTTTATGAAAGCATTGGCCTAACAGGCCTTCCTGTTAGGCCATTGGGGTTTAAGCTGTGCCGGCGAGACAATGGGAACACACAGCCTCCTGCCCATCAGGAGCTCGGCAGGTAAAGCTATCAGAGCCCTGAGCCCTGTATGGATCCTTGTTCTTTTTCAGCAGTCCCTTGACTGTTTTCACAGCTCTCTCTGCCTCACCATTACTCTGTGCATGGTAGGGGCTACTGGTCACATGTGTGAAGTCATATTCTGCGGCAAAAGCAGAAAAGGAGCTCGCAGAGAGTGTTATCTGTAACCAGGACCTCAGCAACCCCTTGCCTGGAAAAAATTGACTTTAATCCATTGATAACACCAGCTGATGTGGTTATGGGTGTCTTTGCTATTTCAATGTATCTTGAGTAGTAATCTACCACTAGCAGATAAGTGTCATTTTTCCTATAGAACATATCCGCCCCTACCTTTTGCCATGGCCGTTTTGGCAGCTCCGTTGCCATCATTGGCTCCGGATGACAAGGTTGACTTTTTGTACAGACCTCACACTGGGCCACCAGCTTGGCAATCTGAGTACTTAGACCAAGCCACCACACTGACTGAGGCCTCAGTCTGAATTTGGTTATCCCAATGTGTCCCTCATGCACTCATGCATGTCTAGCATTTCTGGTTGTAGAGTCTCTGGGATAACTCCGTTGTCCTTTCATGAGAAGGTCTCCATTACAGTGGAAGTCACTTTGGTGCACCCAACAGGGCTTCAGCAGCTGAGGCAGTTCCTCCTGCCTGGGCCATCCCTTTTTGCACTGCTGCACTATCTGTTGGCAGATGGGGTCTCGCTGCAATCTGCTGCAGTTTGGTCTGAGATGCCCCTCTAGAGCAGGCCTGGGAAATTCCAGTCCTTGGGGGGCCTGATTGGTCTTACACTTTCCCCCCATCCCTAGCAAACACAGCTGATTTTAAACTAATTACATTCTAAACTGAAGATCATGATTAGTTGATTATTGGAGTCAGGTGTGTCAGCTGGGGCTGGAGCAAAAGTGTGAAACCAATCAGGCCCCTGAGGACTGGAGTTGCCCAGGCCTACTCTAGACATTACTCCTCCTCTGTTAACTGTTAACGGAACAGTTGTAAATTATGCAGCACCTTGTGTCACAATCGTAGATTTTAGAGAAACAACAAATGTCGGTACATATAAGTGTTTTATATCGTCTGAAAGCTTAAATTCTTGTTAATATAACTGCCAATACAGTAGCTATTACTGCAAAAACAATGCCATGCTATTGTTTGAGGAGAGCTCCTAACAACAAAACACCTTTTCACTGATAGGTTTGATAAATTCACCTCTGAAGGTGAAATGTGTACTTAAATCAGAGCAAGATTTCAGAATGTATCATCCAAAGGGTCACAGAGATAACATGAAGTGTTGTTTTGTTCAATAAAATCCTTTTTAATGTGGTAAAAAGTTCCCTAAACGTTGTTTCAACCAGTCAAATCACGTTTGTATATATTCCTCAGAGATCCTAGAATGTAACCAGACTTCACTATATCATTAGGAGTGTATAGGACACCACATTTGGTCAGAGAGCGACACCATCATGGCATGCCGATGATGCAGGCGGTCTTCATTTGATCGACTCTAACTTTGTCAAATAAGCACCAATCGGGGTCAAACAAAGCTAGCTAGATAGCCAATGAGCTGGGCTTTACGGGAGTATCCAGACACCCTGTATCTGTCATAAAATGTAGCTACTAACGGCAGCATGCCTTTTCCTTTTGGACAAAAATGACAAATGTTCAGAGTGATGAAGTTATGAAAACTGGTGGTTTTGCAAATGTTGAACTTATAACATGGCTACTAAAACTGGGAAAGCTAAATCAAAGCCCAAGTATACAGATTTGATGATATTCTTGCAGAAATGTTTTACATGAATGCAAATATCTCCTTCACGATTTGCCCAAATGTACCTGGGTGACTTCACACTAAATGTCATGCAATTCGCTCATACTTCAAGTTATCCTTCTGAAACTTTGCACATGCACTGCTTCCATCTTGTGGACACTGAACTGGGGCTAGAACTGGGGATGTTCTGTTGCATTTCAAAGATGATGGTAAGAAAATACAAAAAAACTGTTGGTTTTTCCTTTGTATTTTCTTCTACCAGATCTATTGTGTTATATTCTCCTACATTCAATTCACATTTGCACACATGTCAAAGTCTTTCCTTTCAAATGATACCAAGAATATGCGTATCCTTGCATCAGAGCCTGAGCTACAGGCAGTTAGCTTTGGATATGTCATTTTAGGCGAAAATTGAAAAGGGGGCTATCCCTTTGAAGTTTTAATGGACGTTTAATTGGGGCCCCGGAGAGTGCGTCTGCTGTGATCAGTGCTTTCCCTGGCACATACACCATCTTGTAGGTGAACCTCAGCAATCTGAGGTGGAAGCGCAGAACTCTGGGAGGCAATTCGTCCGGTGCTTTTGCCCCTAACAGAGCCAACAGTGGTTTGTGGTCAGTCTCTGCTGTAAAATACAGGCCAATGAGGTATTGGCTGAGCCTTTCACATGCCTGTGTGATAGCCAACGCCTCCTTCTCCACTTTTGCTCTGTCGGATAAGCTTTGTGAGATGAATGCTATTGGATGCCACTCCATGTTGTAAAGCATCTGTGTGAAGACCGCCCCTAGCCCAAAGGATGATGCATCTGCCGATACCTTTGTCTTTGCGTGGGGACAATACTGGGCCATCAAGCTCTGAGGCCAGGTCTCCTTTGACTTTGTCATACGCCACCTGATGCATGTGACCCCGTGACCAGTCATTCTCTTTGGCTAGTAAGTCTCAGGGGTTTGGTTGTATCTGAAAACTGTAGGAGGAACTTCCCGCATATGTGGCCATGCCTAAGAAGTTCCTGACTTTAGCCACGTTCTGGGGGATGGGCATGTCTGTGATGGTGCTGATCTTCTCCGTGTCCGGCTCTATTCCAGCTGAACTGATTTTGTGTCCCAAGAACAAGACCTCTGACTGTGCAAAGGTGAATTTTTCATTGAGTGTCAGGCCACTCTCCAAGCGTCTGGTCAGAATTGCTGTGAGTCTTTCATCATGTTCTGCTCTGTTCCGTCCGCACACGAGCATGTCGTCCGCGTGGACTATGACGCCACATGCGTCTTTGGAAATTCTCAGGATCGGAAGCTATTCCAAATGGCAAAATGTTAAAACAGTACCGGCCAAACGGTGTTATAAACGTTGTGAGCGACCTACTCTGGTGACAGGGGTATCTGCCAGAAGCCTGAGCGGGCATCCAGCTTTGTGAAGAGTTGTGAGCCATCCATCTGAGCCAGTGACTGCTCCACTGATGGTATGATGTGTCTCTCTCTGCAGAGTGCCTCACTCAAGTTAGTCATGTCCACACAGATCCTTATGTCCCCATTGGCTTTTGGGACCACTACCATCCCTGCACACCAGTCAGTGGGACTCTATTTTAGACACAGCCCCAATTTCTTCCATCCTCCCCAACTCTTCCTTTACTTGGCCAATAAAGATATAGGCATGGCGGGGGGTGGTAAGGGCATAGGGGACAGCATCCTCTTTCAGGTGGATTTTGTAGTTACCTTCTAGCCTTCCTAGGCCAGAAAACACTTTTGGGAATTTATTTTTGAAAACCTCCCCTGGGTCCTCCAGTTCGATCACTCTGTCATTGAGTTGCAATGCTCCAATTGAGTCAATGACGAAGACAGGCTGGATAGCACTTTTGTCTTTACTCTCCAGTTCACACACCAACTGCCCTACCACTGGTTATATCTTATTACTGGGCCCGTACAGTTTTTTCTTTGTAGAGAGTAAAGGGCCATCTCTACAATAGCTATACAGCCTAGTTGGGATAGCTGTCACTGTTGCCGCTGTCTAGTTTAAATGACATAACTTCCCCATTAAGTTTAATGTTTGAGTACCAGCTGTCGTGGAAATATTCAATCAAATATTTCTCAGATACCGGAGCTTGTGAATTCAATTAGACTTTATTACAGAAGTAACAAATCCGAGCAATTCCATGGAAGAAGTGAATTCTCTTGCCACAGACCTTAGGCTTTATAGGTTTACACTTTCAGATAACACACATGGTCACTCCCCTCCATCTAGATGATTAACACCTCTTGGTCTCTTGCCACCATTATCTTTCTGTCTCAATTCTTGCTTGTTTACCGATTCTATTGGTGGCGTATCCATACACATAATGCAGGTGTCTGTCCAATGATACTCATAGGACGACACAATGGCTCTCCCCAAGCCTGTAATGGCACAGACATACATATACAATGCAATCACATGCCTTCAAGCTAGTCACAGGACCAGGCAATGACTTCCTTCCAGCCTACAACAGCACAGGCATACATTTTCTGCTTATGTTCTGTTTTTATATGTCCAATGGTTAACTTTTCGGAGACCTCTTCCTCTGAGACCTCATGCATTTGCTTTGATCGACAGACAGCTGAAAAGTGTCCTCTCCTGTGACATTTCCTGCATTCCGTATCCTTTGCTGGGCAACCTTTCCAGCTGTGGAAATGGGATTTCCCACATTTGCAACAAACACTTGAACTAGATACTGGTGCTGTCTGTGATTGTTTTCTCCACGTCTGTCTCTGTTCTGCCTTCCCCTCCGTTTCTTTGGCACGGTGTAAAAACACATTTATTTCCTGACTCTTCGCTCTGCAAGGAGCTACTGCGGCGCAGCATCTACTGTCTTTTTACTGTCTCACTCTGCCTAACCTGGTTTACAGTTTTGGACAAGGTAAGCTGGGAATCCAACTAACTTTTCAAAAAGTGAGATATTTCTTACTCCCACTACAATCTGATCTCGGATCAGCTCTTCCCTGAGTGCACCAAACTGACAATGCTCAACTAGCTTGTTAAGAGCTGTGATAAAACTGTCAGTGATTTCACCCTGCTCCTGTTTGCGCACATTAAACCTATCTCTCTAAAATATAATGCTGTGTCTCCCTACGAAATGCATTTCAAAACCGTCTTTAAACTCTGTTATCTTCAGTCAATGGTGAAGCATTTTAATATATCCTTGGCTTCATCACCCATAGAGTAGATCAGTGTATTAACTTGAAATGCCTCATTGTTCACATTTAAGCCTGAATCTACTCTGTACCTTTCAAAGCGCCTGTTCCATTTCGGACAGTTTTGAATGTCCATGCAATCAAAAGTCTCTGAGGGACTAATGCGAAATCCATCAGCACTAGCCACTGGCCTGCCCATGTTTGCATGAGAGGCCGTTGAACTTTGAGTCGCAAACCCTGAAATTCCGCCAGTTTCTCTTGCAACATGTTGCTAGCAGTAACTCCTTGCTCATTAGCTAGCCCAATGATGATCTGCTCTGTTTTATCTCCAACACTGTGCCCTCCTTGCTTTGAAACAGCCTGACTGTATGATTTACTTGGTAAGTCCGTCCCGTTTTTGTGATCATTAAAACCACTTCTGACATCATCTAAAATAAGGAGGCACGACAATGAGGTTCTAGCTTCAACATGTTTACTAACCTAGTCTGCACGTCATACATAGGTACAAATACCCACAACGGCCATCCTACTACAACAAGTATGCGAACGGAAAGTTGTAAACGTTGGCGACGCACGGGGTGTAGGATGAGTTGTGGGCGTGTGGTTTGATGTCACTGCGAATATAGGCTATTATCCACCACATAGAATCTATAACCAGCCAGGCTACCGTGTAGGTTCCACCGCCACGTCAGGTTGACTAGCGTGGTGAAAAGGTTGGAGATGTATCAGCTTGTCTCCCCAACAAGGTTGTCATGCTGGACGTTTCAGCGGCCGTTCTTTTCCACAAACCGCTGGCGCTCTCTCTTCCCTGGTGCAGATATAGTCATGTCCTGTTTGGTGTCTCCTGCATATCGCAGACATGACCGATTTTGCATTTCACCAAATAGCCTTTACGCAATCCGGGAGATGCAATAATATTAACTTGCTCGCCATGGGATGCTCCTGTTGTTAGGTAAATTAAAGTGATTCAAAAAAGATGCATAACAATCCGTGTATTAGTCTAATAAATAGGCCGTATGCATTCCAGCATTTGTTGGCCCCTCAGTCCTTCCTGGGCAACTTTTCTATAGTCCCAGGCTTCACACTATTGTTATGTCACACTGTCAAAAAAGCTAATTCAAAAATGAAAAGATGTGTCTATGACAGATCCAAACAGTTCCAACCATTCAACTGTACTCCTTACAAAATACCACAGTCGACTGCAGTTACTGCACTTTGTACTGCAGTTTCAAAACTGCAATCTTTTTTGACCACTTGTTCAGATGAAATACTTCTCAACAACTGCAGCACATCTGCTGGCAGATGTGGCTGTTGGGGAGAGAGAGGAGGGACGGTAAATATGCTTCTTTGTCCAATCCAATCTCGCTGTGCTATCAGTAAAAATACTATTTACCTAGGCCTATAGGCTACGTTGTGTGAAATGTGCACATAACTTATTCTGACAGAGGCCTACACCAAAACAGCTTTAATGCAGTAGAACTATAATAATTATTTCAAGGACCCTGACAATTTGATCACTAGCTATTTAGTTCCCCCTAGTGATACTTGATTGGAAGTGCAACTCAATTGAATTAGGATTGAATTATTGTTAACAAGCCCATATGTCTTCGTGCGAGATGAGTCATTCCCTCTGAGGGTAAACCTGATGTAACCATATCCAGGTAAGATAGACTAAATACATGTGACTACACACTGAGTGTCCAAAACATTAGGAACACCTGCTATTTCCATGACATAGACTGACCAGGTGAAAGCTAGGATCCCTTATTGATGTCACTTATTAAATCCACTTCAATCAGTGTAGATCAAGGGGAGGAGAAAGGTTAAAGAATGATTTTTAAGTCGAGACATGGATTGTGTATGTGTGCCATTCGGAGGGTGACATGTCAACATGGGCTAGCATCTCTGTGGAACGCTTTCAACACCTTGTAGAGTCCATGCCTGATGAATTGAGGTGGTTCTGAGGGATAAAGGGGGTTCAACTCAATATTAGGAAGGTGTTCCTAATGTTTTGTACACCATGTATGTTCTCTTCTTCTGGTTGATGACTGTTTGTCATGCTGTGAGCTACACACTTGTTTTGCTTTTTTGAATTGACCTTTTTTCTTATTCACACTTTACAAATCACAATAACGACCACAATAACTTCATCCTTGTTGTTTTAGTTTGTCATATCTTATTGAGTATAGACCCTCAAGACATTTACCTAACCTTGTGTTGTGAGGACTTTCCTGCTATAGTACATGGATGTTCAGCTGTAGGCTAGACCCTCAAGACATTTACCTAATCAACATAACACAAGGTTGTACATGGCCATGTTTAGAGGTTTTTCAATGGAGACCTTCCTGCTATGGTACATGGGTGAGAATGAGTGTCCAGCTGTAGACAATAAGGACAGACCCTCAAGACATTAACCTCATCTCTGGCAGCTCAGGACAAACGGGCGACTCTGGCAGCTCAGGACAGACAGGTGACTCTGGCAGCTCAGGACAGACGGGCGACTCTGGCAGCTCAGGACAGACGGGCGACTCTGGCAGCTCAGGACAGACGGGCGACTCTGGCAGCTCAGGACAGACGGGCGACTCTGGCAGCTCAGGACAGACGGGCGACTCTGGCAGCTCAGGACAGACGGGCTACTCTGGCAGCTCAGGACAGACGGGCGACTCTGGCAGCTCAGGACAGACGGGCGACTCTCAAAGGAACTAAGGACAGAACGTGACAAAGACAGCCTTTGCTGGACACTGATGCTGTTTCTGTACCTCCTACTGATGTTTCTTTAAGTCATCCACCCGCTGCATAATGTCAGTGTCCAAAGGATCCTCAGCTGTCTTCCTTTTCCGGCCACTGGAGCTGGGCCAGTGAGATGGGGTGGAGGTTGATGGGAGTTGCCAGGCAGGGAGCCAGGGTGCGCCTGGATGCTGCATTGGTGAGAAGGGCTTGGGCGTTGGGGAGAGGGGCCAGGGAGGTGAACCACCTGTAGATGGGCAATCAGAGTCCATCATTGTCTCTGGGCTGTCCAAAACACCACCCTCCAAAACGTACAAACAGATGGCAAATACATTGCAAGCAATCGTAAATCATCTCCATGGGCTCCTTTTTGAGTTAAAATGCTTACTAAAAAGAACTGACTTCATAAACATATCAATCTAATTAGCACACACACCACAGTGTCTGTTTTCAGATGTTAAAACTAGTCCCGCTAATCAATTTCATAAATTAAATGTATTTATATAGTCCTATTTTCACGACTTCCTTAGCCAGCATAGGTTTTCAATGGCCTTGCTTTTGTGTGTAGGGCGCTGTCCATGGTGCTGATAGAAAGCAGGGGGGATTTCATGCCAACCTGTCACTTCTTGTTCAAACGCACTCAATGGCCACAGCATTTGAACTTTTATGTTTATTGTGGTATAGCGTGATACAAGCAGAAGTCAATATAATTCCAATGCAAGACTGCAAATGACGTCCCTGGGTATAGCTACATATTGGTTTGTTTCGTCATAGAAATAGATACATTCTATTATGGTTTTCTTGGAAGCCTATTAGTTTCCGTGGTTGTAAAATGGAACTGTACCTATTAGAAACATGTTTATGGTAGGCTGGTATTGGTTCATTTATGTGGGTCAAATTTGATCCACAGAAGTGTATTGTGCCATATCACAAAGTGTTGCTAAACTTATTAGAGGCATGCTTTTCCATGTTTGAAGCAGTCCTATAGGCCTATTTTTTTGGCAAGACAGCTGTACATGGATGCATCCTACTATAATAGGCGTAAGGCCTAACTGGCCCGCCAGAAATATTATTTGGTCCCCCAAATTAATTCAGAAGATTTTTTTCAAGGGCCCGAGATACAAAAACACCCACATGCAATGTCTCAAGAAGGAAGTTACCATACCTAAATAAGGCAAAGGTTACATTTTAACTTAATTCATGAGGAGCGAGAATGCAGTCAACTAATAAAGCCATTTTGTGGTGCTGAAACGTAAATCCGCAACCGCATTGCAATCAATAGGTGGTGAACAGCACCTTGTGTTGAAAATATTGCTAATTTGTTATAAAAGTCTTGCACAGCAACAGATGGAGAGAACCTACACCAGTAATTCATTTAAACAATAATGATCATTTTAATTTGACTTTACAAACATCAAGATGGCTTAATTTGAGTCTGTTTATTCTCGAACCTTGGTCTATATAAAATAACTTAACTGGCATCTTTCACTATAAAACAATATATGGACTAATAGAAGTGGGATGTTTTATTATTAGGCCTACTTACCATTGCAGCTGTACAAAAAATGTAACATCCCACATAAAACAAAAATGTTAAGAAAAAAAGCTGGTGTCTGAATGTCTGTATCCGTGATAGCCTGCTCCTTTAACGACAGAACAGAAAATACTGTCAGCTTGAGACCTAAATATCCCTGGATAAGCACTCACAATGTTAGTATTTACTTAATACAGTCATATAGGCCATTAAGTGACTTACTCAATGGGGAAAGTTGCATTTCCCCTCGGACACCATCTTGTGGATGTCGCGTGAGATGGGTGTGCTTTTGATTCGCAGGCAGTCCTCCGTTTTAAAGCCGGTTTCTGTCGTGAGAACAGAAATTGCGTTCATAGAGGAAAATGAGGACTCGCAGGTGTAAGTAGATGCAAACATTGTTAGCACATAAAAGGCAAGTTTATTTATTGTGCTGTATTCCTCTGAGCATGACACCCACAACACACACAAGGACTCAGCACTCCTGATCGCATCCCTGATTTCGCTCTGGAATTCAATCCGCTCAGTATGAATTGCGGCCTTATCCAGCGAGGGTATCGTTTTCTTAGCAAGGCATGAGACTTCTCCACCTGGGAGGACTGTAAGGATCACGTACAAACGCATTGATATCCTTGGGCATGCTGTAGTCTTCTAATCTGGTGGAGAAATTGTCCCTCAGCTGCTTGATGAAATCTTCCATCACCTCGGTGACAATGCTGCGGCCTGGTACCTCAGCCTGTCATTTCTTCAGTGTGCTGAAGTGCAGTAGCCTTCCAGAGGACAAGTACAAATCGAACAACTCAAGCTTCCTAGTAAAGGCCTCAAATTTTCCGCCACGTCCACGACTGTTTTCCCTCTTCCTTGTAAACTGCCGATTAAACCAGTTTAAGTGACGGAATATGTCAGCCAAAAATGCCTCGTGTGTAGCTTGCCGTTAACGCTTCAATGCATTCTTTCATTCACATTCACAGTTGTCGGTATTTTTGTTTGCATGCATGAATAACTAGGCTACTAAACATGGATTTTGTTACGACAGCTATGTGTACGGCTGCACTCACATAGGGTAATTCACCTTTTACAAACACCCTATCTGTCTTCATTCATTACCAAACGGCCTTGCTTTAATGTGTAGGTCGCTGTCCGTTGCGCTAATACAGTGCAGCGGAGGTCACTCCAAAAGCTCTCAATCATTGGTTTCAGAGTCTTGGCATTTTAACTTTGTTTATTGTGGTATAGCATGACAAGCAGAATTCAATACAATTCCAATACAAGAACCCCCCAAAACGGTGCCCCCTCGCCGATTTCAACTGCCCCTAAATCTAAATCTGGCGCCGGGTCTGGGTGTCTGATGTTTCAAGTTAACAGTAAAGCCATTCCAGTTGTCGGACACCGGCAGCTGATCTGGATCGGTGTTCAGACATTTTTGTCCGATATCCGATATTTTCCTTGTAAAAAAAAAACGATACTGATATTTAAAATTTAAGCTGCCTTTTAATCATTCTAGTACAGTTTAATAGTTAACACACACAGATGGACGCAGCAGTCTAAGGCACTGCATCTCAGTGCAAGAGGCGGCACCACAGTCCCTGGTTCGAATCCAGGCTGTATCACATCCTGCCGTGATTCGGAGTCCCAGCGTCGTCCGGGCCGTCATTGTAAATAAGAATTTGTTCTTAACTGACTTGCCTAGTTAAATAAAAGGTTACACTACACTCACCAAAAAGTTATTTTGTTGGCATTTACTTATGTCCCCATTACCAGTAAAACATCATCAAAACCTTTTTTCTTTCACTTACCTGCTGTGCTGTTTCGTTGTTCATTTGTTCAGTCGTTTCATTCTCAACCAGGATTTCTATGGAACACCGTTCGGGTCATTACACGTCAAATAGGTTATTTGATGAATATCTTTTTTGACACGCAAAGACCCAAACGGCGTTCCAAAGAAATCCTGGTTGAGAATGAAATGACTGAACAAATGACACAACATCATCTGTTTCAGTAGCTATAGTTAGCTAGCTAGCTAACTATATAGCTAGGTGTCATCATGTAAAATTACTTGAATTTATAAGACAGTTCTTACTTGATTAATGGTGGTCGGACACATCTATGTGAAACTAGCCACAGTAAGGATCAGCCACAATAGAGGACTTTGCGGTTATCCTTCAAAATAAAAGTATGGCAGCATTCTTCTATTTCTATTCATTTGTATCACTGTCAATGATATACTTTTTTTTTTTTGAAGGCAAACTGCAAATTACACTATTGTGCCTAATCCTTATTGTGGCTAGCTTCACAACACATAACCCGGTCCGGTCGAGCATCACTAGCCAGATGAAGCTAACTGGCTGCTTATAACGTTAGCTTTGGGCAACAGGGTTAACGCTATTTATTTTCATGAACTGAAGTTCAATTTCAATAGGTGAACAACAAGTGGCAACCTAGCTAATACTTACTCACAATGATTCCTAAATCATTGCTAAGAATAATGAAAATGACTGCAGTTTCCACTGGTCATTGTTTTCACGCTGGTTGTATTGGTGCTAGCTAGGTACCAAGCTAAAGCTAGCTACTCCAGAAGTTGCGGTCAAACAAATTATGCTTTATTACCAATGTGTAGCGCAAAATTTTACGTGGCGTTATTACGTCATGTACCTACGTTATATAGGTATGCACGGTAGCTTTGACATCGGCCGATACCGATGTTGGCATTTTTAGCTAATCTTCCGATTCCGATATTTTCACCAATATATCATGCATCCCTAGCTTTGAAAACAAACGTAACTGTATACCTTTGTACTAGACAGAAAACGCATGTCAAGTGTAAAATGAAGAGTGTAAAATGAAATGGCAGTGCATTCCTTTGATCTAGAAAAAAGCAAATTGTTAACTCCTGAAACTTTTATTTTTTTTAAAGACATTCCTGACAATATCTTAACGGTTTAGAGAATGTAATGTTGTAACTGATGTTTAAGAATTTTGTAATTGTTGTACTGTAAATGTTAGAAAATCTGTTAGCATTTGGCTAGCTCCGGTTTGTTTGGGCTTGCTCTGTTCAGCTTTTGTCTAGCTCCGGTCAGTTGGTTGCTAGATTCGGTTAGTAAAATGCTAGCTTGTTCAGTCATTTTCCAATAATGTCAGTTACAAATCTTGTCATTCCATTAGCCCTTCTTACACTAGGTGAATTGTCACACCCTGATCTGTTTCACCTTTTCCTGTGATTGTCTCCACCCCCTCCAGGTGTCGCTTATTTTCCCCAGTGTATTTATCCCTGTGTTTCCTGTCTCTCTGTGCCAGTTCATCTTGTCTTGTCAAGTCAACCAGCGTGTTTTTCAAGTGCTCCTGCTTTTTCTTCTCTCATTTTTTCTAGTCCTCCTGGTTTTGACCTTTGCCTGCCCTGACTCTGGACCAGCTTGCCTGACCATTCTGCTTGCCCTGACCTCGAGCCTGCCTGGCACTTTGTACCTCCTGGACTCTGACCTTGTTATGATCTTTTTGCCTGTCCACGACCATTCTCTTGCCTGCCCCTTGGATACTAATAAATATCAGAGACTCGAACCATCTGCCTTCTGTGTCTGCATCTGGGTCTCGCCCTGGCCCTTCTATGAATGTATTTTGAGCATGGGTATAAAATAACTTCTGATTTATACCAGTCTTTAAAGGCTTTCATGTTTTAGAGTATCCTATGGGGCTATGGAGGGCAACAGTCAACTACATAATTATAACCAAAACAGGTGAATTAAAGTTGAGTACATGTGTTTGGGTATAAATGTAAAGAATTTGTTAATGTCAATTGGATTGGAATTTAATCTTTTGATGTGTGGATTTATGTATTTTTGATATGTTTATGAAATAATATGCCAGGGATTTATGAGACAAATTATTAAATACAAAAGAAAACATTGAAATACAATGAAAAGGCAGAAAAAGACAATTTGCACTTGAGAGAATGTTGAATAAAATAATTGTGAGAACCTATGAAAGAGAAGCCACGTTCTCCTGTTTCATTATTTATCCTGTGTTACAGGAACTATCATCTGCTGCACCAGTCCCAAAACTGGGACCTGTAACAGATTTTTTCAGGCTCATCGGGGATTGGCGCCACCTGTCGGTTAGGATCCAGTGATGGATAACATCTGGGTCCAAGACGGATCTGCAGATGAAATCCATGTTGCGGACAGACTGTGAGCAGAGAGTGATTCTTGATTCTGGACTGTGCTGACTGTTTGTGAGTTAAAGGAAGAAGTTACAATGTCAGACAGTGGGAGGAAGAGCCTGGTGTGGGACATCAGCCTGTCAGCAAAGAAACTTTTTCAAATACTGCGGGTCAATTGCTAGATAAGGACCAGTCAGAGCTCGAAGAGGGTGATCATGAAGGTTGCCTTGAGTACATCAGCGCCTTTATGTACAGTAAGTCATTACTTGAGTCAGAAGATGGGGGTATGGTTGAATTGTTGGTTTTGAAAGATAATGTTGATGCTGTTATACAGACTCTTAATGTAACAACACTGTTTTACCCAAGTGATAATATTGAGCCGTGCAACACATTAACAATCCCTCCATCTATTTAATAGCTCATGCAGTCACAGTTAGTCCAGTTGATGCTACTCTACCTATGACCTAGCTCATACAGTCACAGCTAGCACAGTCAAAACGGCACCAAATACTGATTTACTTAGTGCTCGCAAGCTATGAGGAGCTTAGCAAGAAACTTCTCCAACATGTTACTGTACCTACCTCACAGCCGGGGGTCGTCAGCAAAATGGGACACGCCTGGGCCTGGGTGTGTCCCGGGATAAATACACCTCTTCACCATTCATTGAGGAGACTCTCTTCATGCAGACACACTGTTAGATTTTGGTTGTTGCATTTTTGTGGCCATTTTGTTTTTTTGCTTTGACACCTTTCAACACACCTCATTATTTATGCACGCAACCACTTACACTACTGATTACTGACTGCACACACCATTGTCTATTGTATGTATGTTACTTCAGTTAATAAATATATTTTTGTTATTCCTAATCTCCACGTTGTCTCCCTTTTTGTTACGGACTTTGAGCCGGTTTGTGACAGCTACATCAACCGTTTGTGCTCGATATATTTACCAATAGGCTAAGGCTATTATTTCTTATTATACAATGATCCATTAATTACTTTAAGAAATATATATATTCTCATGACATTGAAAGGGAATGCATACTTCACTCTTCATAAAAAGAAGACAGGTCCTACTTCCCCAAGGGGCCTTGTCAGCTGGGCATAACAAAAAAAAGATTAAAATACTAGTAATATTATTTTTTTAACTTTAATTTCTCAGCTTGAGAAATGTCCCAACCATAGTTAAACTAATTAATTCAGGAATGTGTCAATTAGGAAGAACCGCTCAGTTTGAAAATCCTGAATTGGTGATCTGGCTAGCCAGCTAATGAGAAATGTTGCAAATCATCTTTTTCAATCCGTGATTTGTTTGCAGGACAAAGCAGTCTGGTGTGAAGGTAAGACATTTTTACATTATCTGATTAAAAACATTAGAAGTTCACCTAGCTGTTTTCTGCTCCATGTAGGCTTGCTTGCAAGCAATACCTGGTTTTCAAACCATGCAACAGCTTGTTAGCCAATCCCAATGCTTTGGGGCTGTGCTTTGCCTCTTGAGTGTTCTGGCTCATGAGAAATGGTTTACCATTTTACTGTCACTAGAACTCACTACTGTCAACGTGGGGTGAATTAGCTAGCTAGCTAACCAACAACTGAAATGCCACACTCAGTCTTCAAGTGTGTTTAGCAGCACTGCAGTAAAGTAAACAAACTCACAAATTGCTTCTAAAATAGCTGGACAAGAGGGCAATGAACCCATTATTGCTCAAAACGAAATACTATAGCTATTATTATAGACAAAACACTATAGCTAGTGCCATTTTTTATTACATTACATAAATACAGCTTCCCTGTTGAAGTTGTCAATATCAAGAATGTGACAGCAACCTGTGTCTGTATGTGGACCTACTCTAAGTTCACAGCTTATAAACCTGTATCATTTGTCCTTTATCGAGACTGTAAGAAGTTGTTGTTGGTGGCATTACTTTTGTAGTGGTCATGAGTCATGAAACCTATAGTCACCAGCAAAGAGGATTACAATGGTTTGCTGAAAGAGGTTCTCATGCTAAGCAAAGACCTGTGGGTAGATTTCTGTATTGCACCATAGGGTTTGTTTTTGGACCAGACCATTTGTTTACAGCTAAAGTGTCCTGCCTTAAATAATGCAGAAACTTGGTGGCTGAACTTCCTGATTTGGCCTCATTTTAGATTTGGTTCATTAAAGAAATGCTAGTGGCCTAGGACTGAATTCAAATGTGAGTGTAACGGTTTTCTGTATGAGAAGGAGAGTCGGACCAAAATGCGGCGTGTCTATTGCAATCCATGTTTAATGAAGAAACGTAAAACACGAATCAATGCAAACACTACAAAAATAAAGAACGTGATGAACGTAACGAAAACCTAAAACAGCCTATCTGGTGAAAAACACATAGACAGGAACAATCACCCACAAACACACAGTGAAACCCAGGCTACCTAAATATGGTTCCCAATCAGAGACAATGACTAACACCTGCCTCTGATTGAGAACCATATCAGGCCAGACATAGAAATAGACAAACAAGACATCCAACATAGAATGCCCACCCAGTTCACGTCCTGACCAACACTAAAACAAGGAAAACACACACGAACGATGGTCAGAACGTGACAGTACCCCCCCTCCAAGGTGCGGACTCCGGACGCACAACTTAAACCTATGGGGGAGGGTGTGGGTGGGCATCTGTCCGCGGTGGCGGCTCTGGCGCTGGACGTGGACCCCACTCCATAAGTTTTAGTCCACCTCCTTAGCGTCCCTAGATAGGTTACCCTCCTTAAAGACCGCTCGGGACAGAGGGGCAGCTCAGGACAGAGGTAGCTCGGGACTGATGGGTAGCTCAGCACTGAGAGGAAGCTCAGCACTGAGAGGAAGCTCAGCACTGAGAGGAAGCTCAGGCAGGTGGTTGGATCCGGCAGATCCTGGCTGGCTGGCGGTTCTGGAAGAGTCTGGTCGACTGGCGGATCCGGAAGAGTCTGGTCGACTGGCGGATCCGGAAGAGTCTGGTCGACTGGCGGATCCGGAAGAGTCTGGTCGACTGGCGGATCCGGAAGAGTCTGGTCGACTGGCGGATCCGGAAGAGTCTGGTCGACTGGCGGATCCGGAAGAGTCTGGTCGACTGGCGGATCCGGAAGAGTCTGGTCGACTGGCGGATCCGGAAGAGTCTGGTCGACTGGCGGATCCGGAAGAGTCTGGTCGACTGGCGGATCCGGAAGAGTCTGGTCGACTGGCGGATCCGGAAGAGTCTGGTCGACTGGCGGATCCGGAAGAGTCTGGTCGACTGGCGGATCCGGAAGAGTCTGGTCGACTGGCGGATCCGGAAGAGTCTGGTCGACTGGCGGATCCGGAAGAGTCTGGTCGACTGGCGGATCCGGAAGAGTCTGGTCGACTGGCGGATCCGGAAGAGTCTGGTCGACTGGCGGATCCGGAAGAGTCTGGTCGACTGGCGGATCCGGAAGAGTCTGGTCGACTGGCGGATCCGGAAGAGTCTGGTCGACTGGCGGATCCGGAAGAGTCTGGTCGACTGGCGGATCCGGAAGAGTCTGGTCGACTGGCGGATCCGGAAGAGTCTGGTCGACTGGCGGATCCGGAAGAGTCTGGTCGACTGGCGGATCCGGAAGAGTCTGGTCGACTGGCGGATCTGGAAGAGTCTGGTCGACTGGCAGATCTGGAAGAGTCTGGTCGACTGGCAGATCTGGAAGAGTCTGGTCGACTGGCAGATCTGGAAGAGTCTGGTCGACTGGCAGATCTGGAAGAGTCTGGTCGACTGGCAGATCTGGAAGAGTCTGGTCGACTGGCAGATCTGGAAGAGTCTGGTCGACTGGCAGATCTGGAAGAGTCTGGTCGACTGGCTGCTCTGGCTGCTCCATGCTGACTGGCTGCTCCATGATGACTGGCAGCTCTGGCTGCTCCATGCTGACTGGCTGCTCCATGCTGACTGGCAGCTCCATGCTGACTGGCAGCTCCATGCTGACTGGCAGCTCCATGCTGACTGGCAGCTCTGGCTGCTCCATGCTGACTGGCTGCTCCATGCTGACTGGCGGCCCTGGCTGCTCCATGCTGACTGGCGGCCCTGGCTGCTCCATGCTGACTGGCGGCCCTGGCTGCTCCATGCTGACTGGCGGCCCTGGCTGCTCCATGCTGACTGGCGGCCCTGGCTGCTCCATGCTGACTGGCGGCCCTGGCTGCTCCTTGCAGACTGGCAGCTCTGGCGGCTCCTTGCAGACTGGCAGCTTTGGCGGCATCCTGCAGAAAGGCAGCTCTGGCGGCTCCTTGCAGACTGGCAGCTCCTTGCAGACTGGCAGCTCCTTGCAGACTGGCAGCTCTATGCAGACTGGCAGCTCCTTGCAGACTGGCAGCTCCTTGCAGACTGGCAGCTCTATGCAGACTGGCAGCTCCTTGCAGACTGGCAGCTCTATGCAGACTGGCAGTTCTGAACAGGCGGGAGACTCCGGCAGCGCTGGAGAGGAGGAAGGCTCTGGCAGCGCTGGACAGGCGAGGCGCACTGTAGGCCTGATGCGTGGTGCTGGCACTGGTGGTACTGGGCCGAGGACACGCACAGGAAGCCTGGTGCGGGGAGCTGCTACCGGAGGGCTGGGGTGTGGAGGTGGCACAGGATGGGTTAGACCGTGAAGGCGTACTGGAGATCTTGAGAGCGGTGCTGGCACAGGACGTGCAAGGCTAGGGAGGTGCACAGGAGGCCTGGTACGTGAGACTGGCACCATCTTCACCAGCCGACTAGCACGCACCTCAGGACGAGTATGGAGCGCTGACCCAGGTGCCATCAAATCCCCGACACGCTCCGTCGGGCGAATTCCATGTTTAAAACACCAACACAGCAACTCCCTCATTTCTCTCTCCTCCAATTTCCCCATTAACTCCTTCACAGTCTCTGTTTCGCTCACCTCCAACACCGGCTCTGGTTCTGGTCTCCTCCTTGGCTCCTCACGATAAACAGGGAGAGTTGGCTCAGGTCTGGCTCCTGACTCTGCCACACTCTCCCTGAGCCCCCCCCCAAGAAATTTTTGGGGCTGACTATGGGGCCTCCGTCCGCGCCGCCTTGCTTGCTTCGCAAACTCCATTCTCCTATATCCTTCCGCGCACTGCTCCATCGAATCCCAGGCGGGCTCCGGCACTCTCCCTGGGTCGACCGCCCACCTGTCTATCTCCTCCCAAGAAGTATAGTCCATACTGTACTCCACTTTGGGCTGTTCCTGCCTGTTGACACGCTGCTTGGTCCCTTTGTGGTGGGTGATTCTGTAACGGTTTTCTGTATGAGAAGGAGAGTCGGACCAAAATGCGGCGTGTCTATTGCAATCCATGTTTAATGAAGAAACGTAAAACACGAATCAATGCAAACACTACAAAAATAAAGAACGTGATGAACGTAACGAAAACCTAAAACAGCCTATCTGGTGAAAAACACATAGACAGGAACAATCACCCACAAACACACAGTGAAACCCAGGCTACCTAAATATGGTTCCCAATCAGAGACAATGACTAACACCTGCCTCTGATTGAGAACCATATCAGGCCAGACATAGAAATAGACAAACAAGACATCCAACATAGAATGCCCACCCAGTTCACGTCCTGACCAACACTAAAACAAGGAAAACACACACGAACGATGGTCAGAACGTGACAGTGAGTTGGTTTTGAGATTTGGTTTATGGATGTCCTGTGTGTGTCCGCAGGTGGGGAGAGTTAGCCAAATTATTTAGCCAATTAGCTTCAGCTGGCTGGTGTGCGATTGTGTAGTGAATGCATTTTCTTATAACTGACAAGAACTTTTGAACATCAGATCAGCAGTTCCTTACCTCAATTCCGTCTTCAACTTCGACTTTATCTGTAATTCTGATCCAATTTTCAGGGTATCCAAAAGGAAACGCCGGTGTTAGAGGGGCAAAATTTAAGGCGAAGAGAACTAGCCACCTCATTCACCTCCTTTCTATAGGCCAGTCACTTGATAATAAGATGGATGACCTCCGATCATGGATTTCTTACCAACGGGACTCATAATTTCAATATTCTCTGCTTTTCTTAAACATATCTTTCAGAGAACTTGATGGATTCTCTATTCACTGAGTAGACATGTAAGTGGAGTCAGGAAAATCAAGAGGGGAAGGGGTTTGCCTCTTCATCAACAACAAATGGTGTGCTTACTCATTGTTCACCAGTCTTGGAATACCTGATGGTCAAATGCTGACCCCTCTAACCCCCAAGGGAGTTTTCTGCTGCTATCGTAAATGTTGTATACATACCACCTCATGACAAGAAAAATAACAAGCTGGCACTCAACGAACTGTACAAGGCTATAAACAAGCAGGAAAACTTGTTGCCAGCGATTTTAATTCTGCATCATTAAGACACTTCCATCAACACATCTCCTTCGCCAGTAGGTGCGATAAAGTCCTAGACCACTGTTACTCTACTCACAAGCAAGCATACAAGGCCCTCCCTTGTCCCCCATTCGGCAAATTGGATCATGACTCAGTACTCCTGCTTCCAGTTTACAAGCAGAAACTCAAACAGGAAGTACCCGTGACTCGCTGTGCTGAGAAAAGGTCATCAGATTCAGAGATTATGCTATAGGACTGCTTTGCTAGCACTGATTGGCATAAGTTCTGAGACTCCACCGCTAACATCGACGAGCTAACCACCTCCATCACCGGCTTCATTAGGAAATGGATCAGCGACGTTGTCCCCACAGTGAAGGTTCGCTGCTTCCCCAATTAAAAGCCCTGATTAACACTGAGGCTGGCGCTAAGATTAAGGACAGGGATACCCCACACAGGGCTATTGCAGACAACCCTGGGGCTACGGCTGAGGACAGGAACAAGAGGTCCCGCTATGACCACTGCATAGTCATCAAACACGCAAAAGGACAATATAGGAATAAGGTGGAATCCTATTACACAGGCTACGATGCACGCTACATGTGGCAGGGGCTCCAGTCCATTATGGATTACAAAGGAAGACCCAGCCATGATCTGCCCAATGATGACCAGACGAACTCAATGCATTTTATGCACGCTTCAATAATAACAAATAACACCCTCTCTGCCCTCTCCCACCTATAGAAGAGGAATCCCTATGTGAGAATGCAGTTCAATGACTACAGCTCAGCGTTTAACACCATTGCCCCCTCCAAGCTTGAGTGTAGACAACATCACCTCCGCCAAGCAGACCCTCCACACGTGGGCCCCTTCCTGTATTCCCTGTTCACCCAAAACTGGCCATGCATGACTCCAACACCATCATTAAGTTTGCTGATGACACAACAATGGTAGGCCTGATCGCCAGCAACGATGAGACAGCCTACAGGGCGGGGGTCTGTGACCTGGCAATGTGGTGCCGGGACAACAACCTCTCCTTCAACGTCAGTAAGAACAAGGACCTGATCGTGGACTACAGGACCGGGCTGTAGTGGAGCGGGTCGTGAGCTTCAAGTTCCTCAGTGGACTGAATCACTAAAATGGTTCCCACACACGTGCACAGTCGTGAATAAGGTGTGACATCGCCTCTTCCACCTCAGGATGTTGAAAAGGTTTGGCAAGAGCCTTCTAATCAAAACGTTCAACAGCTGCACTATTGAGAGCATCTTTATTGGCTGCATCACTGCTTGGTATGGCAACAGCACCGCCCTCGATTGCATGGCGCTAGTACAGCCCAGTACATCACTGCACAGGACTCTACAAACTCATGCACACACACTCACTTCATTTGCTCACACATTTATACTGACTTTACACACAAACGCACACACTCACACACAATAATCATATACACTGCTGCTACTCTTGTTTATCATATATTCTGATGCCTAGTCACCTTACCCCTATACACATCTACAAGAGGTGTGCCAACCTGGCCGTACTAGTATTTGTAATCGTTGAAAGTTGATAGTCGGATCAGATGATACTTGTGATCGGGAAAAACTGAAGTGTTTTAATATATATAGGTATTTTGACAACATCTACTTATCTTGTCACACCCTGATCTGTTTCAACTGTCCTTGTGCTTGTCTCCACCCCTCTCCAGGTGTCGCACATCTTCCCTGTGCATTTACAGTGCCTTGCGAAAGTATTCGGCCCCCTTGAACTTTGCGACCTTTTGCCACATTTCAGGCTTCAAACATAAAGATATAAAACTGTATTTTTTTGTGAAGAATCAACAACAAGTGGGACACAATCATGAAGGGGACCGACATTTATTGGATATTTCAAACTTTTTTAACAAATCAAAAACTGAAAAATTGGGCGTGCAAAATTATTCAGCCCCTTTACTTTCAGTGCAGCAAACTCTCTCCAGAAGTTCAGTGAGGATCTCTGAATGATCCAATGTTGACCTAAATGACTAATTATGATAAATACAATCTACCTGTGTGTAATCAAGTCTCCTTATAAATGCACCTGCACTGTGATAGTCTCGGAGGTCCGTTAAAAGCGCAGAGAGCATCATGAAGAACAAGGAACACACCAGGCAGGTCCGAGATACTGTTGTGAAGAAGTTTAAAGCCGGATTTGGATACAAAAAGATTTCCCAAGCTTTAAACATCCCTAGGAGCACTGTGCAAGCGATAATATTGAAATGGAAGGAGTATCAGACCACTGCAAATCTACCAAGACCTGGCCGTCCCTCTAAACTTTCAGCTCATACAAGGAGAAGACTGATCAGAGATGCAGCCAAGAGGCCCATGATCACTCTGGATGAACTGCAGAGATCTACTGCTGAGGTGGGAGACTCTGTCCATAGGACAACAATCAGTCGTATATTGCACAGATCTGGCCTTTATGGAAGAGTGGCAAGAAGAAAGCCATTTCTTAAAGATATCCATAAAAAAGTGTTGTTTAAAGCCACCTGGGAGACACACCAAACATGTGGAAGAAGGTGCTCTGGTCAGATCAAACCAAAATTGAACTTTTTGGCAACAATGCAAGATGTTATGTTTGGCGTAAAAGCAACACAGCTCATCACCCTGAACACACCATCCCCACTGTCAAACATGGTGGTGGCAGCATCATGGTTTGGGCCTGCTTTTCTTCAGCAGGGACAGGGAAGATGGTTACAATTGATGGGAAGATGGATGGAGCCAAATACAGGACCATTCTGGAAGAAAACCTGATGGAGTCTGCAAAAGACCTGAGACTGGGACGGAGATTTGTCTTCCAACAAGACAATGATCCAAAACATAAAGCAAAATCTACAATGGAATGGTTCAAAAATAAACATATCCAGGTGTTAGAATGGCCAAGTCAAAGTCCAGACCTGAATCCAATCGAGAATCTGTGGAAAGAACTGAAAACTGCTGTTTACAAATGCTCTCCATCCAACCTCACTGAGCTCGAGCTGTTTTGCAAGGAGGAATGGGAAAATATTCCAGTCTCTCGATGTGCAAAACTGATAGAGACATACCCCAAGCGACTTACAGCTGTAATCGCAGCAAAAGGTGGCGCTACAAAGTATTAACTTAAGGGGGCTGAATAATTTTGCACGCCCAATTTTTCAGTTTTTGATTTGTTAAAAAAGTTTGAAATATCCAATAAATGTCGTTCCACTTCATGATTGTGTCCCACTTGTTGTTGATTCTTCACAAGAAAATACAGTTTTATATCTTTATGTTTGAAGCCTGAAATGTGGCAAAAGGTCGCAAAGTTCAAGGGGGCCGAATACTTTCGCAAGGCACTGTAAATATCGTTTTTACATATTTTTTCTTCGCATATCTTTTAAAATATTTTGCTAAACCCCAACATCTAAATACTCTCCTGCAACCCGCCTCACCCAATGTAGTGGATCTGCTTTTTTTAAATTTATTTTTTTAAGTATTTATATTTACTTCGGATCTGGAACCCCTCAACTGAAGCTAGCCAGCTAACTACCAGCTATCAGTCAGCAAACCATTGCTAGTGGTCATCAGCTAACCTTTAGCTCGGAAAGCTCTCGCCAGTTCGAACAACGCGACTCTAACCAGAGCATAACGGACCTATTATTTTTATCCCCGGATTTCCACTGCAAACGGAACATTTTCATCTGGATCTTCACAACTAGCTAACCGCAACCCCGGATGACTACTCCTGGCTAGCGTTTCCATCCACTTAGCTTGAAGCTAGCCCGGCCAGAGCTCCTGTGCTACCACCGAAGCATACTCCTGGGCTACAATATCCGGACCCACGACCGGTCTATCAATGTCACCGCATGAAGAGGCATAAACAGACTTAATCCAATCGCAACGTCCCCCAAAGGCTAACTTTCTATCCCTTGCTATCTGCTTGCTTGCTAATTCGGCCTGCTAACTGCTAGCTTGTTTAGCACCGGTCTGCTAACTGCTAGCTTGTTTAGCCCCGGCCTACTAACTGTTAGCTTGTTAGCACAGGCCTGCTAACTGTCTGAATCGCCGTGTCCCCAGCCAGCCCAACCACTCACTGGACCCATATTTATTTTCAATTTCTTTTTGATATTTAATTCGATTATACCTTCCGGTGACCTGCCTCTCCCAATGTGATACGGAATCGCAATTATTTTTAATTTTTAGAACACATTCAAGAACCTCCAGAAGCTAACCAGCTAACTAGCTACAAGCTATTTAGTCATTGTTAGCCACTGCTAGCGGCTTTTACCTTCTGCACAGCCAGCTTTAGCACTGACCTTATTTTATTTATTTTTATTTTTTTTAGCCTGGATAATACTCGCCAGTCTACCAGTATCGAACTGTCTCTCCACAACAACGCCGGATTCCTGCCGTAATCCCTGGACCACTACTTCTGATCTTCATAGCTAGCTTGCATGCAGTACCGAAGCTATCCCTGAGGCCCACCTCCCGATCTACTCAGCTGTTCACCCGAACCACACTCATACACGGCTAGAGCCCAATACTCCACCGGTCCTTGCTGTAAACTCTGGACCTTGGCTAACGCCACTGCCACGAAGCTAGCACCAGTTAGCCGTGAGCCAGGCACATCTCCCTCCTAGCAGGCACATCTCCCTGCTAACCCCCCCTACCACCCCCGGGCTACTAACTTTAAACGCTGTGTCGCTAGCGTAGTGGCGGCTTCCCTTCCCATCTACCGCTGCCCCCTGGACACTGTGATCACTTGGCTACATAGCTGATGCCTGCTGGACTGTCCATTAATCACAGTACTCCATTCTGTTTGTTTATGTTTTTATCTGTCGGCCCCAGCCGCACTCAGGCTCTGTGTGTAGTTAATCCGACCCTCTCTGCCTAGTCAACGCCATTTTACCTGCTGTTGTTGTGCTAGCTGATTAGCTGTTGTTGTCTCACCTGTGTTAGCTAGCTCTCCCAATCAACACCTGTGATTACTGTATGCCTCGCTGTGTGTCTCTCTCAAATGTCAATATGCCTTGTATACTGTTGTTCAGGTTAGTTATCATTGTTTTAGTTTACAATGGAGCCCCTAGTTCCACTCTTCATACCTCTGATACCTCCTTTGTCCCACCTCCCACACATGCGGTGACCTCACCCATTACAACCGGCATGTCCAGAGATACAACCTCTCTTATCATCACCCAGTGCCTGGGCTTACCTCCGCTGTACCCACACCCCACCATACCCATACCTCTGCGCATTATGCCCTCTACCATGCCCAGAAATCTGCTCCTTTTATTCTTTGTCCCCAACGCTCTAGGCGACCAGTTTTGATAGCCTTTAGCCGCACCCTCATACTACTCCTCCTCTGTTCCGCGGGTGATGTGGAGGTAAACCCAGGCCCTGCATGTCCCCAGGCACCCTCATTTGTTGACTTCTGTGATCGAAAAAGCCTTGGTTTCATGCATGTCAACATCAGCCTCCTCCCTAAGTTTGTTTTACTCACTGCTTTAGCACGCTCTGCTAACCCTGATGTCCTTGCCGTGTCTGAATCCTGGCTCAGGAAGGCCACCAAAAATTCTGAGATACCCAACTATAAAATTTTCCGTCAAGATAGAACTGCCAAAGGGGGAGGAGTTGCAGTCTACTGCAGAGAGAGCCTGCAAAGTAATGTCATACTTTCCAGGTCCATACCGAAACAGTTCGAACTACTAATTTTAAAAATTACTCTCGACAGAAATAAGTCTCTCACTGTTGCCGCCTGCTACCGACCCCCCTCAGCTCCCAGCTGTGCCCTTGACACCATTTGTGAATTGATCGCCCCCCATCTAGCTTCAGAGTTTGTTCTGTTTGGTGACCTAAACTGGGATATGCTTAACACCCCGGCAGTCCTACAATCTAAGCTAGATGCCCTCAATCTCACACAAATCATCAAGGAACCCACCAGGTACAACCCTAAATCTGTAAACAAGGGCACCGTCATAGACGTCATCCTGACCAACTGGCCCTCCAAATACACCTCCGCTGTCTTCAACCAGGATCTCAGCGATCACTGCCTGTATCTGCTACGGATCCGCAGTCAAACGACCACCCCTCATCACTGTCAAACGCTCCTTAAAACACTTCTGCGAGCAGGCCTTTCTAATCGACCTGGCCTGTGTATCCTGGAAGGATATTGACCTCATCCCGTCAGTTGAGGATGCCTGGTCATTCTTTAAAAGTAATTTCCTCACCATTTTAGATAAGCATGCTCCGTTCAAAAAATGCAGAACTAAGAACAGACATAGCCCTTGGTTCACTAAAGACCTGACTGCCCTCGACCAGCACAAAAACATCCTGTGGCAGACTGCAATAGCATCGAATAGTCCCCGCGATATGCAACTGTTCAGGGAAGTCAGGAACCAATACACGCAGTCAGTCAGGAAAGCAAAGGCCAGCTTCTTCAGGCAGAAATTTGCATCCTGTAGCTCTAACTGCAAAAAGTTCTGGGACACTGTAAAGTCCATGGAGAACAAGAGCACCTCCTCCCAGCTGCCCACTGCACTGAGGCTAGGAAGCACGGTCACCACCGATAAATCCATGATTATCGAAAAACTTCAACAAGCATTTCTCAACGGCTGGCCATGCCTTCCTCCTGGCTACTCCAACCTCGGCTAACACATGGACCCGTACAAGTCAGCTGGGCTTGACAATCTGGACCCTCTATTTCTGAAACTATCAGCCGCCATTGTCGCAACCCCTATTACCAGCCTGTTCAATCTCTCTTTCATATCGTCTGAGATCCCCCAAGGATCGGAAAGCTGCCGCAGTCATCCCCCTCTTCAAAGGGGGAGACACCCTGGACCCAAACTGTTACAGACCTATATCCATCCTGCCCTGCCTATCTAAGGTCTTTGAAAGCCAAGTCAACAAACAAGTCACTGACCATCTCGAATCCCACCGTACCTTCTCCGCTGTGCAATCTGATTTCCGAGCCGTTCACGGGTGCACATCAGCCACACTCAAGGTACTAAACGATATCATAACCGCCATCGATAAAAGACAGTACTGTGCAGCCGTCTTCATCGACCTGGCCAAGGCTTTCGACTCTGTCAATCACCATATTCTTATCGGCAGACTCAGTAGCCTCGGATTTGCTAATGACTGCCTTGCCTGGTTCACCAACAACTTTGCAGACAGTGTTCAGTGTGTCAAATCGGAGGGCATGCTCTCCGGTCCTCTGGCAGTCTCTATGGGGGTGCCACAGGATTAAATTCTCGCTCCGACTCTTTTCTCTGTATATATCAATGATGTTGCTATTAATGCGGGCGATTCCCTGATCCACCTCTACGCAGACGACACCATTCTGTATACTTCCGGCCCGTCCTTGGACACTGTGCTATCTAACCTCCAAACGAGCTTCAATGCCATACAACACTCCTTCCGTGGCCTCCAACTGCTCTTAAACGCTAGTAAAACAAATGCATGCTTTTCAACCGTTCGCTGCCTGCACCCGCACGCCTGACTAGCATCAACACCCTGGATGGTTCCGACTTAGAATATGTGGACATCTATAAGTGCCTAGGTGTCTGGCTAGACTGTAAACTCTCCTTCCAGACTTATATCAAACATCTCCAATCTAAAATCAAATCTAGAGTCGGCTTTCTATTCCGCAACAAAGCCTCCTTCACTCACGCCGCCAAACTTACCCTAGTAAAACTGACTATCCTACCGATCCTCGACTTCGGCCATGTGATCTACAAAATAGCTTCCAATACTCTACTCAGCAAACTGGATGCAGTTTATCACAGTGCCATCCGTTTTGTCACTAAAGCACCTTATACCACCCACCACTGCGACCTGTACGCTCTAGTCGGCTGGCCCTCGCTACATATTTGTCGCCAGACCCACTGGCTCCAGGTCATCTACAAGTCCATGCTAGGTAAAGCTCCGCCTTATCTCAGTTCACTGGTCACGATGGCAACACCCACCCGTAGCACGCGCTCCAGCAGGTGTATCTCACTGATCATCCCTAAAGCCAACACCTCATTTGGCTGCCTTTCGTTCCAGTTCTCTGCTGCCTGTGACTGGAACGAATTGCAAAAATCACTGAAGTTGGAGACTTATCTTCCTCACCAACTTCAAACATCTGCTATCTGAGCAGCTAACCGATCGCTGCAGCTGTACATAGTCTATCGGTAAATAGCCCACCCAATTTTACCTACCTCATCCCCATACTGTTTATATTTATTTATTTTTCTGCTCTTTTGCACACCAATATCTCCACCTGCACATGACCATCTGATCATTTATCACTCCAGTGTTAATCTGCAAAATTGTAATTATTCGCCTACCTCCTCATGCCTTTTGCACACAATGTATATAGACAATGTGTATATATAGTGTTATTGATTGTTTACTCCATGTGTAACTCTGTTGTCTGTTCACACTGCTATGCTTTATCTTGGCCAGGTCGCAGTTGCAAATGAGAACTTGTTCTCAACTAGCCTACCTGGTTAAATAAAGGTGAAATATTAAATAAACATACATACAGACACCCCGCCCTTCCTCTTACTGGAGAGACGTTTATTCCTGTCGGTGTGATGCCATGAAAATCCCAGTCATTTTTCCGTGAAACAGAGTAAGTTACAATCCCGGATATCTCTTTGGAAAGAAACTCTTGCCCTGATTTTGTCAACTTTGTTAACTAGGGACTGGACATTGGCGAGTAATATACTCGTAAGCGGTGGGTGGTATGCGCGGATCCGAAGCCTCACTAGAAGACCGCTCTGGCACCCTCTCCTCCAGTGGTGTTGTTTTGGGTCGGCTCTGGAATCAGTTCAAAGGCCCTGTGAGGTGCAGACAAAGGATCCCCTTTGGGAAAGTCGTATTCCTGGTTGTAGTGCTGGTTGTCCTGGTAAGTTGACATCTCTTTGATATACAATAGTTCTTCTCAGTTGTATGTAATAACACTTAAGGTTTCCTGGGCTAACAATGTAAGAAATAATACATGAAAAAAAACCCACTAAAGCCAACTCCTGGACAGTCTGTGGTGCAACGTGGCGTTGGTGGATGGAGCGAGACATGATGTCCCAGATGTGCTCAATTGGATTCAGGTCTGGGGAACGGGCGTCCATAGCATCAATGCCTTTCTCTTGCAGGAACTGCTGACACACTCCAGCCACATGAGGTCTAGCATTGTCTTGCATTAGGAGGAACCCAGGGCCAACCACACAAGCATATGGTCTCACAAGGGGTCTGAGAATCTCATCTCGTACCTAATGGCAGTCAGGCTACCTCTGACGAGCACATGAAGGGCTGTGCTGCCCCCCAAAGAAATGCCACCCCACACCATGACTGACCCCCCGCCAAACCGGTCATGCTGGAGGATGTTGCAGGCAGCACAACGTTCTCCACGGCATCTCCAGACTCTGTCACGTCTGTCACATGTGCTCAGTGTGAACCTGCTTTCATCTGTGAAGAGCACAGGGCGCCAGTGGCGAATTTGCCAATCTTGGTGTTCTCTGGCAAATTCCAAACGTCCTGCACGGTGTTGGGCTGTAAGCACAACCCCCACCGGTGGACGTCGGGCCCTCATACCACCCTCATGGAGTCTGTTTCTGACCATTTGAGAAGACACATGCACATTTGTGGCCTGCTGGAGGTCATTTTGCAGGGCTCTGGCAGTGCTCCTCCTGCTCCTCCTTGCACAAAGGTGGAGGTAGCGGTCCTGCTGCTGGGTTGGTGTGTGTGTGTGTGTGTGTGTGTGTGTGTGTGTGTGTGTGTGTGTTATTATTATTATTTTATTTTTTTTTCTTATCCCAGCCTCCGTTCCTGCAGGATGCCTTTTGGTAGGCATCATTGTAAACAATAATTTGTTCTTAACTGACTTGCCTAGTTAAATAAATATTATATATAATGTTAATCTAGATCTTTGTGTGTGACAGAGAGATCTAGCCTATCATCACATTAATTTCAAATAATAATACGATGCCAAAAAAGACTGCCCTTATGAAAGTACAATTCATAAATCAACTAATTAATTCACTAAATGTAACCATTTTGTGACTTCTATCACCAGAAGCCGAACTGCATGTGCAATGATGATTGCCCTGAGAGAATTAAAAGTGAAACACAATAAAACGGAATATAGTGAACAATATTCCAGTCAACAATATTGCCCTGACAATGGAAAAGTTTGTCAGGCGACCTTTGGTGACACTAGCCATATCTAGTCATACTGCAGCAGCTCTCTCCTCTCACGACCCGTCCGCTAGACCCACAATTCCCCGCGCCTGGACAAGATGGAAGAAAGCATCGGCCGCAAGACGACAATGTTTTGTCTATAACACCTCAAAGGAACGAACAAGAGAAGAAAATACCAACATTTCTAGCCAGTCGCGGTCATGTGTAGGTAAATATTTACTGAAATGTACCTTTATTTCTGAGTATTTGTTTAAATGTGTACAGTTATACGCGGTGGAAATGTCAGAGGCAAATCGCTTCAGCATGCGAGAGATACTCTCAGTCGAGCATCATTGTTTCTCTGTTGCATGGGCCAGAATGTGGGCTTTTAGTCGGCTAGCTCGTTAGCAGAAACTTGGCTCACCCATACTATTTACAGTATGTGATCTAAAGTTAACGTGCACCGCAAGCCTTGAAGAAGGCTATAATTAGAGCTGGGTGTACTGAGTTAGTGTTAACACCATCTCGATTAATAGGGTCGAGCGCCAAAGACCACTATGAAGCGTTTGTTAGTCCGACTTTATTTCACCAACGTCGTCCCAGCCAAGGACAGCCAAGCTTCCTTCATAGACGGGCAAATAAAACGTGCTGCTATTATACCGGTAACTAGCTGGCGTTAAGGTTTTAATAACACAAACATTTCCTTCAGACAAATTAGGTCGTGCGAGCGGTAACGTTGAATCCCTGGCTAATGTTTTGCCAGCATGAGACTAGCAAGCTACTAGCTCCCTGAGTTGTATACAATGGTTTGAATCAGGATAACCCATTATTGATTGAGCCGTCGCCTTTTGGCATCTATTGTCATGATGTGAGCCGGTTTGTTGTCATCTGTGTTTCGATAGTATTGTATTTGTGACAGAAGCGTGCTTTGTATCAACAGTTGACCAGGACAGCTAACGCTATTTGTAGCGTGCTAGCTAGCTGCTGGCTATGCATCACAAAAGCCCATCCGTTCACCGTCAAATTATGGTCGGCTAGACTAAACAAAATATTGTGCCTGAGACATCTGGAATTGTCAGCCGGCCAGCAGTTTTACCCCAACGACGTTAGACAAAATTCTGGCTAAATGCGTGGTAAAATATGGTGTGCTTTAGTCTAGTGAATCCGTGTAATTTGGTGTACAATTTAGCAGGTAGCGATTTCAGCCGATGGTAGGCTGGACAAGTCTAAATTCACCCAAGGCTGGAAATGTCAGAAGGTTGTCTGAGCTGGAACACTAGCCCAATCCCATAGCAAATTACCTCCGCAGAGCATGTTAACTGGAGTGATGCTTACAGTTCAATTGAGCCTTAGTGGCACCCAGTGGTATCCCTTTATTTTACCACTACAATCTGTTCTTAGGAGGAAACGGAAAAATAACAATTTGTGTAAAAAAAGTTAACATCCCCACCTCAATGGTGCCAAGTGTGCTTATGTCTGCATAAAGAGGAAGCAGGAAACAAATGACAACTTCTGACTTTCTGGTCTAGCGTTTGATGACAATGGAATACACTGCACAGACTTACATAATTAGAAAGAGGAGATTCTCATGATTAAACTGGTGTCCAACTTCAAAAAATATACATTTGCACATTGCGAGATATTTGGCGAAATATAACAGCATGCCTCTCTATGGGTAGACAATGGGGGGAGTTCAGCGTTCCGAGGGCAAAATAAATTTCATGGCTAGCGTTTGATGACAATGGAATACACTGCCCAGCCTTACATAATTAGACAGGGGAGATTCTCATTAAAATGGTGTCAATTTTAAAACTCTAAATACACACATTGTGAGATATTTGGCGAAATAGACAGGCATACCTATATTTCCCTATAGGAAACAATGGGACGACCTCAGAGTTCCATAAGTAAATTTGTTTACATTTTACCTACAAACAACATGAGCAGGTCTCATTGCCAACAATAGCAGGCATTGTGACGTGTAACAATGGGCTGGGAATAGAACGTTTGGAAGGCGAGTTGGTGCCACGCTGCTCAATAGAACTAATATGAGCTGGCAGTGTGAAAAATGCCCTAAAACAAGGTCTGTTTTTTTCGTGATTACTTCAAAACTACGGCAACCAGCTGGGACATATGGTAATATTATGAAACTGGGCTCCACGGCAAATACAATACTTTTTTTTTTATCAGAAAAAAAGCATTGTTAAAAATGTAATGTGTCCAGCCTTCCAATGGTCCTTTATTTGTATACTCACTTTTCCAAGGGCAGCAAATTCATGGTGTTCACATCCCCTGTAATAAAGTGAAGTAATTGTTACTTAGTGTCATTTGAATGAGAATATACCATTGCAAATTTTACATTGCAGCACAGTTTTTTTGTTTGGCTACAATCCAAGCTGTATATGATACAAAATGCAACTTTGTCTTACGCTGGTGAAATGGCACACACTATTCCACATGGGCCTAATGCTATGGTGATGTCTAATTATCAAATAACATGTTTTGTCACATACACATATTTAGCGGATGTTATTGCTGGTGTAGCAAAGTCCTTTTGTTCCTACCACTGCACTGTTGGAGGTATCTAACAATGCACATACATCTGAAAGTAAAAGTATGGAATAAAGAAACATATAAATATTAGGACGAGCAATGTGAGTGTCATTGACTAAAATACAGTAGAATAGAATACAGGATATACATATGAGATGAGTAAAGCAGTATGCAAACATTATTTAAGTGACCTGTGATTCCATGTCTATGTATATTATAGGGCAGCAGCCTCAAATTTGCAGGGTTGAGTAACCGGGTGGTAGCCAGCTAGTGATGGCCATTAATTTGTGTTGTGCTGGCCTGGGTTTAGCCCATGGCTTGGGTGTAGCTTAAAAGCAGTGGTGGAAAAAGTACCCAATTTTCATACTTGAGTAAACGTAAAGATGCCTTAATAGAAAATAACTGAAGTGAAGGTCACCCAGTAAAATGCAACTTCAGCAAAAGTCTAAAAGTATTTGGTTCATACTTAAGTACTAAAAGTAAATGTCATTGTTAAAATAATTAAGTGTCAAAATTAGGGTTGCACATTTTGGGGAATATTTAGAGGTGGACTCTTTCCATGTGAATTAACAGGAATATATGCAAACTAATATTATTAGCATTTAAATGTAGATGTTTTTTGCATTAAATATATTTATCAAATCAAATGTATTTATATAGCCCTTGGTACATCAGCTGATATCTCAAAGTGCTGTACAGAAACCCAGCCTAAAACCCCAAACAGCAAGCAATGCAGGTGTAGAAGCACGGTGGCTAGGAAAAACTCCCTAGAAAGGCCAAAACCTAGGAAGAAACCTAGAGGAACCAGGCTATGTGGGGTGGCCAGTCCTCTTCTGGCTGTGCTGGGTGGAGATTATAACAGAACATGGCCAAGATGTTCAAATGTTCATAAATGACCAGCATGGTCGAATAATAATAGGGCAGAACAGTTGAAACTGGAGCAGCAGCACGGTCAGGTGGACTGGGGACAGCAAGGAGTCATCATGTCAGGTAGTCCTGGGGCATGGTCCTAGGGCTCAGGTCCTCCGAGTGAGAGAAGGAGAGAATTAGAGAACGCACACTTAGATTCACACAGGACACCGAATAGGACAGGAGAAGTACTCCAGATATAACAAACTGACCCCAGCCCCCCGACACATAAACTACTGCAGCATAAATACTGAAGGCTGAGACAAGAGGGGTCAGGAGACACTGTGGCCCCACCCGAGGACACCCCCGGACAGGGCCAAACAGGAAGGATATAACCCCACCCACTCAGTGAATCAACCCACTCAGGTGACGCACCCCTTCCAGGGACGGCATGAGAGAGCCCCAGTAAGTCAGTGACTCAGCCCCTGTAATAGGGTTAGAGGCAGAGAATCCCAGTGGAAAGAGGGGAACCGGCCAGGCAGAGACAGCAAGGGCGGTTCGTTGCTCCAGAGCCTTTCCGTTCACCTTCCCACTCCTGGGCCAGACTACACTCAATCATATGACCCACTGAAGAGATGAGTCTTCAGTAAAGATTTAAAGGTTGAGACCGAGTTTGCGTCTCTGACATGGGTAGGCAGACCGTTCCATAAAAATTGAGCTCTTTAGGAGAAAGCCCTACCTCCAGCTGTTTGCTTAGAAATTCTATGGACAATTAGGAGGCCTGCGTCTTGTGACCGTAGCGTACGTGTAGGTATGTACGGCAGGACCAAATCAGAGAGATAGGTAGGAGCAAGCCCATGTAATGCTTTGTAGGTTAGCAGTAAAACCTTGAAATCAGCCCTTGCTTTGACAGGAAGCCAGTGTAGAGGCTAGCACTGGAGTAATATGATCAATTTTTTTGGTTCTAGTCAGGTTTCTAGCAGCCGTATTTAGCACTAACTGAAGTTTATTTAGTGCTTTATCCGGGTAGCCGGAAAGTAGAGCATTGCAGTAGTCTAACCTAGAAGTGACAAAAGCATGGATTCATTTTTCTGCATAATTTTTGGACAAAGTTTCGGATTTTTGCAATGTTACGTAGATGGAAAAAAGCTGTCCTTGAAATGGTCTTGATATGTTCTTCAAAAGAGAGATCAGGGTCCAGAGTATGCCGAGGTCTTTCACAGTTTTATTTCAGACGACTACAACCATTAAGATTAATTGTCAGATTCAACAGAAGATCTCTTTGTTTCTTGGGACCTAGAACAAGCATCTCTGTTTTGTCTGAGTTTAAAAGTAGAAAGTTTGCAGCCATCCATTTTCGAATAACATCCCCAAGAGGTAAAATATATAGTGAAAACAACAGTGGATTAAACTTTAATTAAACGAGTTGACTCTAAACATGGGATGATTTCACTGAACAACAAAAGAAAGGGTTTATTGAATGATCCCCAATGATCTATCGCATCTCCCTAAAATGTTTTCAACATGTGTCTGTTAAATGATGGTCTAGAAACTAAAGCTTTGGGTGTCTTCCTCTCGGGCTTCCCTGTCTTCTCCCTGGACCTCCTCAATGTCCACCTCTTGAACATCGGACTCTGAGGCCTCATCTTCAGTCACTTGCCGACCTTGTTGAGGATGGCTCGTTGTCAGGCTTAAATTCGCCCGGATGGCCACCAATTTTTCAACCCTTGTGTTGGTCAGCCTGTTGCGTGCTTTGGTGTGTGTGTGTGTGTTCCCAAACAAGGACCAGTTGCGCTCTGAGGCGGATGATGTTGGTGGGATTTGGAGGATGATAGGGGCAACGGGAAAGGGCCTTCAAATCATCTGCAATGTAGACCGGTTTGTCTGTTGTCCCTTGTCTGTGCTCTTGTAGAATACTGAGGGTTGGCGCTGATGTAGTTTCTCTGACAACGTTCCTCCATTGAGTCAAAAAAACTTCTGATTCCAGGAGGTCCATGAGCTGTTGCTATCTGATTCCACATTTTCACCTTGAGTAGGAGTACAGGGACTTTTGTCAGAGGTTGCTTGTTGTGAGAGCTGAGGGAACTTTATGTACTTGGCCAGGTGATTCTGCATCTTTGTTGCATTCTTCACATATGACTTGGCACAGTATTTGCATATGTACACAGCTCTTCCTTCTACATTAGCTGCAATAACATGTCTCCACACAAGTGTGCACGTGGCATTTTCCTGTAAAGATAAAGAAATGAGTTAAAAAAACGAATAAAATTCCATGTGCAGATAAATAGTTACGGAGTTAGATTAAACAACTTATTTGTAAGATACATGTTTTAAAATTAAACATGTATGGAAACAGGTGAATTAACACTCCTCAGTTAACAGGCTCAAGCAAGCTAAAAACCCACATGGTAGCAAAAACTAAGTAGCAGAAATTGTTACGTTAGAATGACTTAAACACTGCTGTAGTCTACTATTTACTAGTTGACAACAAATCATGTATGTCATATAAAATATATTCACCCCACCCAGTATTGTAATCAAAACTTACCAGAAAGCATGTAGTCCTTGGCTCAGACAGTGTAGTAGTGTGGGCTCAACAGCATCTAATTTGTGTGCAAGATCTTAAGAATCAGCTGTACATGTGATGGAAGAATGCACTGTGCATGCAGAGGGTTGCAATTCCATTGAATTGGGGATAGTTTAACCAAAATATGCCATAAGCTCTAGAATTGCCTTGTGTATCACACAAAGGTTCACTGTTAGAAGCTAACTTTGTTTTGATGAATTTAAGCTAAATTCCCGGGCTTAACTTCCCATAGAAAATTTGCAGAAGTTGCAGAAATCTATCATATTTTTTTCGGAATATAGTGAATTAAAAATGGTCAAATATAAATAGTAAGTACAGATACACAAACTACTTAAGTAGTACTTTCAAGTATTTTTTAACTTAAGTACTTCACACTGCTTATATAGACCAACGCGTGGCCATTGCTTTGGTGAGAGAGAGAAGCACGCCTGTATCTCTCACAGAACTAGAATGAGATGAGCTTTCTATGTTCTCTTTCTGCTCTGATCGACGTGGACCTCCAACTCATCTCCACTGTTACTTCATCATTTATTTCCATATAGGATCAAATCCACGGAAGGGTGCTGCAGCACCCCTGATCAATTGTTATAGAATTACTGCTGTCTGTTCAGAAAGAAATCTGAATACCACACCAGGTGTAGGCCTGGAATTCAGAAAAAGAGGATCAATAGCTTTTTTATTTTAAATAGCCTACCTGTGGATTGTGTGTAGCCAAATCACAAGGCATGCCTACAGTCGGGAACACGAGGCAAATCTGTCAGAGAACAGTATGCATCCAAAAGGATCCTTTCGTAATATTTGACATGCAATTGCGGGATAACCTGAATGGACAGCAGATGGATCCTGTTGAAAAGAGGACTAATCTGTCAGTGGCCAACAGCATACCACCCTGCATTCCACTGCTGGTTTGCCTCTGAAGCTAAGCTGTGTTGATCCTGGATGGGAGACCAGATGCTACTGGAAGTGGTGTTGGAGGGCCAGTAGGAGGCACTCTTTTTCTTCTGGTAAAGAAAAAAAAAAGTATCCTAATGCCCCAGGGCAGAGTTTGGGGACATTGCCCTGTGTAAGGCGTCGTCTTTTGGATGGGACGTTAAATGGCTATCCTGGTCACTAAAGATCCCATTGCTCTTATTGTAAGAGTTGGGGTATTAACCCCGGTGTCCTGGCTAAATTCCAGATGTTGCCATCATGGCCACCTAATCATCCCCAGCTTCCAATTTGGCTCATTCATCCCCCTCTCCCCTGTAGCTTATTCCCCAGGTCATTTCTGTCAGCATACCTGGTCAAATAAGGGTAAAAAAAATAAACAAGTCTATTGAGCGAACAGCATTGTTTTTACTTTAAAATAGTTTTTGGCACGAGCGCATCGGCCGTCATCGGTCTGCTCATCAGTCAGTGAAGCTGGAAAGCTTTTTTTAGGACTATAATTTCCTCCTCATATTGTACAATGTGTGTTTCCTCACACTTAGGCCTAGGCTATTGATGGATTCAAGACAAGGTCATTTTTATTGATCTCAGATTTTCAGTTTGTCAAAGTAGCCTGTCATTTTGATCATTTGTGAGTTATTGTTAGGTTTCTGACAGTCTCCAGTCATCTAAAACTATGTAGAATCGCATGCAATCCATTTATTAAAGGCAAAATAAATTCTGCTCCCCCATGCGCACAACTTCTACAAGCTCCTCTACTGCTCTATTCAAAAGTGATGATAATTCATGCAAGATTTATTTTATGTGTTTATTTTTTTTTTTAAGTAACACATTCCACTACCTCAGAGCCCCCCAGGTCATCCCCTCTTGGGCTCACTTTTTGTTCCAGCACCTCCCAATTTACAAATTAAGCACTGCAAAGGAGGATAATGAAAGTTCAGAAGTAACAAGTAGACCTATCCATTAGATTGTGTTTTTACTGATATCAGTTTAGTTGATTCATTATTTAGTGATTTAAAGCTGGAAATTCTCTAAAAACAATCTGCAATAGAATTGGCTGCAATGGGGAAATCCTAGTCACAGTCCACTGTTGGGTTCACAAGTTTGGACAGTACAGTACAGGGTTAGGACAACGGTTGACATTGCCTATCATGCTTATGTACTCTAAACTGTGATATAGAATGGTATTGGCCAAGTCCCCCAATTGTTGTACAAAACTCCACACAAATCACCATTGGGCTAAAGCGTGAAATCGCATGCTACAACTGGACCGAACATGAAACAAGGTTGTTGAAAGCCAAAGTGCAGGTCTTTTCTTATATTATTTTCTGGTGGAGATTCATGATGGAACAGGTGTGTCTGTGTCTCGCACACATGATGGCACAAAGTGACACTCAACTGATGAGGAACGGGCAGGCTTACCCTACTGAGTTAGGTTATAAATCATGGGCTGGATAGAAGCAAAGTCTACAGTCTTCAGAACTGGGTGGTAATCATCCTCTCTCTTAATAGGCTTTTGTTTGTTACATCTCGCATAAAGCTGTTATTGAGAGTAGCCTATAGACTCCGGCTTTCATTCTTGTTCTTTTACAAAACAGCAGCTTTAGGACAACCGTACCTTCGTAGGCTATTAGAACATTTGGGAAATGGGCTACTGTTCAAAACTTTAATTTGTCTTAAAGTGTTTATGATGGGCCTAGTAGGAGGATTGGTTATTGGCCACAGCTGCTTGTTCCGTTATTGGTGGAGTCAATAAGTTAAGCATTGCCGTAGCTTACTGAAGTAGGGCGGCAGGTAGCCTAGTGGTTAGAGCATTGGGCCAGTAACTGAAAGGTTGCTAGATTGAATCCTCGAGCTGACAATGTAAAAATGTGTTGTTCTGCCTCTGAACAAGGCAGTTAACCCACTGTTCCTAGGCTGTCATTGTAAATAAGAATGTTAAGAACACAGACTTGCCTAGTTAAATAATAAAAAATAAAGTAGTTTCTTCAATCTTTGTCGACCCGATGCGATATGCAGCACGGCTAGTAATGGATTTCACGCCGCTGCTGTGATAACCTCATGTGACATGATTAACGCAGGTCACTCCCCTTGCACTTTGCACGATAGCAGTGGGCATTTAGTCAGTGGTTAATAACCTAATCATTATTTAGCCATAGCTGCCAGGCATTTGGAAATGTGGGCTATGCTACATGGAACATTAGCCAATTATATTTGCTTCAAATTGCTAAAACAAGAATCAAGCATTTCACGGTAAAGTCTACACACGTTGTATTCGGCCCTTGTGACGAATACAATTTGATTTGAGAAGCAGGGTGTTAAAAGGAACCACAACACACAGGTTTTGCTTGATAACCTTAACCCAGACACTATTTCATAGCCTCACTCCATAGAAATAAGAATTACTCAAGCATCGTGTTCCAGATGATAGGCGAAGCCCAATGAATTCAATCAAGTAATTAATGGATGACTGTAAGCACACTGACCACATTCCCCTGGGGCCAGTCTAGCCCTATGGTCAGGGTTAAACCAATACCTTACAACAAGATTGCAGGCTTGCAGCCGATATCCTCCTCAGTATAACTGCCCTGTTTTGTTAGATTCTTTCTCTCCTGCAAATAGCCGCAGGAGAAAACAACTCATCTAATAAACGTAGCAAAAAAAAGAAACGTCCTCTCACTGTCAACTGCGTTTATTTTCAGCAAACTTACCGTGTGCATTTTAGTAGAATAATAGTGAAGACATCAGAACTGTGAAGTAACACGTATGGGAACATGTACTAACCAAAGAAATGTTAAACAAATAGAATGCCAAGAGTGTGCACAGCTGTCAACAAGGCAAAGGGTGGTTACTTGAAGAATTTCAAATATAAAATATATTGATTCAACACTTTTTTTTTTTTGGTTTCTACAAGAGTCCGTGTTATTTCATAGTTTTGATATCTTCACTATTATTCTGCAATGTAGAAAATAGTAAAATAAAGAACAACCCTTGAATGAGTAGATGTGTCCAAACTTGACCGGTACTGTATTATCTCACTCAAGATGTTTCCATAACGTGGATCTATACATAGCCTGGTACAGTTGACGTTGGAAGTTTACATACACCTTAGCCAAATACATTTAAACTAAGTTTTTCACAATTCCTGACATTTAATCTGAGTAACAATTCCCTGTCTTAGGTCAGTTAGGATCACCACTTTGTTTTAAGAATGTGAAATGTCAGAATAATAGTAGAGTGATTTATTTCAGCTTTTATATCTTTCATCACATTCCCAGTGGGTTAGAAGTGTACATACACTCAATTAGTATTTGGTAGCATTGCCTTTAAATTGTTTAACTTGGGTCAAATGTTTCAGGTAGCCTTCCACAAGCTATAAGTTGGGTGAATTTTGGGCCATTCCTCCTGACAGAGCTGGTGTAACTGAGTCAGGTTTGTAGGCCTCCTTGCTCACACAAGCTTTTTCAGTTCTGCCCACAAATGTGCTATATGATTGAAGTCAGTGCTTTGTGATGGCCACTCCAATACAATGGCTTTGTTGTCCTTAAGCCATTTTGCCACAACTTTGGAAGTATGCTTGGGGTCATTGTTCATTTGGAAGACCCATTTGCGACCAAGCTTTAACTTCCTGACTGATGTCTTGAGATGTTGCTTCAATATATCCACATAATTTTCCTTTCCTCATGATGCCATCTATTTTGTGAAGTGCACCAGTCCCTCATGCAGCAAAGCACCCCCACAACATGATGCTGCCACCCCTGTGCTTCACGGTTGGGATGGTGTTCTTCGGCTTGCAAGCATCTCCCTTTTTACTCCAAACATTTGTCCCCATGTGCAGTTGCAAACTGTAGTCTGGCTTTTTTATGGAGATTTTGGAGCAGTGGCTTCTTCCTTGCTGAGCGGCCTTTCAGGTTATGTCGATATTTGACTCGTTTTGTTGTGAACTTAGATATATTTGTACCTGTTTCCTCCAGCATCTTCACAAGGTCCTTTGCTGCTATTTTGGGATGGATTTGCACTTTCCCACCAATGTACGTTCATCTCTAGGAGACGCGTCTCCTTCCTGAACGGTATGACGGCTGCGTGGTCCCATGGTGTTTATTCTTACGTACTATTGTTTGTACAGATGAACGTGACCATGATCATTTTCTGGAACTTCCCAAGCTGTTTAAAGGCACAGTCAACTTAGTGTATGTAAACTTCTGACCCACTGGAATTGTGATGCAGTGAATTACAAGTGAAATAATCTGTCTGTAAACAAATGTTGGAAAAATGACTTGTGTCATGCACAGTGTAGATGTCCTAACTGACTTGCCAACACCTATAGTTTGTTAGCAAGTAATTTGTGGAGTGGTTGAAAAACAAGTTTTAATGACTCCAACCTAAGTGTATGTAAACTTCTGACTTCATCTGTATCCTTTCTTCCCTTCTCTTGAAGGACACCCCTACCTGGCCCCATCTAGTGCTTCTCCTCCTGCACTTGCCATGAGTATTATCCAAGACAAGCTAGGCAACGAGTTTCTGCAAAGCAACAGGGTTATGGACCCCAACTTCACCCCGGGTATGCTCATGTTTAGCCACCTGCCGCCTGTCACCAGCTTCACTCGCCTGGCTTCGCAGTCAGTCATGGTGGGCAACCAACCCCAGGAGATTATCCTAAAAAAGGAACGTGACTCTCCTCCCCACGCCGGCAGCTTCCTCCATGGCATGGGCATCAAGCAGGAGCGGATGAGCGAGCTGGACTACCGTGTGCCCCTCTATGGTGGAGGAGGACTGGGTGGCAGCTGTGGCGGAGGAGGGGGCATGCGGAAGGGCAATGAGATGCTGGAGATGCAGTTCGGTGGAGGCCACCACCACAACCATCAGAACATGCTCCTGCATGACCTCAGCAACGGCCGAATTGGAGAGCTGGTGAGAAAGCCAAGTTTGTTGTGGGCGTTGTAGTTTTTGACTGAAACTACAACGCCAGTCAATAAATATAGTTTGTTGATTGGTTACGTATGCTTTTTAGTATTTTCCACTTTGGTACTCCGAGGGTTTTTTATGTATCAAAAAGGAGTTGAGGTGGTGGGTGTGGCAATGGGCACGGTCAGCGCGGCTGAATTTCTAACAACATTTTAGAGGCGCCCATCTTGGTGCTCTATTTTATTTATGTATATTTGTTACATTACAGGCTTTTTCCACCTCATTCTACACACAATACCCCATCATGACAAAGCAAAAACGGGTTTTTAGAAATGTTAGCACATTTAAAGAAAAAACTGCTATGTTACATTTCCACTAGTATTCAGACCCTTTGGTATGTGACTCGAAATTGAGCTCAGGTACTTCCTGTTTCCAATTATCATCCTTGAGATGTTTCTACAACTTTATTGGAGTCCACCTGTGGTAAATTCAGTTGATTGGACATGATTTGGAAAGGCACACAACTGTCTACATAAGGTCCCACAGTTGACAGTGCATATCAGAGCAAAAACCAAGCCATGAGGTCGAAGGTATTGTCCGTAGAGCTCCAAGACAGGATTGTGTCGAGGCACAGATCTGGGGAAGAGTACCAAAACATTTCTGCAGTATTGAAGGTCCTCGAACACAGCTTCCATTCTTAAATGGAAAAAGTTTGGAACCACCAAGACTCCTCCTAGAGCTGGAACCCTGGCCAAACTGAGCAATCGGGGGAGAAGGGCCTTGGTCAGGGAGGTGACCAAGAAACCGACAGAGCTCCAGAGTTCCTCTGTGGAGATGGGAGAACCTTCCAGAAGGACAACCATCTCTGCAGCCTCACGTCTGGAGGAAACCTTGCACCATCGCCATCATCCTTGTTGTGAAGCAATAGTGGTGGCAGCATCATACTTTGGTGGTGTTTTTCAGCGGCAGGGACTGGGAGACTAGTCAGGATTAAGGGAAAGATGAACAGAGCAATGTACGGAGGTGTTGCCAGAGAATTGAATGTTCATTTCTCAACCATAAGTCGCCTCAAATGTCGTTTTTGAGAATTTGGCAGTATGTCCAATCGGCCTCACATCCGCTGACCATGTGTAACCACACTAGCTCAGGACCTCTACTTCCGGGCTGCTTCGCTTATGGGATCGTTTGAGACCAGCCACCCAGACAGCTGATGAAAAAGGGAGTATTTCTGTCTATAATAAAGCGCTTTTCTTGGCAAAAACATTTATTTAGATTTTTTTTACAGCCCACCCATGTCAGAAAAATCCCTGATTCCCTCTAAAGATAGAAATCGGTTATCAGTTTAGGACCGATAGCTCCCTTTGAGAATATTCACACTGTGTATGTTATCTGTCTACATGGCCACCTTGTCCTCAGGTGTCTGGAAGACCAGTGAAAGGGACAAAAGAGTCGTTGGGAAGAAGACGGAAGAGCGACGGGGAAGGTAAAGCCAGAAGAAAACGTGGAGAACACAAGGTAGAACCCAACACATCTCTAACGTTCATTCATTTTCATTCGAGTCAAAGCTACCAGAATGTCGCACAACAGTTCACTTTTGCGGTAGTCATGTCAACCCCCTCACACAACACGTTTTTTTATACTTTGTCGTAGCAGCACAATTGCGTTATTCTGACCTTTCATTGTGTCGCTAACCCGCACAGATGTTGGACGGCGAAGGGGGCGGCCTGTCTCCCAACTCCAAACCACACATCTGCGAGCACTGCAACGCCGCCTTTCGCAGCTCCTACCACCTCCGCAGACACGTACTCATTCACACAGGTGAGAGGCTTTCATTGATTTTTTTGCATGAGAATTTTTTTTGTTCATTTGGTGCATTTGTTTTTGCTTGACTGTGGCACCTGGTGGGTGAAGTGTGTACTTTGTAGATCAATCTATTGGTCCTAAACTGAAATCCTCACCCACCCAAGGCACCAGGTGAACTAAAATGAATGCACCCAATATCACTGATTTTGAGTAGCATGGATGTGATCATTTGTGTGATGCAATGAATATTCTCTAAATGCTGAGGTAATGTAAATGACTCACATTTCTTGCAGGAGGTCGGACCCATTGACGCAAAGGGAAATCCTGTTATTTTTTTGTCTTCTAAAGTGAATGTTCAGCCAAATTACAAATTTATATAGAAATGTCCTTACCTTGAAAGTGATCTATGGACAAGGAGAGACTGCAATTCACACTGTAGTTTTAGTAAAACAGGACACCAAAGCGTGGATTGCTGTTTTTGTCCTATGATTGCTTTCAAGGTAAGGAAACCAATCTAAATGTGTACTTTGGGGGAACCATCCTTTTAGGATTTCACTCTTTAACTTAACATTGTCTTCTTCTGCGGTGTTACTCCAAATGATCCAATGTAATCAACTGACACTGCCCACCCTTCTTGAGTAAAGCCAACCTCTGCTTTCCCCCACTGATAGTCAATTAATGTGGAGAGTGGGTGATTGTATTTCTGATCGCACAGGTGAGAGGCCTTTCCGGTGCAGTCAGTGTAACATGAGCTTTATCCAGAAGTATCTGCTGCAGCGGCATGAGAAGATCCACAGTGGTGAGTTTTGCCCTTAACCTATGACAGTCAAAGCTGTGGTCAATTCCATTTAAATTCAAGAACTACTCTCAAATTGAGGCAAAATTGGAATTTCAGTTTACTTCCCAAATTGAAATGAAATTGAACACAGTGTGCAATTTTAAAACGTTTCAGCTGAGCATTTCATGCTTTTTAAGGTCGTTTAGATAATTAAAAAATAATCATGGGTTTTCTATTTTGGTTTAGATTTTTTTTTTTAAACATGAAATGCACTTTGCATTGTGGATTGAATGCTGTAACAGTACAGAATTAAGCAATTAATATAAGTCCCATGATGGTAGTGACTGCCCCATTGTTGCTTATCACTTACAGTGCCAGTCAAAAGTTTGGACACCTACTCGTTCAAGAGTTGTTCTTTATTTTTACTATTTTCTACATTGTAAAATAATAGTGCGGACATCAAAACTATGAAATAACACGCATTGAAAACATCAAGCGCTATGATGAAAGTGTCTCTCATGAGGACTGCCACAGGAAAGGAAGACCCAGAGTTACCTCTGCTACAGAGGATAAGTTCATTAGAATTACCATCCTCAGATATTGCAGCCCAAATAAATGCTTCACAGTTCAAGTAACAGACACATCTCAACATCAACTGTTCAGAGGAGACTGCGTGAATCAGGCCTTCATGATCAAATTGCTGCAAAGAAACCACTACTAAAGGACACCAATAATAAGAGACTTGCTTTGGCCAAGAAACACGAGCAATGGACATTAGACCGGTGGAAATCTGTCCTTTGATCTGATGACTTCAAATGTGAGATCTTTGGTTCCAACCACCCTGTCTTCACCCTGTCTTTATGAGACGCAGAGTAGGTGAATGGATGGTCTCCACATATGTGGTTCCCTCCGTGAAGCATGGGGGAGGTGATGTGATGGTGTGGGGGTGATTTTCTGGTGACATGGTCAGTGATTTTATTTAGAATTAGAGGCACACTTAACCAGCATGGTTACCACAGCATTCTGTAGCGATACGCCATCCCATCTGGTTTGGGCTTAGTGGGACTAGCATTTGTTTTTTAACATGACAATGACCCAACACACCTCCAGGCTGTGTAAGGGCTGTTTGACCAAGAAGGAGAGTGATGGAGTGCTGCGTCAGATGACCTGGCCTCCACAATCACCTGACCTCAACCCAATTGAGATGGTTCGGGATGAGTTGGACCAGAGTGAATGAAAAGCAACCAACAAGTGCTCAGCATATGTGGGAACTCCTTCAAAAGTGAAAAACATTCCAGGTGAAGCTGGTTGAGAGAATGCCAGAGTGCAAAGGGTGTCTACTTTGAAGAATCTCAAATATATAAAATGTATTTAACATTTTCTTTGGTTACTACATGATTCCATATGTGTTATTTCATAGTTAGATGTCTTCTATTATTCTACAATGTAGAAAATAGTAAAAAATAGACACCCTTGAATGAGTAGATGTCAACTTTAGAGTGGTACTGTATTAACCATAATTTATTCATATTAATTTACTTCAAAATATTTCAGTTGTGTATATTACATTTTGTTTTAGTTGATGACTTTATTTAATTCCAGAACATCTCATCTCTATAGAGCTGCTGTCTGACAATCTCAATTTTAGTAGTTCTTGAAAGTAAATCAGTCTTTTTTGACTGATGAATACAAGTATAAACTATCAATCTTAGATCAGGGATCGGTGACCCTGTTACTGGAGAGCCGCAGATACTGCAAGATTATGTCCCAACTAGGCACCACACTGAGCTACTTAGCTAATTGAGCAGTTCAGTGATTGCCTAATTCAACACACTTGGTTTTCCAGGTCGGATAAATCACATTTTTTATTTTATTTTACCTTTATTTAACTAGGCAAGTCAGTTAAGTCAGTTAAGCGCCAGCTGTGCCATCAGAGTCCTGGGTTCGCGCCCAGGCTCTGTCGTAACCGGCCGCGACCGGGAGGTCCGTGGGGCGACGCACAATTGGCCTAGCGTCGCCCGGGTTAGGGAGGGCTTGGTCGGTAGGGGTGTCCTTGTCTCATCGCGCACCAGCGACTCCTGTGGCGGGCTGGGCGCAGTGTACGCTAGCCAAGGTGGCCAGGTGCACGGTGTTTCCTCCGGCGCATTGGTGCAGCTGGCTTCCGGGTTGGATGTGCGCTGTGTTAAAGAAGCAGCGGCTTGGTTGGTTGTGTATCGGAGGACGCATGACTTTCAACCTTCGTCTCTCCCGAGCCCGTACGGGAGTTGTAGCGATGAGACAAGATAGTAGCTACTACAACAATTGGATACTACGAAATTGGGGAGAAAAAGGGGTAACATTTTTAAAAAAAACAAAAAAAAAAGATTTATTTGTATTGAAATTCTCGATTATTGTAGTTTTATTGGTGGTGACAGTATTTCCTAGCTTCAATGCAGTGGGCATCTGGGAGGAGGTGCTCTTATTCTCCATGGACTTTAGTGTCCCAAAACTTTTTGGAATTAGTGCTACGGGATGCACATTTCAGTTTGAAAAAGCTAGCCTTAGGAATGCTGACTGACTGTATATTGGTTTCTGACTTCCCTGAAAAGTTACATATCGCATGGGCTATTTGATGCTATTACAGTACACCACGGGATGTTTTTGTGCTGGTCAAGGGCAGTCAAGTCTGGCATGAACCAAGGGCTTTATCTGTTCTTAGTTCTACATTTTTTTGAACGGGCATGCTTATTTAAGATGGTGAGGAAAGCACTTTTAAAGAACAACCAGGCATCCTCTACTGACGGAATGAGGTCAATATCCTTCCAGGATACCCGGGCCAGGACGGTTAGAAAGGCCTGCTTGCTGAAGTGTTTTAGGGAGCGTTTGACAGTGATGGGGTGGTTGTTTGACCGCGGGCCCATTACAGACGCAGGCAGTGATCGCTGAGATCCTGGTTGAAGACAGCAAGTTGGTCCGGATGGTATCTGAGGGTGCCCATGTTTACGGATTTAGGGTTGTATAATTTGTGAGATTGAGGGCATCTAGTTTAGATTGTCGGGACGGCTGGGGTGCTAAGCATATCCCAGTTTAGGTCACGTAACAGTACGGACTCTAAGGTCACAGTGGCAGTGTTTTGCAGTTGTTTTTGAAAGTGGTAGGAATATCTGTTCCAGAGCTCGTAATAGATTACAGCAAGAAAATGGTTAGGCTTGACCAACTGAGGAGCTATTACAATGTTGGACGGACAGGTAGAAAATGATGGGGGTATGTGTTTTGGGGGGATGCTCAACATTGCCATCATGAATGCATACATTGTGTGGGGGGACCCGCAAAGGCCCCTTCCCAGAAACAGCAGGCGCTGGTCCCTGAAGGCATTCAAAATGCAGCTTGTGCATTCAATTTGTGATTTACAGTGCTTACGGGAAGTATTCAGACCCCTGGACTTTTTCCACATTTTGTTACGTTACAGCCTTATACTAAAATCTATTCAATATTTGTATGTTTGAATTGATTAAATATCTACACAATACCCCATAATGGCAAAGCAAAAACAGTTTATTTTTTATTTTTGCTAATGTATTAAATAAACATACATAAATAAACATACTTACATTTACATAAGTATTCATACCCTTTGCTATGAGACTTGAAATTGAGCTCACGTGCATCCTGTTTCCATTGATTATCCTTGATGTTTCTGCAACTTGATTGGAGTCCAACTGTGGTATATTCAATTGATTGGACATGATTTGGAAAGGCACACACCTGTCTATATAAGGTCTCACAGTTGACAGTGCATGTCGGTGCGAAAACCAAGCCATGAGGTCGAGGGAATTGTCCTTTAGGGCTCAGAGAAAGGATTGTGTTGATGCACAGATCTGGGAAGGGTACCAAAATAATTCTGCAGGATTGAAGGTACCCAACAACCGTGGCCTCCATTCTTAAATTGAAGAAGTTTGGACGCACCAAGACTCTTCCTTGAGCTGCCTGTCCGGCTGATCTGCGCAGTCAGGGGAGAATGGCCTTGGTCAGGGAGGTGACCAAGAAATAGATGGTAACTCTAGCCACTCTCCAGAGTTCCTGTGGAGATGGTTGTCCTTCTGGAATTTTCTCCCATCTCTGCAGCACTCCACCAATCAGGCCTTTATGGTGGAGTGGCCAGATGGCAGTAACTCTTTAGTAAAAGGCACATGACAGCCCGCTTGTAGTTTGCCAAAAGGCACTTAGACTTTCAGACCATGAGAAACAAGATTTTCTGTTCTGAATAAACCAAGATTGAACTCTCTGTTCTCAATGCCAAGCTTCACGTCTGGAGGAAACATGGCACCATCCCTACGGTAAAGCTTGTTTTTCAGTGACAGGGACTGGGAGACAAGTCAGGGTTGAGGCAAAGATGAACGGCGCAAAGTACAGAGATCCTTGACGTAAACCTGCTCAGGACCTCAGACTTGGGCGACGGTTCACCTTCCAACAGGACAACAACCCTTAGCACACAGCCAAGACAACGCAGGAGTGTCTTCAGGACAAGTCTCTGAATGTCCTTGAGTGACAGCCAGAGCCCAGACTTGAACCCTGATCGAACAGGAGAGACCTGAAAGTATTTGTGCAGCGACGCTCCCCATCCATCATGACAGAGCTTGAGAAGGTCTGCAGAGAAGAATGGGATAAACTCCCCACATACAGGTGTGCCAAGCTTGTAGCGTCATACCCAAGTAGCCTCGAGGCTGTAATCTCAGCCAAAGGTGATTCAACAAAGTACTGAGTAAAGGGTCTGAATACTTACGTAAATCTGGTATTTCCATTTTTTATTTTGAATACATTTACAAAAAATGTATTGTTTTTGCTTTGTCATAATGGGTATTGTGTGTAGATTGCTGAGTTTTTTTATTTTTTATAATCCATTTTAGTATAATTGAAACGTCAGTCAATTGTTTTTTTTAAAAAAAACAACATTTATCTAGATCGTTTAATCGCTCGGCACTAGCTTTGAGTGAGTAAATTTGGTTCCAACTGTGTCGGTTGTCCTATTCATTGCTCAGGAGAGAAGCCCTTCAGCTGTGACCAGTGTAACATGTGCTTCATCCAGAAGTACCACATGGAGCGGCACAAGAGGACCCACAGCGGAGAGAAGCCATACAGGTGTGACACCTGCCAACAGGTCAGTTAGTCACACGGGTAGCTAGGATTTCCCCTCAAATCAGAAACAGATATTTGATTGACAAAATACCTGTGTTCAAATACTATTTAGGGTATTTCAATACTTTTTAAAATGTCTCTGAAAATAAAGTATTTAGAAAAATGGCATAGATTTCAAGTAGTTGAATATTGGCATGTATTTAAAAATACCCATGTCAATACTCCATGCGTTAATACCCAGGTCTGTTTTGTCCTAAGCTTATTTCAGATAATGTCTTTGGAAATAAGTATTTGAAAATGGTGTCAGCCATTTATAGGAATTTGAAAGTACAAATACGAAAATAACCATGTATTTGAAACCAGGTTGGATTGACAATATGCCAATTCTTGATGTCACACTGATGTTTGTCTCAATCTAGCCTATTTGTTTGCTCAAAATATAATGGATAATCCAGTGTTGGAAGCTTGCAACGTGCTCTGTTATCACAGCCGTTTGGAACAGTAACGCTGGTTCCAGAGCACTTTGTGTGCATCTAACACTGGACAAAGACATCTTGTCGTCGTTGATCCATCTGCTCAATCGGGTGACTAGAACATATTTTAAAATACTGTGCATCTCCCCCTGTTCACCCTGTAGTTTTTCTCGAGGACAGACCGGTTACTAAAGCACAAGCGGACCTGTGGAGAAGCCTTAAAGAAGGGCCTAGACCCCGGCATGCTGCAGCTGGTCGACGCAGACATTGGCCACGGCAGCTACTCACTCACTCAGGGAAATGCTACCGCCACCTCTGGACGCAGGAGGGGCAAGTCCAAAAACGCAGGCGAAGGCATCGAGCGCAAGCGAAAGAAGACTGTGGCCGCCACCGTGTCGTCAGGAAGCCTGCAGGACTACGGCATGGAGTGCTCCGACCTCGGGCCCATCATGCAGGGCCGCACACCCAAGCTGCTCTTCAAGAAGAACAATAAGTCCCTCAACTCCGTGGAGGACGGGGAGCAGAAGCTGCTGTCTCAGAAGCAGGGCTCCATGGAGCTGGCGGTGGGCTCAGGGCTCGAGGCCTTGGGCCTCCTCCAGGGCTCCTCCGGTGGGGGCGCCAAGCAGGCCCAGTCAGCCACCAAGCAGGCCCATTCAGCCACCAGCAACAACTACGACGGCGCCATGCAGTTTGTGAAGAAGCGTCGCTACCTCCAACATATGGCCAACAACGACTATGGGGCACCCTCCCTCCACATGGGCCAGCCCCAGTCCAGCAGTGTGATTCAGGGCTCGCTGGGCCACCAAAACGAGCTCGCCATGCCCATGCTGGACACCTTGCCCCTGGACCTCAAGCACCATGACAAGTCATGCATCCCGGACGAGGTCCTCCAGAGCTTGCTGGACCACTACAGCCACAAGTCAGACAATGCGCACCACCACCAAAGTGACGTAACCTTTGACCTCACCGACAGCAGTGGCTCGCACCACGTGGACCTGCAGCCGGCCGCACCTGTCACCCCAGAGTTGGATGACGACTCACCCAACGGTGGCGACAAGCAGGTGGTAATGAGCGAGTACTCCAAATTCCTACTGCAGGCCCTAGAGCGCACCAGCCACAGTGGGCCCTTCCCCACTCTGGGTCCCAGCAGGCCCTTCCCTTTGCTCCCTAGCAGCTCCAGCCCCACAGGGCCCTTCTTCCCTGACAAGCATATCTACACTTCATCCCCGCTGGAATGTGGCTACCCACCATCCATCTCCTTGCCGTTGCCCAGCTCCACAGTCTCCTCTTCTTCGTTGTCATCCTCTAAGTCCCACTACGGCATACTGGTAGGCTCCCCGTCCCAGCCGGCCTTCCACCTCAATGGCCTGGAGGCGGCTAGCCACCAGCAGCTCACCCCGTCTCAGGAGCTTACTGAGCAGCTGGAGAAGCAGCACCACTCCCATGGGTTCCAGCTCACACCCCAGGAGCTGACGGCCGCCGGCGGGGCCACCAAGGAGCAGGGGGCCAAGGGAAACAGGAGCAACGGCTCCGGCAACTACGCCGACCTGGATACACCCAAGGAAGTGGACCTGCGGGCTACCTACCAGATCGAGAACTTTGCCCAGGCCTTCGGCTCCCAGTTCAAGTCGGGCCGCCATACCCCGCTGGGTTACAGCATTGACCTCCGGCCCGAGGTCGACCACCGAATACGGGCTACTGTGTCAGAATTCTCAGGGTTTACCAGTTTGTTAGCTGATGTCAGCGAGCCAGTTAGTACAGGATCGAAAACCGCAACAAGCCAAAGTTTCAGGTAAGGGTTAAAAATAGGTGAACCTAGTTGTGGGTTTTGTTTTTCTTTGTGTTCCTATACCCTTCATTTTCTTCTTGTAGCGAGATTTTTTTTTAAATGAAACACTGCCTTTAAATGTTGATAACCAGAACTCTACCAGGGAAGGTCTTTAAGGCCTCAAATGCAATTTTTAGATATTTGTTTGTATCTGTGTTTAGTCTTTATTATGTTAGTGTAGTTGCTATGATATGAACTAAACCTACATTTGTATGTCATTTTAAAACAAAAGAATAGGGGGTAGCTATGAACTTAATTATTTCTTTCACCTGTAACCCCTTGTTTTAACAATCATACAGTTGTAAAGTATTAATGAATGATGATAATTACAATAATAATAAGTAAGCTTGTGTCAGGGAAAAGCCCAGATTTCAAATGGCAAAAAAAAGTTCTATACTGTCTGTTACAAGAATTGTGTTACTCAGGAATAAAGGCAAAATTGTGTAATAAGAATAACTTTGTATTATGAGATGCAACTGGCACACTTTTCACAGGTGTACTTTGAGACTACAAAGCTTTGTTACTATTTATCCCAGGAGGAGGGCGGAACAAAAAGACTGCAACAACTTCACTGGATCTTCCTGTTGAGTTTTCCTCATCCAACCCTTTCCGCTACTTGTTATGGTACTTCTATGTCAATGTGAAAACAACCGCTCACATTTCCTCCATAAAGGGCCACATGTAAAAGACATGGATGGAAACATGGATATTTATACACTCAAGAACTCATGGTGTACACACCCCAGCCTCAACAGAAAGCGGTTTTAACCCAAGGACCTTGTTTTGTTTATGTGTGTGTATACATGTATGTGTGTCAAGTGGTGATATCTGTTTAGCCATGCACCTCTTTGGAATGCCCCCTTCAGTGGCCCATGACAAGGAAACACCCTGGCCCCATTAGCGACATTTCAACAATTATATTGTGTCACCTTTTTACCGCTTGGTCCTCTACTCCTGCTACCCTTTTTTTTTGGCAATGGAAATCAAACGAGCACTTCTGAAAAACTAAATCGTAATTGAAAATGAAAACCCGACTCAACTAAGGATGTGCAAAACCAAGTGATTTTTATTGGAAAAAATTGAACAGGGGTGGGTGGAATAGAGTGTGAGGGTGTTCTGTAGGGAGGGTTAGACGGGTTGAACAGGTATGACCATGGCAAGTTAGATGTATAGTTGCTTTAGTTTTTTGACTGTTTGGTCAGGTGGAGGGGTTGTTAGAATTGTATGTTACCCATTATTATGAGAGATGCAGACATTATGCTGGAACTCCCCCCACTGATGTACTATAAGACTACTGGATGCAAAAATCAAACTATTTTTCCTTTATTTATTCTTAAAGATGTTCTCCGGTACTTGAATATACTTTTTAGCCAGGATTTCTCAAAGTAACGCCCACAAGCCAAAGGTGGTCCATGAAAATAGTGTACTGTGTCACATGTGCACCACATCATTGCTTGCTCTATTGTGTGTGCGTCTTGCTAGCTGTCACTCAAATAGCGAAGGGCTGTTGCTCATTTGCTAAAACTCTAATTGCGGGGGGGGGGTGCTGTCCAACGTGGGGGTAGATGTAAGCGAAATGGTGGCTCACAGCTTCCAGAAAAGTCTCAAACTTGGGATTTCATGGCCAATTGAGGAAACAGTAATTCTGCTCATATATATTATGCATGAATGAACTACACAATGACACATCCAGCTCAAAGCTGGAGGTAAAAAAAAAGACTTGCTACTCGCCAAAGTGCCCGATCATGTCTTTAACCTAGCAAGTGTTTATTTTTACAGCATGTTTTGAAAGTGCAATTATTCACTGCACCTCAATCTGTCTTCACCCTACGAAATCAGGCCTGATACTGAAAAATAACCTTGGTGATAGAGGCTCAACTTCACGTTATAAATCCCCCCCCCAAAATGCAGTCCTTCAAACATTGCGAGAATAAACAATGGCCTTTCTCTTCTTTGGCTCAAGCCACTTCTATCCTGGCAGCCAGGGTTCTTTTCCTACATCTGCTCAGATCTCAGGAAACGAAAGACTGGCTGGCCGGCCACTTCACTCCAAAACACACACTATGCGTTTTAAAGAGAGAGCGAGAGAAACAAACGATAGGATTTACCTAAATATACCTCATCACTGAAGCTTCAGAAAGCAGGAACACGTGTTTTATGTATGTAGTGAAAATATTTGTAGTATAGGTTAAACATTGTATAATCATGTAACACTGCTTGTGTTTACAATTATAGAAGAGCAATTGACTCGTTGAAATGCAAAATGTATTATCTTTTTTTTTGTCTGTAAAGCATTCACGCCAAGCAGTGTTGCATTCTAGGTGCCTCATAGAAACGTTCTCTTATGTTATATCCTTTTATTTTTGTTACTTGCCCTAAATGTTTTCATATCTCTAGAAGGATATTGTTTACAAAAATGTACAAAAACACTAAAAGTTTGTTCATTTGGTTTCTTCCCATATGCATGATCTGATGATTTGTTGTATGGCCCTTTTTTCTGATTGACCACAACACCTAATGTTGTAGCTGATGCTTCCCCATCCCTGTCCTTTTAGTTCCAGACCATTGTGATCTGATTTACAGGGCTGTACATGTTACTGCATTTAAAAACTGATTAGAGAAGCCAATAAACATTTTTTTACAAAAAAGAAACGACTAGACTTTATTGGTGTAGTGAAGTCTTTGACAACAGTTGTCATTTTTTAATGGTTTGAACCACAAGCCTGGCAACTCAAATTTTGGTGATTGGATTAACTCACAATTATCTTTTGCAAGATTTGATTTACAGGGGGTCTACGGGGAGAAGTGCACTCTCCAAAGAAGAGGCACATCAACGTTAGCGTGATTTACAGGGGGTCTACGGGGAGAAGTGCACTCTCCAAAGAAGAGGCACATCAACGTTAGCGTGATTTACAGGGGGTCTACGGGGAGAAGTGCACTCTCCAAAGAAGAGGCACATCAACGTTAGCGTGATTTACAGGGGGTCTACGGGGAGAAGTGCACTCTCCAAAGAAGAGGAACATCAACGTTAGCCTGACATGATTTACAGGGGGTCTACGGGGAGAAGTGCACTCTCCAAAGAAGAGGAACATCAACGTTAGCCTGACATGATTTACAGGGGGTCTACGGGGAGAAGTGCACTCTCCAAAGAAGAGGAACATCAACGTTAGCGTGATTTACCGGGGGTCTACGGGGAGAAGTGCACTCTCCAAAGAAGAGGAACATCAACGTTAGCGTGATTTACAGGGGGTCTACGGGGAGAAGTGCACTCTCCAAAGAAGAGGCACATCAACGTTAGCCTGACTTGATTTACAGGGGGTCTACGGGGAGAAGTGCACTCTCCAAAGAAGAGGAACATCAACGTTAGCCTGACATGATTTACAGGGGGTCTACGGGGAGAAGTGCACTCTCCAAAGAAGAGGAACATCAACGTTAGCCTGATTTACAGGGGGTCTACGGGGAGAAGTGCACTCTCCAAAGAAGAGGCACATCAACGTTAGCGTGATTTACAGGGGGTCTACGGGGAGAAGTGCACTCTCCAAAGAAGAGGAACATCAACGTTAGCGTGATTTACAGGGGGTCTACGGGGAGAAGTGCACTCTCCAAAGAAGAGGAACATCAACGTTAGCCTGACATGATTTACAGGGGGTCTACGGGGAGAAGTGCACTCTCCAAAGAAGAGGAACATCAACGTTAGCGTGATTTACAGGGGGTCTACGGGGAGAAGTGCACTCTCCAAAGAAGAGGAACATCAACGTTAGCGTGATTTACAGGGGGTCTACGGGGAGAAGTGCACTCTCCAAAGAAGAGGAACATCAACGTTAGCCTGACATGATTTACCGGGGGTCTACGGGGAGAAGTGCACTCTCCAAAGAAGAGGAACATCAACGTTAGCCTGACATGATTTACCGGGGGTCTACGGGGAGAAGTGCACTCTCCAAAGAAGAGGAACATCAACGTTAGCCTGATTTACAGGGGGTCTACGGGGAGAAGTGCACTCTCCAAAGAAGAGGCACATCAACGTTAGCGTGATTTACAGGGGGTCTACGGGGAGAAGTGCACTCTCCAAAGAAGAGGAACATCAACGGTAGCGTGATTTACAGGGGGTCTACGGGGAGAAGTGCACTCTCCAAAGAAGAGGCACATCAACGTTAGTGTGATTTACAGGGGGTCTACGGGGAGAAGTGCACTCTCCAAAGAAGAGGCACATCAACGTTAGCGTGATTTACAGGGGGTCTACGGGGAGAAGTGCACTCTCCAAAGAAGAGGAACATCAACGTTAGCGTGATTTACAGGGGGTCTACGGGGAGAAGTGCACTCTCCAAAGAAGAGGAACATCAACGTTAGCCTGACATGATTTACCGGGGGTCTACGGGGAGAAGTGCACTCTCCAAAGAAGAGGCACATCAACGTTAGCGTGATTTGAACCCTGATGCATGGCATTGTAGTATTACAAATCTTTCTAATATATTCTTTAATAAAATGTTTAAATGCTCTTATCTATTCAAAGCAGATGCTAACGGGCATGTTCTGTGACTGGTAAGTGACCTGGCATAATCATTCTCCACACCAGTGTTTCCCAACTGAGGGTACGCGTACCCCTAGGAGTATGTGGGCATTCCCCAGGGGGTGTGTGGAAATAAAAGAAAATTAAATGTGAAAAATTTTTTTCCTGGGAACATTACAAATATATGTTCAAGTTATTTAAATATTAATAGTAACTATTTAGTGGTCACTGGTGTGAAATCTCTTGTTTCTAAATTTATAGGCCTTTTTTTTTTTGGCTTTGATCTTCAAAGCAAAGTTTATTTGTCACGTGTGCTGAATACAACAGGTGTAGGTAGACCTGAGTGAAATCCTTACTTACAGGCTCTAACCAATAGTGCAAGATATTTATATTAGATGAACAATATGTAAGTAAAGAAAAAAAGCAGTAACAATAAGTTCAAAATAACAGTAGCGAGGTTACATACAGACACTGGTTAGTCAGGCTGATTGAGGTAGTATGTACATGTAGATATGGTTAAATGACTGCATATATGGTGAACAGAGTAGCAGTAGCGTAAAAGAGGGGTTGGCGGGTGGTGGGACACAATGTAGATAGACCGGTTAGCCAATATCCGGGAGCACTGGTTGGTCAGGCCAATTGAGGTAGTATGTACATGAATGTATACTTAGTGATGGCATATATGGTAAACAGTAGCAGCAGTGTAAAAGAGGGGTTGGGGGGGGGGCACACAATGCAAATAGTCCAGTTAGCCATTTGATTACCTGTTCAGGAGTCTTATGGCTTGGGGGTAAAACCTGTTGAGAAGCCTCTTTGTCCTAGACTTGGCACTCCGGTATCGCTTGCCATGCGGTAGTTGAGAGAACAGTCTGTGACTGGGGTCTTTGACAATTTTTAGGGCCTTCCTCTGACACCGCCTGGTGTAGAGGTCCTGGATGGCGGCAGCTTATCCCCAGTGATGTACTGGTCCGTACTCACTACCCTCTGTAGTGCCTTGCGGTCGGAGCCCGAGCAATTGCCATACCAGGCATTGATGCAACCGTTCTGGATGCTCTCGATGGTGCAGCTGTAGAACGTTTTGAGGATCCCAGGACCCATGCCAAATCTTTTTAGTCTCCTGTGGGGGAAGAGGCTTTGTCGTGCCCTCTTCACGACTGTCTTGGTGTGTTTGGACCATTCTAGGTTGTTGTTGATGTGGACGCCAAGGAACTTGAAGATCTCAACCTGCTCCACCACAGCCCCGTCGATGAGAATACCTAGCCTCCACCTGCCTGCCCCGTTGGATCAATGGTTGATCATCTGCTTGCACCAAATGCACGTGATCCTTTGCTCCGTGCGCTAGAGTTCCTGCTGCTGTTATTCTCGCAGAAACTATGATTGATAAGATAGCTGTTGATGCAGTGAAGGCTGTAACATTGAAAAAATGCTTCCGGTCTATTTTCTCTGCTGTTGGACCGAATCAACTGATGTCAGTGGGGAAGCCCAGTTGATTGTGTGTGTGCAATACAGAACATTTTGGGGAATTTAATGAGCACATTCACCAAGAAGCTAACGGGAGAACTACAGGTGAGAATATGTTTCACGTTGACAGCATTTTCTAAGCACAATCTGGATTGGAAATCCTGTCTTCATGTGTGCATGGATTTTGTTGCATCAATGCCTGGGAGAGTGAAATTAAACTATCATTCACAGGAAGGCATTGGCCAGCAAGAAGAGTCCTGAGTTACATATTTTGAGTGACTCAGTGAAAATTATTAACTTTATCCAGTCTAGGCCTCTGAATTATCGACTATGAAAGGCTCTGATGACAGTGGGACTGAGCACCAGCAGCTACTGCTTCACACTGACGTCCGTTGGCTATCCAGAGGGAGAACGCTACAGAAGCTTTTTTGACCTGCTCGCCAGTGATTATCTGTATGAGCACTCACGCCCCCTTTTGGCTGTGTTCAAGGACACAGACTGGGGAGCCCGCCTTGCCTATCTTGCGGAAATCTAACTCTCCCAGGTAAAGACACACATTCTAAACATGTATGACAAAGCGTGTGGATTCATGAATATCAAATTCTGGGAAAGGAACTGTGAAGATATCAGTTGTTTACAGCAGCTTGACACCTGCCTTTCTATATGTGATGTTGACAGAGCTCCTATGATGCAAATAGAAAGTTCACATTTATCCAAACTCAACAGTGAGTTCAACTCCTACTTCCCTGACATTGAAAACAAGTCTGCCCAACTTAACTGGGTATGAAACCTCATTTCTGTCAAATGTATACCTAATCAATGAATCATGACGGTTGCATGTGCATGAGGGGGTGTTTCTAGTGGTTAGAGCGTTGGTCCAGTAACCGAAAGGTTGCTGGATCGAATCCCCGAGCTGACAAGGTAAAAATCTGTTCTGCTCCTCCTGAGCAAGGCAGTTGCTGGTCCCTGGATGCAGAAGACGTGGATGTTGATTAATCTCTGATTCAGAGGGGTTGGGTTAAATGCGGAAGACACATTTCAGTTGAAGGAATTCAGTTGTACAACTGACTAGCTTTTTCCCTTTCAGGCAGGTCAGCGTTGTAGGGGTACAGTACCCCAAAAAGGTTGGGAACCACTGCTCAACAGCACTCGAGGTCATTAATTTAGTTCCTCAACAGTCAGCTGGGTACCTAACCTTAAGTTTGCCAATGTTGTTCCATGTCTTGTGTTTTGGTAACACTTTACATTAAGATACCCTTCAAAGGGGTTCTTAGTTAAGACAATTAAGTATCATTTAATAACCTCTCTAGGCTAGGGGGTGGTATTTTCACGTCCGGATGAAAAGCGTGCCGCTACTCAGGCCCTGAAGCTAGGATATGCATATTATTAGTAGATGTGGATAAAAAACACTCTGAAGTTTCTAAAACCGTTTGAATAATGTCTGAGTATAACAGAACTGATTTGGCAGGCGAAACCCCAAGCACAATCCATCCAGGGAAAACATTTTTCGAGGTCAATCTGTTTTCTATTGGTTTTCTATGGCAATCCTGGTTTAATAGAAATATGCTTGCGGTTCCTATGGCTTCCACCAAATGTCAACAGTCTTTAGAAATTGGTTGATATTTTTCCTTTGAGTAGTAAAGAAGTAGTCCTTTCCTTTCTGGGTGTATAGCCAAGTGTACTCTTTTTTGTTTGGGGTGCGTGACCTGAAGCTCGCTCCACTTTCATTTTTTTATTTTTTATTTTACCTTTATTTAACCAGGTAGGCAAGTTGAGAACAAGTTCTCATTTACAATTGCGACCTGGCCAAGATAAAGCAAAGCAGTTCGACACATACAACGACACAGAGTTACACATGGAGTAAAACAAACATACAGTCAATTATACAGTAGAAACAAGTCTATATACGATGTGAGCAAATGAGGTGAGATAAGGGAGGTAAAGGCAAAAAGGCCATGGTGGCAAAGTAAATACAATATAGCAAGTAAAACACTGGAATGGTAGATTTGCAGTAGAAGAATGTGCAAAGTAGAAATAAAAATAATGGGGTGCAAAGGAGCTAAATAAATAAATAAAATAAATACAGTAGGGAAAGAGGTAGTTGTTTGGGCTAAATTATAGGTGGGCTATGTACAGGTGCAGTAATCTGTGAGCTCCTCTGACAGTTGGTGCTTCAAGCTAGTGAGGGAGATAAGTGTTTCCAGTTTCAGAGATTTTTGTAGTTCGTTCCAGCCATTTGCAGCAGAGAACTGGAAGGAGAGGCGGCCAAAGAAATAATTGGTTTTGGGGGTGACTAGAGCGTGTGCTACAGGTGGGAGATGCTATGGTGACCAGCGAGCTGAGATAAGGGGGGACTTTACCTAGCAGGGTCTTGTAGATGACATGGAGCCAGTGGGTTTGGCGACGAGTATGAAGCGAGGGCCAGCCAACGAGAGCGTACAGGTCGCAATGGTGGGTAGTATATGGGGCTTTGGTGACAAAATGGATTGCACTGTGATAGACTGCATCCAATTTGTTGAGTAGGGTATTGGAGGCTATTTTGTAAATGACATCGCCGAAGTCGAGGATTGGTAGGATGGTCAGTTTTACAAGGGTATGTTTGGCAGCATGAGTGAAGGATGCTTTGTTGCGAAATAGGAAGCCAATTCTAGATTTAACTTTGGATTGGAGATGTTTGATATGGGTCTGGAAGGAGAGTTTACAGTCTAACCAGACACCTAAGTATTTGTAGTTGTCCACATATTCGAAGTCAGTGCCGTCCAGAGTAGTGATGTTGGACAGGCGGGCAGGTGCAGGTAGCGATCGGTTGAAGAGCATGCATTTAGTTTTACTTGTATTTAAGAGCAATTGGAGGCCACGGAAGGAGAGTTGTATGGCATTGAAGCTTGCCTGGAGGGTTGTTAACAGTGTCCAAAGAAGGACCAGAAGTATACAGAATGGTGTCATCTGCGTAGAGGTGGATCAGAGACTCACCAGCAGCAAGAGAGACATCATTGATGTATACAGAGAAGAGAGTCTGTTTAAGAATTGAACCCTGTGGCACCCCCATAGAGACTGCCAGAGGTCCGGACAGCAGACCCTCCGATTTGACACACTGAACTATCAGAGAAGTAGTTGGTGAACCAGGCGAGGCAATCATTTGAGAAACCAAGGCTGTCGAGTCTGCCGATGAGGATGTGGTGATTGACAGAGTCGAAAGCCTTGGCCAGATCAATGAATACGGCTGCACAGTAATGTTTTTTATCGATGGCGGTTAAGATATCGTTTAGGACCTTGAGCGTGGCTGAGGTGCACCCATGACCAGCTCTGAAACCAGATTGCATAGCAGAGAAGGTATGGTGAGATTCGAAATTGTCGGTAATCTGTTTGTTGACTTGGCTTTCGAAGACCTTAGAAAGGCATGGTAGGATACATATAGGTCTGTAGCAGTTTGGTTCAAGAGTGTCCCCCCCTTTGAAGAGGGGGATGACGGCAGCTGCTTTCCAATCTTTGGGAATCTCAGACGACACGAAAGAGAGGTTGAACAGGCTAGTAATAGGGGTGGCAACAATTTCGGCAGATAATTTTAGAAAGAAAGGGTCCAGATTGTCTAGCCCGGCTGATTTGTAGGGGTCCAGATTTTGCAGCTCTTTCAGAACATCAGCTGACTGGATTTGGGAGAAGGAGAAATGGGGAAGGCTTGGGCGAGTTGCTGTGGGGGGTGCAGTGCTGTTGACCGGGGTAGGAATAGCCAGGTGGAAAGCATGGCCAGCCGTAGAAAAATGCTTGGTTGGTTGGGGTCACGGCGATTTAGACAGCTAGCCGGCCATCGGTAGCAAGCTAGCATAGGATGGAGGTCTGTTATTAGCCACCTCGTGCGTTTCCGTCGGTAGGATTAGTGGGGTTCCGTGTGGTAGAGGGTATGAATCCAAATCAGACAACAAAAAAAACAATAGATATAGTTATAGAGGCCCAAGAAAAAAGAAGGGAAAAAAAAATGTCCGATAGGTCTATACAGATAGCAGCCGATAAGACAGCTAACGGTTGGCGGACCGCAGATGGGCGTTCAGGTATCATCCGGCTGGCTCCTCCGTCGCGAGAACTCCTTCGGGTAGATAACGTCGGTAGTCCAGTTGTGAAGGCCCAGTGGGGCTCCGCGTTGGCAGTAAAACGAGTCCGGATAGGTGATTGTAGCCCAGGAGTGATTGATGGAACTCTTCAGCTGGCTAGCTCCGGAATAATTGATGTTTGCTCCGGAATCGACAAAAGCCGATAGTCACACGGACAGCAGCTAGCTAGCTGCGAGATCCAGGTATGATTGTCCAGAGATAGCGTTTGAAATCCAGGGACATGGAGAGAAAAATAGGTCCAGTATGTTCCGTTCCGAGCCGCGCCGTACAAAACTGCCGATAGATTTTCGAGCTAAAGGATAGCTGATGACCACAAACCGTGGTTAGCTGAATACTAACGATTAGCCAGTAAAGAAGCTAACTAGTTTCTGATTAGCTTCTGGCTAGCTTCTGGTTAGCTTCTATGGAGGATTACAGAAAATAAAACATTCTATACATTAGTTTATACTGGACTAAGTGTACATTTTTGTTAACTGTAATTTTGTTAGTGATGTTCCAACACACCCTTCATCAAATCAAATCAAATCAAATCAAATTTTATTTGTCACATACACATGGTTAGCAGATGTTAGTGCGAGTGTAGCGAAATGCTTGTGCTTCTAGTTCCGACAATGCAGTAATAACAAGTAATCTAACTAACAATTCCAAAACTACTGTCTTGTACACAGTGTAAGGGGATAAAGAATATGTACATAAGGATATATGAATGAGTGATGGTACAGAGCAGCATAGGCAAGATACAGTAGATGGTATCGAGTACAGTATGTACAAATGAGATGAGTATGTAAACAAAGTGGCATAGTATAGTATAAAGTGGCTAGTGATACATGTATTACATAAGGATACCGTCGATGATATAGAGTACAGTATATACGTATGCATATGAGATGAATAATGTAGGGTAAGTAACATTTATATAAGGTAGCATTGTTTAAAGTGGCTAGTGATATATTTACGTCATTTCCCATCAATTCCCATTATTAAAGTGGCTGGAGTTGAGTCAGTGTCAGTGTGTTGGCAGCAGCCACTCAGTGTTAGTGGTGGCTGTTTAACAGTCTGATGGCCTTGAGATAGAAGCTGTTTTTCAGTCTCTCGGTCCCAGCTTTGATGCACCTGTACTGACCTCGCCTTCTGGATGATAGCAGGGTGAACAGGCAGTGGCTCGGGTGGTTGATGTCCTTGATGATCTTTATGGCCTTCCTGTGACATCGGGTGGTGTAGGTGTCCTGGAGGGCAGGTAGTTTGCCCCCGGTGATGCGTTGTGCAGACCTCACTACCCTCTGGAGAGCCTTACGGTTGAGGGCGGTGCAGTTGCCATACCAGGCGGTGATACAGCCCGCCAGGATGCTCTCGATTGTGCATCTGTAGAAGTTTGTGAGTGCTTTTGGTGACAAGCCGAATTTCTTCAGCCTCCTGAGGTTGAAGAGGCGCTGCTGCGCCTTCTTCACGATGCTGTCTGTGTGAGTGGACCAATTCAGTTTGTCTGTGATGTGTATGCCGAGGAACTTAAAACTTGCTACCCTCTCCACTACTGTTCCATCGATGTGGATAGGGGGGTGTTCCCTCTGCTGTTTCCTGATGTCCACAATCATCTCCTTAGTTTTGTTGACGTTGAGTGTGAGGTTATTTTCCTGACACCACACTCCGAGGGCCCTCACCTCCTCCCTGTAGGCCGTCTCATCGTTGTTGGTATTCAAGCCTACCACTGTTGTGTCGTCCGCAAACTTGATGATTGAGTTGGAGGCGTGCGTGGCCACGCAGTCGTGGGTGAACAGGGAGTACAGGAGAGGGCTCAGAACGCACCCTTGTGGGGCCCCAGTGTTGAGGATCAGCGGGGAGGAGATGTTGTTGCCTACCCTCACCACCTGGGGGCGGCCCGTCAGGAAGTCCAGTACCCAGTTGCACAGGGCGGGGTCGAGACCCAGGGTCTCGAGCTTGATGACGAGCTTGGAGGGTACTATGGTGTTGAATGCCGAGCTGTAGTCGATGAACAGCATTCTCACATAGGTATTCCTCTTGTCCAGATGGGTTAGGGCAGTGTGCAGTGTGGTTGAGATTGCATCGTCTGTGGACCTATTTGGGCGGTAAGCAAATTGGAGTGGGTCTAGGGTGTCAGGTAGGGTGGAGGTGATATGGTCCTTGACTAGTCTCTCAAAGCACTTCATGATGACGGATGTGAGTGCTACGGGGCGGTAGTCGTTTAGCTCAGTTACCTTAGCTTTCTTGGGAACAGGAACAATGGTGGCCCTCTTGAAGCATGTGGGAACAGCAGACTGGTATAGGGATTGATTGAATATGTCCGTAAACACACCGGCCAGCTGGTCTGCGCATGCTCTGAGGGCGCGGCTGGGGATGCCGTCTGGGCCTGCAGCCTTGCGAGGGTTAACACGTTTAAATGTCTTACTCACCTCGGCTGCAGTGAAGGAGAGACCGCATGTTTTCGTTGCAGGCCGTGTCAGTGGCACTGTATTGTCCTCAAAGCGGGCAAAAAAGTTATTTAGTCTGCCTGGGAGCAAGACATCCTGGTCCGTGACTGGGCTGGATTTCTTCCTGTAGTCCGTGATTGACTGTAGACCCTGCCACATGCCTCTTGTGTCTGAGCCGTTGAATTGAGATTCTACTTTGTCTCTGTACTGGCGCTTAGCTTGTTTGATAGCCTTGCGGAGGGAATAGCTGCACTGTTTGTATTCGGTCATGTTACCAGACACCTTGCCCTGATTAAAAGCAGTGGTTCGCGCTTTCAGTTTCACACGAATGCTGCCATCAATCCACGGTTTCTGGTTAGGGAATGTTTTAATCGTTGCTATGGGAACGACATCTTCAACGCAAGTTCTAATGAACTCGCACACCGAATCAGCGTATTCGTCAATGTTGTTATCTGACGCAATACGAAACATCTCCCAGTCCACGTGATGGAAGCAGTCTTGGAGTGTGGAGTCAGCTTGGTCGGACCAGCGTTGGACAGACCTCAGCGTGGGAGCCTCTTGTTTTAGTTTCTGTCTGTAGGCAGGGATCAACAAAATGGAGTCGTGGTCAGCTTTTCCGAAAGGGGGGCGGGGCAGGGCCTTATATGCGTCGCGGAAGTTAGAGTAACAATGATCCAAGGTCTTTCCTCCCCTGGTTGCGCAATCGATATGCTGATAAAATTTGGGGAGTCTTGTTTTCAGATTAGCCTTGTTAAAATCCCCAGCTACAATGAATGCAGCCTCCGGATAAATTGTTTCCAGTTTGCAAAGAGTTAAATAAAGTTCGTTCAGAGCCATCGATGTGTCTGCTTGGGGGGGGATATATACGGCTGTGATTATAATCGAAGAGAATTCTCTTGGTAGATAATGCGGTCTACATTTGATTGTGAGGAATTCTAAATCAGGTGAACAGAAGGATTTGAGTTCCTGTATGTTTCTTTCATCACACCATGTCACGTTGGCCATGAGGCATACGCCCCCGCCCCTCTTCTTCCCAGAAAGATGTTTGTTTCTGTCAGCGCGATGTGTGGAGAAACCCGTTGGCTGCACCGCTTCGGATAGCGTCTCTCCAGTGAGCCATGTTTCAGTGAAGCAAAGGACGTTACAGTCTCTGATGTCCCTCTGGAATGCTACCCTTGCTCGGATTTCATCAACCTTGTTGTCAAGAGACTGGACATTGGCAAGAAGAATGCTAGGGAGTGGTGCGCGCTGTGCCCGTCTCCGGAGTCTGACCAGAAGACCGCCTCGTTTCCCTCTCTTTCGGAGTCGTTTTTTTGGGTCGCTGCATAGGATCCACTCCGTTGTCCTGTTTGTAAGGCAGAACACAGGATCCGCGTCGCGAAAAACATATTCTTGGTCGTACTGATGGTGAGTTGATGCTGATCTTATATTCAGTAGTTCTTTTCGACTGTATGTAATGAAACCTAAGATGACCTGGGGTACTAATGTAAGAAATAACACGTAAAAAAACAAAAAACTGCATAGTTTCCTAGGAACGCGAAGCGAGGCGGCCATCTTTGTCGGCGCCGGAAGTCACTCTTGTGCCAATATCAGTTATTTTTAAGTTTTGGAAGACATAAAAGGTACCTTTTTATTCTTTGAGTTTTATTTGCCCATATAAAGTGAGTTATGACCAAGTACACTTTTTTTTTTAAGTCTTCAGTGGGGTAATTGGTATTACCAACAATAAATAAGGGGTAATTTGTATTACCGAGAATAAATAAGAACTGTTCATATTTGTCAGGCGGTGGGTGTAGCTGTTGCATGAAGTCAGGCCCAGGAGAGCAGAGATAATTGAACAAAGCACTTTAATAAAGGCAAATGCACAAAGTAACAAACCCAATGTGCTAACAAAAATAACTGTTGCGACTAAACACGGGTAAAACAGCACCCAGCCGGAAACGTACCGACCTAACAATAAACAATCATGCACAAAGACATGGGGGAAACAGAGGCTAAATACACAACACATAATGAGGGAAATGAAACCAGGTGTGTGGGAAAACAAGACAACACAAATGGAAAATGAAAAATGGATCAGCGATGGCTAGAAGACCGGCGACGTCGACCGCCGAACGCGGCCCGAACAAGGAGAGGCATCGACTTTGGCAGAAGTCGTGACAACATTGAATTGTGCCAGCCTGTGTGTGTGTATAAACTATTGGTTGCTTAATCCAGAGAAATTATGGACCATGTAAAAAACTGTTGTCACGGCTGGTTAGGTGTGTAGCGAGGAATTAGGCGCAGAGAGCAGAGAGGTCCAGGGGAAAAGTGCACTTTAATACGGCACCAAAATGAAAACCCAAAACAACGGGTACCAAGGTACAGAGCACTAACAACACCAAACGATACAACGCGATTATCAAAATAATCCCGCACAACAAAGGGGCGGGTTCCATAAGCTAAATAGGGAAGAAAATCAAGCACACAAAATAGGAACAGGTGTAACAAATGAGACAAAACTAACCGAAAAGACAAAGGGATTGGTGGCGACTAGTAGGCCGGTGACGACGACCGCCGAGCACCACCCGAACAGGCGGGGGAGCCAACTTCGGCGGGAGTCATGACAACTGTTGGTCACTAAATCCTGTGAATAGCCTCACCCGCTATATTCGTCTAACTGATTGGTTTGGTTCTGTAGTGTTGCTTGGTTAGAACATGATGTTAAGGCCCATCACATCTTGATAGTCACCACCACACGCAGACACAGCTGTTTCCATTTGAAGACGTATATGTGATTTTGATCATTCAAATGACTTGGAATCTTATTGTTGTGGTTCTATAAGACAAAGATATAACACATACTAAACAGTATTAGTTAAGAGTTATATAACTATGTGATATACATAAACTCAGCAAAAGAGTTTATTATTATTTTGTTTTGTAAAACATTGGTGGTTCTGATATGTATGATACTCTAGTGGTATTACAAAACTGGAAAATGAAACCTGAAGAAAGATGAACTGAATAATGCTATTTTAGGAAATCCTTGCACGTGTATAGTGTGTGGGTAAAATATGTGGTTCCACAGGTGTTAATCTATATGTATAAGCTATGTGTACGCAGTGTAAAGTATAAAAGTATAAAGTAAGATGGTGCAAAATGTGCTAATCTTATAGGTCTTGCCAGAGCCTTAGAAACTCAGCAAAAAAAGGAATGTCCCTTTTTCAGGACCCTGTCATTCCAAGATAATTCTTAAAAATCCAAATAACTTCACAGGTCTTGTAAAGGGTTTAAACACGGTTTCCCATGCTTGTTCAATGAACCAAAAACAATTAATGAACATGCGCCTGTGGAACGGTTGTTAAGACACAAGCGCCTTACAGACAATAGGCAATTAAGGTCAAAGTTATGAAAACTTAGGACACTAAAGAGGCCTTTCTACTGACTCTGAAAAACACCAAAAGAAAGATGCCCAGGGTCCCTGCTCATCTGTGTGAACGTGCCTTAGGAATGCTGCAAGGAGGCATGAGGACTGCAGATGTAGCCAGGGCAATAAATTGCAATGTCCGCACTATGAGACGTCTAAGACAGTGCTACAGGGAGACAGTGGCAGACCACGTGTAACAACACCTGCACATCTGGACATCACACCTGCGGGACAGGTACAGGATGGCAACAACAACTACCCGAGTTACACCAGGAACGCACAATCCCTCCATCAGTGCTCAGACTGTCCGCAATAGGCTGAGAGAGGCTTGTAGGACTGTTGTAAGGCAGGTCCTCACCAGACATCACAGGCAACACCGTCGCCTATGGGCACAAACCCACCGTCGCTGGACCAGACAAGACTGGCAAAAAGTGCTCTTCACTGACGAGTCGCGGTTTTGTCTCACCAGGGGTGATGGTTGGATTCGCGTTTATCATCGAAGGAATGAGCGTTACACAGGGGCCTGTACTCTGGAGCGGGATCTATTTGGAGGTAGATGGTCAGTCATGGTCTGGGGCGGTGTGTCAGAGCATCATCGAACTGAGCCTGTGGTCATTGCAGGCAATTTAAATGCTGTGCTTTACAGGGAAGACATCTTTCTCCCTCATGTGGTAACACAAACACAAAACCTAGAAATAAAGAACATAGAATGCCCACCCAAATCACACCCTGACCAAACCAAATAGAGACATAAAAAGGCTCTCTAAGGTCAGGGCGTGACAGTACCCCCGCCCCCAAAGGTGCGGACTCAGGCCGCAAAACCTGAACCTATAGGCGAGGGTCCGGGTGGGCATCTATCCGCTGTGGCGGCTCTGGTGCGGGACGTAGACCCCGCTCCACCTCTGGCTCACCCCACTTTGGTGGCGCCTCTGGTGTGGGGACCCTCGTCGCGGGCCCCAGACTGCGGGCCCCGGACTGGGGACCCTCACTGCGGGCACCGGACTGGGACCCTAGCTGCCGGCCCCGGACTGGGTACCCTCGCTGCCGGCCCCGGACTGGGCACCCTCGCTGCCGGCCCCGGACTGGGTACCCTCGCTGCCGGCCCCGGACTGGGCACCCTCGCTGCCGGCCCCGGACTGGGTACCCTCGCTGCCGGCCCCGGACTGGGGACCGTCACTGGGGGCCCCGGACTGGGGGCTGTCGCTGGAGGCTCCGGACTAGAGGCCGTCGCTGGAGGCTTCGTGCCATGGATCATCACTGGAGGCTTCGTGCCATGGATCATCACTGGAGGCTTCTTTCCATGGATCATCACTGGATGCTTCTTGCCATGGATCATCACTGGAGGCTTCTTGTCATGGATCATCACTGGAGGCTTCTTGTCATAGATGTAGTTAATCCTTTCTAAAGCAGATTTTTTGAAAGACATCACGTAGCAGAACTGCATAAGTGTTGCTCTCCACTTTCTGGAGGACCAAGTTTTGAAATTCTGACATTTGATTGAAAAAATGCAGACGGTGTCAAAAAGAGAACACAAACTAAGGGCAACCAAGGTATCTGTGACAGGGAGTGAGAGAAGCGTCCATCCATATATACAGGTAAGAGAGTCTAGCTAGCTACATTTTCAGATATTACACGTTTCTAATTTTATCAGAAAGTCATTTTCATTTCAAGTTAAAGTGTACTGTTAGCTAGCTAGCTAACATTAACTGGCTGGCTAGCCAGCTAACGTTACGTGTATGATCTGTGTAGTACTATTATTTGTGTCTCAGAGCGATTTGCATTGCTAGTTTTAGCCTAATGTTAGCTAGCTAACATTGAACCTGGTTGGTTAGCTACAAGCAGATTCATGCAGTAACGTTATGAGTTGGGATTATGGTAAATTTTTTCGCTAGCTAGTTAGCAACATGCCTAAACAAAAGACCACAATGCAAGTAACTATTTTAATAGAATGTTTATGATGTCACAGCGACAACTGTCGATAGACGTAGGTGGTAAAATTCTCTCTGGGTATCTACTCCGATTTCAGAGCACTCTCGTCTGAGTGTGTCAGAGTGCAGAATAACTGCCGAATTTACGAACGCTCAAAACCCCTTGAATATGGCCGGTGTCAGTAAATTTTGGCAAAAAAAAAAGCGTAATTAAATTGTTGCTAGCAGCACAGTTGCAGTCACAAACTCTCTGCATAACTGTCACGTTCTGACCATCGTTTGTGTGTGTTTTTCTTGTTTTAGTGTTGGTCAGGACGTGAACTGGGTGGGCATTCTATGTTGGATGTCTTGTTTGTCTATTTCTATGTCTGGCCTGATATGGTTCTCAATCAGAGGCAGGTGTTAGTCATTGTCTCTGATTGGGAACCATATTTAGGTAGCCTGGGTTTCACTGTGTGTTTGTGGGTGATTGTTCCTGTCTATGTGTTTTTCACCAGATAGGCTGTTTTAGGTTTTCGTTACGTTCATCACGTTCTTTATTTTGTAGTGTTTGCATTGATTCGTGTTTTACGTTTGTTCATTAAAACATGGATCGCAATCTACACGCTGCATTTTGGTCCGACTCTCCTTCTCATATAGAAAACCGTTACAGAATCACCCACCACAAAAGGACCAAGCAGCGTGTCAACAGGCAGGAGCAGCGCGAGGAGACGCGCAATAAGGATTTCTGGACATGGGAGGAAATCCTCGACGGGAGAGGACCCTGGGCTAAACCAGGGGAGTGTAGCCGCCCAAAGGTGCAGCAGGAGAAGAGGCAACAGGAGCAGCCCAAAGAGGAGGTATGGACATGGGAGGACGAATTAGAAGGAAGAGGACCCTGGGCTCAGCCAGGAGAATATCGCCGCCCCAAAGAAGAACTGGAGGCGGCGAAAGCGGAGAGGCGCAGATATGAGGAGGCAGCACGACGTAGCGGATGGAAGCCTGAGAGGCAGCCCCAAAAATTTCTTGGGGGGGGGCTAACAGGGAGTATGGCTACGCCAGGTAGGAGACCTGGGCAGACTCCCTGTGCTTACCGGGGGGCTAGAGAGACCGGACAGGCACCGTGTTATGCAGTGGTGCGCACGGTGTCTCCAGTGCGGGTGCATAGCCCGGTGCGGTATATTCCAGCTCCGCGTGTCGGCCGGGCTAGATTGAGCGTCGAGCCTAATGCCATGAAGCCGGCTCTACGCAGCTGGTCCCCAGTGCGTCTCCTTGGGCCGGCTTACATGGCACCACCCTTGCGCTCGGTGTCTCCGGTTCGCCTGCATAGCCCAGTGCGGGCTATTCCACCTCGCCGCACTGGCAGGGCGACCGTGAGCATTCAACCAGGTAAGGTTGGGCAGGCTCGGTGCTCAAGAGCTCCAGTGCACCTGCACGGTCCGGTTTTTCCAGTACCACCTCCACACCCCAGCCCTCCGGTAGCAGCTCCCCGCACCAGGCTTCCTGTGCGTGTCCTCGGCCCAGTACCACCAGTGCCAGCACCACGCATCAGGCCTACAGTGCGCCTCGCCTGTCCAGCGCTGCCAGAGCCTTCCTCCTCTCCAGCGCTGTCGGAGTCTCCCGCCTGTTTAGCGCTGTTAGAGCCTTCCTTCTCTACAGCGCTGCCGGAGTCTCCCGCCTGTTCAGAACTGCCAGTCTGCATAGAGCTGCCAGTCTGCAAGGAGCTGCCAGTCTGCATAGAGCTGCCAGGCAGCATGGAGCAGCCAGTCAGCATGGAGCAGCCAGAGCTGCCAGTCATCATGGAGCAGCCAGTCAGCATGGAGCAGCCAGAGCAGCCAGTCGACCAGACTCTACCAGATCTGCCAGTCGACCAGACTCTTCCAGATCTGCCAGTCGACCAGACTCTTCCAGATCTGCCAGTCGACCAGACTCTTCCAGATCTGCCAGTCGACCAGACTCTTCCAGATCTGCCAGTCGACCAGACTCTTCCAGATCTGCCAGTCGACCAGACTCTTCCAGATCTGCCAGTCGACCAGACTCTTCCAGATCTGCCAGTCGACCAGACTCTTCCAGATCCGCCAGTCGACCAGACTCTTCCAGATCCGCCAGTCGACCAGACTCTTCCAGATCCGCCAGTCGACCAGAATCTTCCAGATCCGCCAGTCGACCAGAATCTTCCAGATCCGCCAGTCGACCAGAATCTTCCAGATCCGCCAGTCGACCAGAATCTTCCAGATCCGCCAGTCGACCAGAATCTTCCAGATCCGCCAGTCGACCAGACTCTTCCGGATCCGCCAGTCGACCAGACTCTTCCGGATCCGCCAGTCGACCAGACTCTTCCGGATCCGCCAGTCGACCAGACTCTTCCGGATCCGCCAGTCGACCAGACTCTTCCGGATCCGCCAGTCGACCAGACTCTTCCGGATCCGCCAGTCGACCAGACTCTTCCGGATCCGCCAGTCGACCAGACTCTTCCGGATCCGCCAGTCGACCAGACTCTTCCAGAACCGCCAGCCAGCCAGGATCTGCCGGATCCAACCACCTGCCTGAGCTTCCTCTCAGTGCTGAGCTTCCTCTCAGTGCTGAGCTTCCTCTCAGTGCTGAGCTACCCATCAGTCCCGAGCTACCTCTGTCCCGAGCTGCCCCTCTGTCCCGAGCGGTCTTTAAGGAGGGTAACCTATCTAGGGACGCTAAGGAGGTGGACTAAAACTGTTATGGAGTGGGGTCCACGTCCAGCGCCAGAGCCGCCACCGCGGACAGATGCCCACCCACACCCTCCCCCATAGGTTTAAGTTGTGCGTCCGGAGTCCGCACCTTGGAGGGGGGGTACTGTCACGTTCTGACCATCGTTTGTGTGTGTTTTTCTTGTTTTAGTGTTGGTCAGGACGTGAACTGGGTGGGCATTCTATGTTGGATGTCTTGTTTGTCTATTTCTATGTCTGGCCTGATATGGTTCTCAATCAGAGGCAGGTGTTAGTCATTGTCTCTGATTGGGAACCATATTTAGGTAGCCTGGGTTTCACTGTGTGTTTGTGGGTGATTGTTCCTGTCTATGTGTTTTTCACCAGATAGGCTGTTTTAGGTTTTCGTTACGTTCATCACGTTCTTTATTTTGTAGTGTTTGCATTGATTCGTGTTTTACGTTTGTTCATTAAAACATGGATCGCAATCTACACGCTGCATTTTGGTCCGACTCTCCTTCTCATATAGAAAACCGTTACAATAACATAAAAACAGCCTAACCAGCTCTGCTAGGGCAAGTAAAATGGTCAGTGAGCTGTTCTCTCATTTGTGTCTGGAAGTAGCTAAAAAACTAGCCAACTTTAGTCAGTTAGCTTGGGTGCTTGACTGCTGTTGTTAGGTCAGAAAGCTCTCATCAACCCTACTCCTTGGCCAGAGCATCCAGTGTGCACTCTGAACGCTCAGAGAGCAAAACACTCTGAATTTAAGAACGGACAATCTGACAAAGCTTTGAGTTTACGAACGCCCAGAGCACACTCTGGCACACCAGATTAAATTTAGCAGGCAGGTACAAAGTCCAGAAACAGGCAAAGGTCAAAACCGGGAGGACTAGAAAAAGGAGAATGCAAAAACTTGGAAACATACAAGACGAACTGGCACAGAGAGACAGGAAGCACAGAGATAATTACACTGAGGAAAATAAGCGACAATCACAAGGACAGGTGAAAAAGATCAGGGTGTGACACTCACATGTGAATCCTTAAAGAGATGGGTGGGGCTAAAGCTTAAAAGGGTGTGATTGATGCTGAATGGGTGTAGACAAAGAAAAGCTCTCCAGTTGGTACCAAAACATTCAAGGGCCATTTCTCAAAAGTGAGGTTTCAAGTTGATCAACTTTCCCATTGTTGCGCCTTCCGAGTGGTGCAGTGGTCTAAGGCCGAGTGGTGCAGTGGTCTAAGGCCGAGTGGTGCAGTGGTCTAAGGCCCGAGTGGTGCAGTGGTCTAAAGCCAAGTGGTGCAGTGGTCTAAGGCCGAGTGGTGCAGTGGTCTAAGGCCGAGTGGTGCAGTTGCTAGCGGTGCCCCTAGAGATCCTGATTTGACCGGGAGACCCATGGGGTGGCGCACAATTGGCCCAATGTCGTCCGGGTTAGAGGAGGGTCTGGCCGGTAGGGATGTCCTTGTCCCATCACGCTCTAGTGACTCGTGGCGGGCCAAGCGCATGCACACTGACACAGTCTCCAGGTGTATGGTGTTTCCTTCAATACATTGATGTGGCTGGCTTCCGAGTTAAGCGGGCATTGTGTCAAGAAGCAGTGCGGCTTGGCTGGGTTGTGTGTCGGAGGACGCATGGCTCTCGTCCTTCGCCTCTCCCGAGTCCGTACGGGAGTTGCAGCTATGAGACAAGACTGTAACTACCAATTGGATACCATGAAATTGGGGAGAAAAAGGGGGGTTAAAGTTAAAAAAAACAAAAAAAAAAACACTTTCCCATTGTTCCTCAACTGTAGTTTATGATATACCATTTTCTAGCTCTGAGTCTGTAATTTTATCCAACGTTAAAAAAAACACCTTTTTAAATTTTGCTACATCAGACTTTGTGGCTGTGTTATCTAGTGGAAATAGCTCTGTCATTTCCTGGTTGCCAAAATTCTACGCTGTTCACTCAATTTCAGGCTGTGAAAGAAAACAAGGGATTCATTGTACCATCTAAATCGCTAAGAAATATATTTTCAATAAGAAAAAAATAGCATTTTTACTGCTTTTCTGAAGTTGGTGGACCAAAACCGAAAGCTACAAGTTACTTTTGATTTTGGTCCACCAGGTTTAATCAGCAGTTCTGGTCTATTGAAGATATATTTTACAGTGATTTAGAGGGTACTGTTGGATTCTGAGAATATGAAATATACTTATAAATATATTCATGCCACTGAGGGAAAGCGATCACATGTGACAGGCATTGATGAGGGGAGAGAGCCATGGATTACTGAGGAAGCGGGGTCAAGATCAGGTCAGGTCACGTTAAGGGAGAAATAAAAGTTTATGGTCCATATCATTTACTGTCCTGCCTAGCAGTAAAGAACGATGTTTATACAGATGTGTAGGGGGAGACTCAGCCTCGGAGGAAGGGAGGAAGGGTTAAAAATCAGTGCTTGTGTGAAAATGTTTTTGTCTAATGCAGCTGTATTGACCTTCTGGGAAGAATAAACTTGGTTAAGCTTTCCGTTGAGTTTTTTACTCTGAGAATTAGAACCTAACTGTAGTGAAGTGAAATTGAGTAGACTGTATAGAATCTTTGCAACCAGGAACTGACAGAATGATTTCCACTAAACAACACAACCACAAAGTCAGAACAACTTTCACATTTTGACAACAGATGCTGCTCCAGCTGGAGAAATCATTAGGGCGAATATCACAGCCAATCAGGACACTGGCTGGCGGATCAGTAATACTGTGAAACACTATCATTCCACTATTACTGCAGATATATTATGGACATTTTATGAAATTACAATGCAATTTAAAAAAAAAAAATCCTATGTGTAGCATGTTTAACAAAAACAGAATTACGGAATTGAAACACATGTGCACATGTCTGTTATTACCACTTTATTATCGCATCCTTCACTCATGTTGCTAAACATACCCTCGTAAAACTGACCATCCTACCGATCCTCGACTTCGGCAAAGTCATTTACAAAATAGCCTCTAACACTCTACTCAACAAATTGTATGCAGTCTATCACAGTGCCAACCGTTTTGTCACCAAAGCCCCATATATTACCCACCACTGTGACCTGTACGCTCTCGTTGGCTGGCCATTGCTGCATGCTCGTCGCCAAACCCACTGGCTCCAGGTCATCTACAAGTCTCTGCTAGGTAAAGCCCCGCCTTATCTCAGCTCACTGGTCACCATAGAAGCACCCACCCGTAGTATGCGCTCCAGCAGGTATATCTCACGGGTCACCCCCAAAGTCAATTCCTCCTTTGGCCACCTTTCCTTCCAGTTCTCTGCTGCCAATGACTGGAACGAACTGCAAAAATCCCTGAAGCTGGAGACCCATATCTCCCTTACTATCTTTCAGCACCAGCTGTCAGAGCAGCTCACAGATCACTGCACCTGTACATAGCCCATATGTAACCAGCCCATCCAACTACCTCATCCCCATACTGTATTTATTTATTTATCTTGCTCCTTTGCACCACAGTATCTCTATTTGCACATTCATGTTCTGCACATCTACGATTCCAGTGTCTAATTGCTATATTGTAATTACTTCGCCACCATGGCCTATTTATTGCCTTACCTCCCCTATCTTACCTCAATTGCACTCACTGTATATAGATTTTTTTTTTCTACTGTATTATTGACCGTATGTTTGTTTTTTCCATGTGTAACTCTGTGCTGTTGTATTTGTCGCACTGCTATGCTTTATCTTGGCCAGGTCGCAGTTGTAAATGAGAACTTGTTCTCAACTAGCCTACCTGGTTAAACAAAGGTGTTCTCAACTAGCCTACCTGGTTAAATAAAGGTGTTCTCAACTAGCAAACCTGGTTAAGTAAAGGTGAAATAAAACGTTTAAATATCTTTAATTGCTACAAACGTTGTTGTTGGCTTACTTATTTGTCTACTACAACGTTCAGCTGTTGCAGATTGAGGGGGTGGATTCATGCAATTTAATCTGGTAGGTACTGCTTCAGAGGACAGTGTCTTACAGAAAATTATTTTTATTCACAAAGTCAATCATCAGAATAAAACACTTCAAAGTGTTCCTGGTGATTGATTCAATGGGTAGTCATGGATACAGCACACTACAGATGACATAGTCAACAACGTGTGCCTCACCATGTAATAGTTACTCCAAATGCATCTTTATTATTTATTAAATACCTTTCAACATCTGGAAACTGGAAAAGGGATATTCCTCCCTTCCATTTTACAGTAAACAAGGTATTTATTGATGGCAAATGTTTCTTATCATGAAAAAAGTTGATTCACAAAAGGAGTACTAGTAGAGGGAAAACTTGCAAAGAAATCGATTTCTAGCTATTTTAAACAAAGTAATCTATATAAACAATTAGGTAAGTCAAGTCTACCAAACTTAGTGCACTCTGTTTATTATAGATTCTAGTTTTGGAAACAGAAAACTGTATAGAGATCAAATGTTTAATTTATGAGAAAATTTGCAGAATATCGGCCAAAATCCATCTAGCTCAATCTTCTCCCACTGCCGGCCACTGGGCTTCCTCTCACATTTATACATCCAGTGAAATATGTATTTCACTGGATGTATTCTGCAGAGCAGAATTAGGCCGATACCCACTAATGATCAAAATCCAGAAAAGAGCCGTTAAATTCTACAACCACCTAAAAGGAAGCGATTCCCAAACCTTCCATAACAAAGCCATCACCTACAGAGAGATGAACCTAGAGAAGAGTCCCCTAATCAAGCTGGTCCTGGGGCTCTGTTCACAAACACAAACAAATCCCACAGAGCCCCAGGACAGCAGCACAATTAGACCCAACCAAATCATGAGAAAACAAAAAGATAATTACTTGACACATTGGAAAGAATAAACAAAAAAACAGAGCAAACTAGAATGCTATTTGGCCCTGTGACTGACCCAAACTTAAGGAAAGCTTTGACTATGTACAGACTCAGTGAGCATAGCCTTGCTATTGAGAAAGGCCGCCGTAGGCAGACATGGCTCTCAAGAGAAGACAGGCTATGTGCTCACTGCCCACAAAATGACGTGGAAACTGAGCTGCACTTCCTAACCTTCTGCCCAATGTGTGACCATATTAGAGAGACATATTTCCCTCAGATTACACAGATCCACAAAGAATTCGAAAAACAAATCCAATTTTGATAAACTCCCATATCTACTGGTTGAAATTCCACAGTGTGCCATCACAGCAGCAAGATTTGTGACCTGTTGCCACAAGAAAAGGGCAACCAGTGAAGAACACACACCATTGTAAATACAACCCATATTTATGCTTATTTATTTCCCCTTGTGTACCCTTAACCATTTGTACATCGTTACAACACTCTATATATAAGTAATATGACATTTGTAATGTCTTTATTTTTTTGAAACTTCTGTATCTATAATTTTTAAAAATGTACAGTATTGTTTATTTCACTTTTGTATATTATCTACCTCACTTGCTTTGGCAATGTTAACACATGTTTCCCATGCCAATAAAGCCCCTTAAATAGAATTGAATTTAAATATCTGTCTCGTCTATCTGTGGTAAAACCATATCTTATTTTCATTCAGGCAGAGAAAGGGCAGCCATTGGGTCCCTCTCATGAAAGGGGAGGTGACGTTGACGTCAGAGAGGAAGAGGCGAAGCGAGAGGTTTCACTCTTGCCAAAATCAGTCCAAAATAAGCCCAATAAGTTTCGATGGGTTTATTTTGGACCAAAGCTTGTCGCCCGCCTTCCCGCCTTTGGGACAACGACTCCCATTGTTAGGGCGGAGACATGAGCATCTCGCCATTATATATTTTTCTAAGTAAACGGGGAACGACCCTGAGATTCAACTTTCATAGGATGACAGCTGATTCCAAAGACTATGACACAAGTGTTGGCAAGCGACTTTTTTTGTAATGTGTCTAACCAATGAGCTTTGGAAGTGATTTGTAGACCGTGAACGTGTCTGTTTTGTAAAGAACATTTTATCTTACTTGCAGTAGGCGGTGGATGTGGCCGCAGAATTTATTGCCTGAGTATCAACGAAAGACAGCAATACGGACCGAAAGTTAGATAACTTGCCAGACTGAAATATAAAGACTTGATTTGAGCACTTCGGTAACTTCACGGATGCTACAGGTAAGCTATCAGGAGGCAACTTTTGCTTTTATTATGCTTTTACATCAGATCTATTTTCTTTTCATGCAAGCAGAAGACATCAACGATCACATGATGAGGGACATATGTCCGTCCATACAGAGCCGATCAGCTGTCACATTATAGGCTACTTTGTAACAGTCACACACTTACCACGAATATAGGCTGCTACACTGTAGTTGAAGTGTTGCAGCTATGGCGATATTGTTACCTCTACATTTTGTCGTTCCACTCCCATAAGTGAACATGAAACCAGTTGCAAATTGTTATGCGTTTTATACAATTAACATGTTTGAAATTATTGCTTAATATATGAAAAACAATCGATTACTCTCCCCATCTATACATTTTGTATGGCTATAGGCTACTCAACCAACAGAACACAAAAGTTCTTAGGGTTACTTAACGAGGGACGTGAACGGAGTACCTAAATTCTAGATGGTTGTGTCACCATACCACTAGCAGGACGGATGTGTATAGGTTGAGAACTAGGCAGTGGATGACATTACCAGTCATCTGACAAACGTAGCCTCGTCGTTGTCAAGGTTTGTGAAGCGAGAGAAAACATTGACAAAATATGATGCCTGCAGGCCTAGGCTGAAACCTAGGCCTGCGACGTGACGTTGGAATAACTCACGCCGACAAAACGACGTGTAGCAGGTTTTTATATACTTTCCAAAAGCATAATTTGTCTTCTGTCAAAGCCTATACTTGTTTGTAGCCAACAGATTCCCACCCTACCGTTACGCTTGTTTACACTAAGTGTGTTTTCATATATAGTCCCTTTTAAAATAACCGATTGCACTCTGGGGTAAAAAAAAAAAAAAAAGTATTCCCACTGCCCTTGCATTTGAATGAGGACTCAATTATTTTTTTCCAGTTCACTTCACGTATTTTGTGGTATGAATCAGCAATGTGAATTCAAAGCGATATTTAGAATGGACCCAAGATCATTTTCCAAAATTAACTTCATGCACTCTAGGTTTTTACAAAGTGCAGGACGAGCCATTCTATCAGAATGGTGTTATCGTACAGTTAGACTTACATTTTGGAAGCTAATAGATTGCATTTAATTAAAATATGAGACATAATAATTACTCAGAAGATAATATTAACATGTAAATATTATTGGTATCTGAACAAATAGTTATTAATTCTCTAACTGCAGACTAAATAATGCTGTAATTGAAAATTGTACACTCAATGAAGGCTACTGCCCCTTTAAGAATAGATTTTGTACACTTTGTTGTGAATCTTACCAAATATGTTTTCTTCTCACACTATTCAAACCCCACAATCAAATAAACGGCTTATGAAGATCTCACCCTATAGATCACATATTGCAAACAAATAATCTTCAACTAAAAACATATTTTGACATTTCTGTTCATTCTTGACAGTCAATATCCAAAAACAGCACTTTTTTTTCACTAAAATATTTCACTTGTGTATATTAGTTTTTATTTGATGACTATATTTTTTCATTCCTTAGTAATCTCATCTCCATTCAGGCAAAAAGCCAGTTCTCTGAGATCCCCATATTGTACTGTCTTTAGACAAAATCATTTTTACTAGTTCTTCAAAGTAGTTAAGGCATACTATCCCTCTCTCGAAGTTGTTTATTCCTGTCTCATTTGGTCTATGCGGTCTTTGGGTACCTAACCTAACCGGTGTAAAAGTGTATCCATCTCTATCCGAGGTGTAAATATCAGGCGCAATGGATTATGGTCATTGTAGGTAATTACCACATTTCTGTGCTGAACTAGGTTAAATATTTGCTCCCTTCAACTCCCTTCAGCCCAGCGACCCTCATAGTTCTTGATTTGATTTCTCTCTAGAGAAATGGCGAGATGGTCTCCCAAAAAAACAAAACGAAATGGAATTAAATTATTTGAACCGACGTCAGTCAATTAGTTGTTTAATAACCAGAATAAATACTGAAATGTCTGTTAATCACTCAGCACTTGTTCACATTGCACTTAAATTCCCTTTTTAAATGAGCCAAACTCGGTTCGCGGGAATCTTTTGAGGGGTCTGAGTTAGAGGTCGACCGATTTATGATTTTTTAACACCGATGCCGATTATTGGAGGACCAAAACAAGCCGATACCGATTTAATCGGCCAATATTTTTATTTATTTGTAATAATGACAATTACAACAATACTGAATTAACACTTATTTTAACTTAATATATTACATCAATAAAAAATCAATTTAGCCTCAAATAAATAATGAAACATGTTCAATTTGGTTTAAATAATGCAAAAACAAAGTGTTGGAGAAGAAAGTAAAAGTGCAATATGTGCCATGTAAAAAAGCTAACGTTTAAGTTCCTTGCTCAGAACATGAGAACATATGAAAGCTGGTGGTTCCTTTTAACATGAGTCTTCAATATTCCCAGGTAAGAAGTTTTAGGTTGTAGTTAATATAGTATTTATAGGACTATTTCTCTCTATACCATTTGTATTCCATATACCTTTGACTATTGGATGTTCTTATAGGCACTTTAGTATTGCCAGTGTAACAGTATAGCTTCCGTCCCTCTCCTCGCCCCTACCTGGGCTCGAACCAGGAACACATCGACAACACCCACCCTCGAAGCAGCGTTACCCATGCAGAGCAAGGGGAACAACTACTCTAAGTCTCAGAGCGAGTGACGTTTGAAACGCTATTAGCGCGCATCCCGCTAACTAGCTAGCCATTTCACATTGGTTACACCAGCCTAATCTCGGGAGTTGATAGACTTGAAGTCATAAACAGCGCAATGCTTGAAGTACAGCAAAGAGCTGCTGGCAAAACGCACAAAAGTGCTGTTTGAATGAATGCTTGCTGCTGCCTACCACTGCTCAGTCAGACTGCTCTATCAAATATCAAATCATAGACTTAATTATAACATAATAACACACAGCAATACGAGCCCTTTGTCATTAATATGGTCGAACCCGGAAAATATAATTTCAAAAACCAAAAGTTTATTATTATCGCATATGCGTTCAATGAACTCAAGAAGGGAGGTTTAAAAATATGCAGGTTTAAAAATATATTCTGTGTTTTGATTTTTTTTGTTGTTGAATTTTACCCCTTTTTCTCCCCAATTTCGTAGTATCCAATTGTTGTAGTAGCTACTATCTTGTCTCATCGCTACAACTCCCGTACGGGCTCAGGAGAGACGAAGGCTGAAAGTCATGCGTCCTCCGATACACAACCCAACCAAGCCGCACTGCTTCTTAACACAGCACGCATCCAACCCGGAATGCGCCGGAGGAAACACCGTACACCTGGCCACCTTGGTTAGCGCACACTGCGCACAGCCCACCACAGGAGTCGCTGGTGCGCGATGAGACAATTGTGCGTCGCCCCACGGACCTCCCGGTTGCGGCCGGTTACGACAGAGCCTGGGCGCGAACCCAGGGACTCTGATGGCACAGCTGGCGCTGCAGTACAGCGCCCTTAACCACTGCGCCACCCGGGAGGCCTGTGTATTGATTTTAAGAAAGGCATTGATGTTTATGGTTAGGTACACGTTGGAGCAACGACAGTCCTTTTTCCGCGAATGCGCACTGCATCGATTATATGCAACGCTAGATAAACTAGTAATATCATCAACCATGTGTAGTTAACTAGTGATTATGATTGATTGTTTTCTATAAGATACATGTAATGCTAGCTAGCAACTTACCGTGGCTTCTTACTGCATTTGCGTAAAAGGTAGGCGCCTCGTGGAGTGCAATGAGAGGCTTAAGCGTTGGACTAGTTAACTGTAAGGTTGCAAGATTGAATCCCCGAGCTGACAAGGTAAAAAATCTGTCATTTTGCCCCTGAACAAGGCAGTTAACCCACCGTTCCTAAGCCGTCATTGAAAAATAAGAACGTGTTCTTAACTGACTTTCCTTGTTAAATAAAGGTGTACATTTTTTGGGGACCAAAAATCGGTGTCCAAAAATACAGATTTCCGATTGTTATGAAAACTTGAAATCGGCCCTAATTAAATCAGCCATTCCGATTAATCGGTCGACCTCTAGTCTGAGTTCCTTTGGCGTGTTCACACGAAATGTTGCGAACTGCACTGAGTTTAAAAAAAATGTGTGAAAGGGACCAATTGTGATACACCCTAAACTTCACTGGGGTCGGAATGCAATCATGGTTACGTTTTAAGACACCGTGGAGCCGGAGCGAGATAAGGGTTGGAAAATATACCTCAATGCAGGGATGGGATATGCCACTGTACTTCAAATGTTACTTTTATCCACACTGATACATTGAAGATACTGCTAGTTTTTCTAGAAAACTGCCCTTTTCATCTTCATGCTAGCTAGCATTAGGCACTGCAGCAAATTTTGGGTTGTCAAGTGTAAAAACTGCTTGCTGGAGTCATCTGAGCGCTTGGCTTTTGAGCTTACCCGTTAGTGACTGAATACTGATATATTTGGTTCTGACTCGCTACACGCTGTCCAGCAAGAACAGTATGGATGCTTCTCCGTCCAGAACCTTTATTTCCATCACTACCGCACACTATAGTATTCCCACTGAAATCTTTAGTCTACATAGGATGGACTTGTGGTTCTAAAGGGAGGAAACATATATAGTGGGGCAAAAAAGTATTTAGTCAGCCACCAATTGTGCAAGTTCTCCCACTTAAAAAGATGAGAGGCCTGTAATTCTTTGGAGGGAGTCCGTGTTGCCCAGCAACAGCCCCAAAACATCACTGCTCTAGAGGAGATCTGCATAGAGGAATGGGCCAAAATACCAGCAACAGTGTGTGAAAACCTTGTGAAGACTTACAGAAAACGTTTGACCTCTGTCATTGCCAACAAAGGGTATTTAACAAAGTATTGAGATAAACTTTTGTTATTGACCAAATACTTATTTTCCACCATCATTTGCAAATAAATTCATTAAAAATCCTACAATGTCATTTTCTTGGTTTCTTTTTCTCATTTTGTCTGTCATAGTTGAAGTGTACCTATGATGAAAATTACAGGCCTCTCATCTTTTTAAGTGGGAGAACTTGCACAATTGGTGGCTGACAATACTTTATTGCCCCACTGTACATCTGACAGTATTAATATAGTTGTACATGCAACAGGAATATACAACAGAGCAGCATATACACATCAGCAAAAATTGGTCCGACGGCCCATCCCTGGGCTAGATTTATGGCCCCTCTCTCACCGACTTGGTGTTTCTGGTGCCACAGAGTTGTAAATCTTACTGTCCATGCAGAGGTCAGAGGACCATCTCCAAGACTTCTAGCAGGTTCTAGAGTTCACCCGAGCATAAAAATTGTGTGAACTATAACAGCGCAGTGGTATTGTGCTCATACAAATAACCATCTGTTAACAGTATAATCTACTGTGCCAATACTCACGCAATTAAGGCAGTGCTGGTACTTACAATATAATCAACATGCACAAAATATCCCCCCCTAAAATTACACCAACAAAACACAAAAAACGGATCAGCATGCTTTGTAATGTTTCTAAAACGGATCAGCATGCTTTGTAATGTTTCTAAAACGGATCAGCATGCTTTGTAATGTTTCTAAAACGGATCAGCATGCTTTGTAATGTTTCTAAAACGGATCAGCATGCTTTGTAATGTTTCTAAAACGGATCAGCATGCTTTGTAATGTTTCTAAAACGGTACATGTATTAAAGAAGTAATGTGCTATATTGTTTCATTTCCTTTTTTGTGACCAGAGTCTTTTAACCAAAATCTCAAAATAACCAAAACATTCCAAATGTTAAAATCAAAAGGCAGTGGGGTAGTATGTGCTGGAACTTCCAGGTCTAGGATGCGGGAGAGTGTGCCACTGCTGTCCACCACATCGGTAATTTTGTGGGAATGTGAGAAAAAGGTTGAGCCCACTTAAATCTGTGAAAAATACACAAGCCTATGTAATTAGTGATGCTGCTTTTTACATCACCAGATTGAGTTGGTGTGCGTAACAGTGGAGAAAGTAGGCATTCGGGTATACAGTGCCTTGCGAAAGTATTCGGCCCCCTTGAACTTTGCGACCTTTTGCCACATTTCAGGCTTCAAACATAAAGATATAAAACTGTATTTTTTTGTGAAGAATCAACAACAAGTGGGACACAATCATGAAGTGGAACGACATTTATTGGATATTTCAAACTTTTTTAACAAATCAAAAACTGAAAAATTGGGCGTGCAAAATTATTCAGCCCCCTTAAGTTAATACTTTGTAGCGCCACCTTTTGCTGCGATTACAGCTGTAAGTCGCTTGGGGTATGTCTCTATCAGTTTTGCACATCGAGAGACTGACATTTTTTCCCATTCCTCCTTGCAAAACAGCTCGAGCTCAGTGAGGTTGGATGGAGAGCATTTGTGAACAGCAGTTTTCAGTTCTTTCCACAGATTCTCAATTGGATTCAGGTCTGGACTTTGACTTGGCCATTCTAACACCTGGATATGTTTATTTTTGAACCATTCCATTGTAGATTTTGCTTTATGTTTTGGATCATTGTCTTGTTGGAAGACAAATCTCCGTCCCAGTCTCAGGTCTTTTGCAGACTCCATCAGGTTTTCTTCCAGAATGGTCCTGTATTTGGCTCCATCCATCTTCCCATCAATTTTAACCATCTTCCCTGTCCCTCCTGAAGAAAAGCAGGCCCAAACCATGATGCTGCCACCACCATGTTTGACAGTGGGGATGGTGTGTTCAGGGTGATGAGCTGTGTTGCTTTTACGCCAAACATAACGTCTTGCATTGTTGCCAAAAAGTTCAATTTTGGTTTCATCTGACCAGAGCACCTTCTTCCACATGTTTGGTGTGTTTCCCAGGTGGCTTGTGGCAAACTTTAAACAACACTTTTTATGGATATCTTTAAGAAATGGCTTTCTTCTTGCCACTCTTCCATAAAGGCCAGATTTGTGCAATATACGACTGATTGTTGTCCTATGGACAGAGTCTCCCACCTCAGCTGTAGATCTCTGCAGTTCATCCAGAGTGATCATGTGCCTCTTGGCTGCATCTCTGATCAGTCTTCTCCTTGTATGAGCTGAAAGTTTAGAGGGAAGGCCAGGTCTTGGTAGATTTGCAATGGTCTGATACTCCTTCCATTTCAATATTATCGCTTGCACAGTGCTCCTTGGGATGTTTAAAGCTTGGGAAATATTTGTGTATCCAAATCCGGCTTTAAACTTCTTCACAACAGTATCTCGGACCTGCCTGGTGTGTTCCTTGTTCTTCATGATGCTCTCTGCGCTTTTAACGGACCTCTGAGACTATCACAGTGCAGGTGCATTTATACGGAGACTTGATTACACACAGGTGGATTGTATTTATCATCATTAGTCATTTAGGTCAACATTGGATCATTCAGAGATCCTCACTGAACTTCTGGAGAGAGTTTGCTGCACTGAAAGTAAAGGGGCTGAATAATTTTGCACGCCCAATTTTTCAGTTTTTGATTTGTTAAAAAAGTTTGAAATATCCAATAAATGTCGTTCCACTTCATGATTGTGTCCCACTTGTTGTTGATTCTTCACAAAAAAATACAGTTTTATATCTTTATGTTTGAAGCCTGAAATGTGGCAAAAGGTCGCAAAGTTCAAGGGGGCCGAATACTTTCGCAAGGCACTGTATGTCTTGAATTTCGTCTTAATGCCAGTTGAACCACGCATCACCCTTGCCCAGTCATATTTTTGAGCAGTAAGCTTCCCCTTGTCTGTTGCTTGCTCTGGAAAATGTAGGCCCAGATTTTCAGGAAGAGGCTTGCTGATGGTATCTACATTGGTGCCTCCTTCCAATTTTACGAACAACCAAAATCCCTCCAGGTAGCTTAAACGATTGTCTCATCCGCTTGTATGGACATGAAGTCAACTCCTATACAATCTGCCCTTGGAATGTGGTGTGATTTAAAGTCCAGTAGCTCATTCTGTATGGTTTTGAATGTGCCTTTAAAAACTGTTGCTTTGTCCAATTGCGCTTTCATTGACCTGTCCAGCGATGACACAAAATCAACAAGTCCCCTAAACACTCCCGAGTCCTCTGATTCTTCTGTTTCATGTCCCCTAAGTGCCAGCTCAAATACGCCACAGAACTTGACACAGTCAGTTAGCTTGGATAAAAAGTGCCGATTCGTATCAACTTCCTCGTTGTGTTTCTGAATACTGACATCATAGAATTTTTCCAGCTGTGTTGCGATGTTAGCTTTACCTAGCATGGCTAGCTTCAGTGAGCATTCCAGGTGTACTCTGCTTATTTCATGTTTTTTAACTAGCTTGGCAAAGTGCTTCAGGTCACTCCTTCCTGTTTGTCCATGACATGTTGCCCTGTCCACTAGCATCTGATTAACGGAATAGAAGGCAGGCGAAACAAAACAAATGCATAACAAATCATTTTCAACCAGGGAGTTGCGACACGAAAGTCAGAAATAGCGATATAATATGTGCCTTACCTTTGAAGATCTTCTGTTGGCACTCCAAAATGTCCCAGTTACATTACAAATGATCCCTTTGTTCGATAAATTCCTTCTTTATATCCATAAAAACTCAAATTAGCTGGCGCCCTTCAGTTATTAATCCACTCGGTTACCTTCCTTCAAAATGCATACAAAATGAATTCCAAAACTAATCCAAACAAGTCAATCAACGTTCATAATCAATCCTTAGGTACCATAATACGCAAATAAACAACATTTAAGACGGATAATTGTTATTGTTTTTACCGGAGATGCGCTTGGAAACACTACAGCCAAAATGGGAGCCACTAGAATAAATACAATTTCTCCCTCATTTTTTTTTTACAAAAACCAGCCTGAAACTCTTTCTAAAGACTGTTGACATCTAGTGGAAGCCCTAGGAACTGCAATCGGGTATGTTTTCGCCCTATTATAAAAGTGCCAGGCATTGAAATCAGTGGTATGCTGATTTAAAAAAATGTTTTTTATACACTGCTCAAAAACATAAAGGGAACACTCAAATAACACAATGTAACTCCAAGTCAATCACACTTCTGTGAAATCAAACTGTCCACTTAGGAGGCAACACTGATTGACAATACATTTCACATGCTGTTGTGCAAATGGAATAGACAACAGGTGGAAATTTTAGGCAATTAGCAAGACACCCCCAAAAAAGGAGTGGTTCTGCAGGTGGTGACCACAGACCACTTCTCAGTTCCTATGCTTCCTGGCTGATGTTTTGGTCACTTTTGAATGCTGGCGGTGCTTTCACTCTAGTGGTAGGATGAGACGGAGTCTACAACCCACACAAGTGGCTCAGGTAGTGCAGCTCATCCAGGATGGCACATCAATGCGAGCTGTGGCAAGAAGGTTTGCTGTGTCTGTCAGCGTAGAGTCCAGAGCATGGAGGCGCTACCAGGAGACAGGCCAGTACATCAGGAGACGTGGCGGAGGCCGTAGGAGGGCAACAACCCAGCAGCAGGACCAGCAGCAGGACCACTACCTCCGCCTTTGTACAAGGAGGAGCAGGAGGAGCACTGCCAGAACCCTGTAAAATGACCTCAAGCAGGCCACAAATGTGCATGTGTCTGCTCAAACGGTCAGAAACAGACTCCATGAGGGTCGTATGAGGGCCCGACGTCCACAGGTGGGGGTTGTGCTTACAGCCCAACACCGTGCAGGACGTTTGGCATTTGCCAGAGAACACCAAGATTGTCAAATTCACCACTGGCGCCCTGTGCTCTTCACAGATGAAAGCAGGTTCACACTGAGCACATGTGACAGACGTGACAGAGTCTGGAGACGCCGCGGAGAACGTTCTGCTGCCTGCAACATCCTCCAGCATGACCGATTTGGCGGTGGGTCAGTAATTTCTTTGGGGGGCCGCACAGCCCTCCATGTGCTCGCCAGAGGTAGCCTGACTGCCATTAGGTACCGAGATGAGATCCTCAGACCCTTTGTGAGACCATATGCTGGTGCGGTTGGCCCTGGGTTCCTCCTAATGCAAGACAATGCTAGACCTCATGTGGCTGAAGTGTGTCAGCAGTTCCTGCAAGAGGAAGGCATTGATGCTATGGACTGGCCCGCCCTTTCCCCAGACCTGAATCCAATTGAGCACATCTGGCACATCATGTCTTGCTCCATCCACCAACGCCACGTTGCACCACAGACTGTCCAGGAGTTGGCGGATGCTTTAGTCCAGGTCTGGGAGGAGATCCCTCAGGAGACCATCCGCCACCTCATCAGGAGCATGCCCAGGCGTTGTAGGGAGGTCATACAGGCACGTGGATGCCACACACACTACTGAGCCTCATTTTGACTTGTTTTAAGGACATTACATCAAAGTTGGATCAGCCTGTAGGGTGGTTTTCCACTTTAATTTTGAGAGTGACTCCAAATCCAGACCCCCATGGGTTGATAAATTTGATTTCCATTGATAATTTTTGCGTGATTTTTTTTTTTTTTTTTGTCAGCACATTCAACTATGTAATGAAAGTATTTAATAAGAATATTTCATTCATTCAGATCTAGGATGTGTTATTTTAGTGTTCCCCTTATTTTTTTGAGCAGTGTGTTTTTTCATGGTTTGTCCTCTGGGTTCCTGCCATTTCAGTTCTGTAATACTCTGACATTATTTTAACAGTTTTAGAAACTTTAGAGTTTTTTTCTATCCAAATCTACCAACTATATGCATATCCTAGCTTCTGGGCCCGAGTAGCAGGCAGTTTACTTTGGGTACGCTTTTCATCTGGATGTCAAAATTCCACCCTCTGTCCCTAATTAACAATAGTTGGGAAAATGATTTGTGTCATGCACAAAGTAGATACACTAACCAACTTGCCAAAACTGTAGTTTGTAAACAATCATTTTTTGGAATGGTTGAAACACTTAGGTTGGAGTCATTAAAACTCGTTTATGTGAACTTCCGACTTCAACTGTACATGACATTTTCAAAAATGCCGGTGTTGTATCAGTGCCATGAAAATGAAATATCAAACAGACTTTGCCATTTATTTTTCAAATTGGCAGGCATTATGCATACTCAACCATGTTAATGATACTGCATTATATTTTTCTGAGTTTGACATTTGTCACAATCCATTTGGGAAAAGGAATTGGAATGATATTGATTTATAATTTGCTAATTTGCATTTAGGATTGAATGTCACAGGTTTTTTATTTATAGGTCACAATTTATGGATGTTTTTACATTGATTCTTGTTGGTCGATGAACAAGTGTGAATAAGGTCTATTAGGGCGATTCCTTTTTTGCATTTTTGTCATATTTTTGCTGGGGAAAATCATGATGAAAGTGCCAATTTTAGGCCCTTTTTAGACCTACTGTATATGCATCTAATACCCTTTGATCTGTGAACTGTACAAATGACGAGTGTCTAGATTTTGAAGTACAATTTTTCCACATTCATTGAACATTAAAAGTATTAATATTAACATTTCAAATGTACCCTTTTTGGTTATTGTTAGACATTTTTTGGAACAATATACTCTTCAGGCACGTCAAATGTCCAGTGGCCTCTTGGATTTTTAAAGTTATTACCCATGTTATACAATGTAAACTTATGTCATTAACCAATCACAGCCCTCCTTTAGGATTGCACATTCCGCAAATCACCAGCAGAGGGAGTTCCCTTTGAATCCATTTTCCCATTCACTGTGTTGGTTGGGCTAATAAAATTGATCATCACTTCAAAATTAGAAGAGAGCCCGCTGGAAATGTGATGTAATTGTAGAGTATATTGTTTCAAACAATATGTCTCAAAGTGAACAAAATCTCAAATGTGATGGCTAGTGAATCTGAGACCAGATTTTATGGATGAACAAACCCCCCCCCACACACACACGTTTCATACAGAAACTCCTGGTTTCACATCGGGGGGACTGAATGTCGACACATTAGTTACCTCTCCTGTTAGAAGATAGAAACTAAAACAATGGTAGCTAGCCACCGAACACTGAATGCTAACGAGGTGATAATGTGACCTTGCTAGCAAGCTATCTTCGTCATGTTACCTCAGGAAGACAAACTTAACATGAATTCCTGACACCACGCAAAAACATTGTTTAAAATATATTTAAAATGGGGAGAGTGGGAGAGAACAAAGCCTACCTCGTTCTGAACGAGCACGCAGTGCTGATGCCACACACTCATAATCAAAAAGGGTACTTTTGAGATTAATGTTGAATAGAGTTATTTAGAGTCTAGACATACTCCATATTTTAGAACAGAGTATAATGACACCAATATGTTTGTATAGGTCATGGATCATGATGTCTTAAAGCAGGCATGTATAAAAGAGGTCGTCACTGGAAATGGATCCCTGGCTTTCCAACTCTACCCGATATGTATAAATACATTTTCAAAAACGTAGCCTTGCTCCAAATGGACCCGAGGACAGTCAAACCCGTTCCTGAAAAGCCACACGAAAAAGGTTCGGTTCCGAGAGACCCATTCTGATCTGAATGTACAAAGAGAGTGAAACCTCTGACCAGGCCAGCGCCATCAATATATCAATATTGGCCAAATGAGCAATTTCATGCATTTAAAAAATATCCCATTACACATGAACAGTTCGGTAGTTCGGACTGTGCCCTTGAGCAAGGCACTTAACCCTAATTACTCCTGTAAAGATAGGCATTGTATTGTTAGATTATAGGAGTAACTTTGGTAGGTCTAAAATATTATTCTTCCCCTCAAGTTCAGTGGTCGGCGTTTGATGGCGCGCCAGTGCGCACTGCCTTCATTGCGAGGTCCCCGTCTTGGCAGCATCAAACCTGAGTCGCGAGTTGCACAGTAGGCCTACATTTGGTCGTGCCAAGTACGTTCTTCTCATTTTTGTCCACGACAGTATTAAAACTTGTCCACATGGAGGACATTCCCCTTGTCGGCTTCTTTTCACTATGTTCCTTTTTTTTTTCCTTTTTCTTCTTTTTCTGCAGCATTTATTTTGCATCAGTGAAAAAGGCCTCGATCAACAGTAGCCGGTAGGTCAAGTAGTAGGTCAAGGCTCCTCTCGTTCTCTCTCCCTCTTCAGCTGGACCTGGCCGGCCTAAGCTATATGTTTTATTGAGTTTCAATTTGCTGTCGCACATAATAAACACAGTTCTCATCAACTCATACAGTGCATTCAATTAACAGAGGACAGGTCCAACTGGGTCCAGTTGGTAAATCCATTTTAATTGCACATACCTGAGACTCGTGGCAATTATATTAGACCAGGCCCAGATCTGAGACAAAATGTCAGAATTTAGTACCTGAACCCACTTGGGTCTGGATCGGATATCAGATCGTTTCTCAAAAATGTTTTGTGATGCAAATGTTAAAAGCATGTCAAACATCCTTTCTTCCAAATTAAGTTTCTGTGAGAATTGACAGAACAATCTGAGATACAGAAAAAATGTTCAGTCAATTTTTGTTTTCTTCAGAATCAGTTGGTATGTATCATTAATTGAAATGACAAGTAGGCTGGGTCATTCCAATAATAGAGTGGCTTTTTGGATCGGAAAATAAATGTCCTGTTTTGTGGCATTTCACGAAGGCTCGATGTTATACTGATCGCGGTTGTTTTGGCTCATGTTTTTGAGAGTGTAGATGCAGTACGGTTGTCCTTGTTGGATAGGGCCATTGGATGTCTTTCAGCCATGTTTCTGTTGGTGGATTATTGCTAGCCCCATCCCTTCCCCAAGGCAGGCTTTTAAAAAAAATGGAATCGGACACTAACCACACAATCCATTGGGAAAAGCAGAAAGAACTGACCAGACTGCAATGTCTTTAGTGATTCCGCTCATCAACACAAATTAGATTTTTGTAAATTTATGTTAGCTGCATACATGTTTAAACTGGAATATAGCGAAGAGGATTCGAAACAGAGTTTGATTTAGCCAGAACCTCCGCTACACCTCGGGGTTGGTGGTATATGGCCAATATACCACAGCTAAGGGCTGTTAGGCACGTTGCTAAGCCTGGACACAGCCCTTAGCCGTGGTATATTGGCCATATACCACCAACCCCCGAGCTGCCTTATTGCTATTATAAACTGGTTACCAACGTAATTAGAACAGGAAAAACAAATGTTTGTTCATCCCTGTGGTCTACGGTCTGATATGCCAATCAGCATTCTCGGTTCAAACCACCCAGTTTATAATGCTGCCTAACATGCTGTGTTACAGTGGGGGGAATCAAATATTTTTTCTGTTTGCTAACGTAGGTAGTTGGCTGAACAACTACAGGTAGCCACATTAATGACAACAAATAGAAGTGGTTTTACAATCTGAGATCTATTGTAAAACCTATTCTATTTTTAGTAGTAAATATGGCTAATAAACAGCAAGTTACAACCAGCCACTAAAAGCTAGGTTTACCAGCAATCGTTAGCACATGACTGGAGTTGGCTAGCTAATTAGCCAGGCAACTGCTAACTTGCGATGCACCACGCCTCACATTTGCAAACGTGTAACATCAGCAACGGTAAATAATTGTACTAGTTAGCTATAACAATTGACAAGGGTTATGATTATGACCGTGGATGCATTTAAATCTCACAAAATGACAAATGATGGGATTCCAAACAGAGGTAAATAACAAATATTGTCTAATAGTGAGGAGAAACAATACAACAATATACTGTTGTATATCTCTCTCTAAAACTGCTTTTACTTTAGAAAAATGTGCCTAATCATGCCTGATATACATGGCAGTATTATTACATTTTTTGTCTTACAGACAATACCGTGTGGGCTTCCTTCTGGAGTGGATTCTAGATGGAGAGAAACCGAATTCCTTTGCCTGCATGTATCATTGTAGCAGATCTGTATCCCATGAACTATATCCGCTCGATGGATTTGATGTTATGCTGGATTTAGTTCTGACTTGGTTATGGATATTCTAATTAATTTATTGATTTAATTACTGGTATAATTAATTGATCAAATTTAATCAATTTGGTTATCCTATTAATTTGGTTGTCCTATTACAAATAAGTAATTCAAGGTTTTATTTAGACTAAATAAGTTTGAAAATGAAGAAGTTAACAGATAAAATATAGAGGCAGAGTATAAAGGGACAGTTATTGAGGTGAGAATCTCTACACGTCAACTGAGGGAACAAAACATTAAGAACACCTCCCGATGTCACAGGCAGGCCAAAAAGATCATCAAGGACATCAAATCAAACTTTATTTGTCACATGTGCCAAATACAACAAGTGTAGACCTTACCGTGAAATGTTTACTTACCAGCCCTTAGCCAACAGTGCAGTTCAAGAAGAGTTAAGAACATATTTCCCAAATAAACTAAAGTAATACGTTTTTTTTTAAGTAACAATAACAAGGCTATATACAGGGGGTACAGGTACTGAGTCAGTGTGCGGGGGTACAGGTTAGAGGTAATTTGTACATGTAGGTAGGGGTGAAGTGACTATGCATAGATAATAAACAGCGAGTAGCAGCAGTGTACAAAACAAATGGAGGGGAGGAGGGTCAATGTAATAGTCTGGTGGCCATTTGATTAATTGTTCAGCAGTCTTATGGCTTGGGGGTAGATGCTGTTAAGGAGCCTTTTGGTCCTAGACTTGGCACTCCGCTATCGTGCAGTAGCGTAGAAAAGTATATGACTTTGGTGACTGGAGTCTCTGACAATTTTATGGGCTTTCCTCTGACACCGCCTATTATATAGGTCCTGGATTGCAGGAAGCATGGCCCCAGGGATGTACTGGGCTGTACGCACTACCCTCTGTAGCACCTTAACCTTAAATGTTAATGCACTTACTTGCTAACTTTGCTTGAGTTGTCAGCTGACAGATGCCGGGAGCTGACACTGTCGTAATCAAACGACATCAGGAGGGCTAGCTCGAAACATCTGAAATGGATTTTAAATAACTAATTTTAGCATTAAAAGACCGATTTAAACGCGACTGATAATTGCAGGTCCACTACCATCGTTTGGCCGTTGGTGTGAGATTCAGCAGGCTACTGGCAGTACACATCTGGCTAAAATATTACTATATCTCTGCTGGAGTCACTTTTTATAGATAACTTTGACACATTCTGGAAACAGAAGATACTATACAGGAATGACTGAGTCCATTCAAATAATCTTGGCTGTTGGACTCCACTGTTGGACTCCACATATTTCAAGGCTGCGCTAAAACAATGACCCAAGACCAGCTCAGTTAATCCCTACCATTGTGACAAGTCGTCATAATGCTGCATCAAATGTACATTATCCTAGGGTCATTCGCAGACAATGTAGGTAACTTAATTTATGTCCCCCTAATTTCCCTGAATACCTTTGTTAAAACCCCTCTATGGTATGTGAAATGCTAGCGTCCCACCTGGCCAACATCCGATGAAATTGCAGAGCGACAAATTCAAAATCAGAAATACTCATTATAAAAATTCATAAAACATACAAGTGTTATACATCGGCTTAAATATTAACTTCTTGTTAATCCAGCCGCTGTGTCAGATTTCAAAAAGGCTTTACGGCGAAAGCACACCATGAGATTGTCTGAGGACAGCGCCCAGCACACAGCATGCAAGCATTTTCCAGCCCGGTAGAGGAGTCACAAAAGTCAGAAATAGCAATAGAATTAATCACTTACCTTTGATCTTCATATGGTTGCACTCACAAGACTCCCAGTTACACAGTAAATGTTTGTTTTGTTCGATAAAGTCCCTCTTTGTCCCAAAAACTGTTCAGTAATCCAATGGCTCCAAGGCGGTTACAGCACGCAGACAAATACAAAGTTCGTCAAAACATGTCAAACAATGTTTATAATTAATCCTCAGGTTGTTTGTTGTCTTAATAATCAATAATATTTAAACCGGACAATACTATTTTCAATAGAAAGGAAAAATAACAAATGGTGAGCGCGCTAAATCAAGTCTGCAAAGTTCCTCTGTCTTCTGACCAAAATGGCTGTTTACTCGTCGTTTTTCAAAATAAAAGCCTGTAACCATGTCTAAAGACTGTTGACATCTGGTGGAAGCCATAGGAACTGCAATCTGATTCCTAACCCATTGGATTCTCTATAGGCATTGAGTTGAAAAACAGCCACATGAAAATAATTCCACTTCCTGGATGGATTTTCTCTGGTTTTTGCCTGCCATATCAGTTCTGTTATACTCACAGACATTATTTTACCTGTTTGGAAACTTTAGAATGTTTTCTATCCAATACTACCAATTATATGCATATCCTAGCTTCTGGGCCTGAGTAACAGGCAGTTTACTTTGGGCACGCTTTTCATCCGGAGGTGAAAATAGTGCCCCCTACCCAAGAGTTGAATCCTACAGCTATTGGATGCAGTAATTGTGAGCCTATGAACCACACTGTTAGACTGAGGCGGTGTGCCCTAGTAGGAGGACCACTTAGTGCAGGGTGAGGTACACAATCAGCTCCAATATAAATAACATGAGCAAGTCTACTTCTGATAAGCTTCACAGTAAAGCATTAAAAACAATCAACCCAGAAAAGTGCTAAAAATGGCCCATATTAACATATGCAGCCTGAGAAACAAGGTCCATTAAGTCAATAACTTGCTTGTAACAGATGACATTCATATTCTGACTCTCTGAAACTCACTTAGATAATACCTTTGATACAGTGTTAGCAATACACGGTTAAAACATCTACCGAAAAGACAAATGATAATGTGGGTGTTGTTGCGGTCTATATAAAGAATCACATTCCTGTAAAGCTTAGAATATCTAATGTTAAATACTTTTGAAGTAATATGGCTACAGGTTCATCTGCCTCACCTTTAGCCCATTATTGTGGGAAGCTGCTAGAGAGTGCTAACAGTCAGTATCTGGATAATATGTGTGAAATGCTTTATAAAGAATGTGATATCAACAGCAAAGTATATTTTCCGGGGAATGTACATTTTGACTGGCTTTCATCATCAACCAGGTTGCAGGTAATCAGTCAACCTACCAGGGTAGTTACAAACGGCACAGGAATTAAATCATCAACATGTATTGATCACATCTTTACTAATGCTGCAGAAGTTTGCTTTAAAGCAGTATCCAAATCCATAGGATTTAGTGATCACAGTATAATAGCCATATCTAGGAAACCAAACTTCAAAAGGCTGGGCCTAATATAGTGTATAAGAGGTCAGGCTGGGCCTAATATAGTGTATAAGAGGTCAGGCTGGGCCTAATATAGTGTATAAGAGGTCAGGCTGGGCCTAATATAGTGTATAAGAGGTCAGGCTGGGCCTAATATAGTGTATAAGAGGTCAGGCTGGGCCTAATATAGTGTATAAGAGTTCAGGCTGGGCCTAATATAGTGTATAAGAGGTCATACAGTAAGTTTTGTAGTGATTCATATGTTGATGATGTAAAGAGTATTTGCTGGTCTGTGGTGGGTAATGAAGAGCAACCAGACGCTGCACTTGACACATTTATGAAACTACTTATTCCAGTTACTAATAAGCACTCACCCAGTAAGAAAAGGACTGTAAAAACTGTTAAATCCCTGTGGATTGATGAGGAATTGAAAAATGGTATGGATGAGGCAAAAGGTATGGCAAACTGATTGGCAAAACGTACTGCAAATTAAGAAATCATGTTACTAAATAAAAACAAACTATGCCCAAACATGTTGAATAACATTTTGGGGAAAAAGACATCTCGGCTCCATCATTCATTGAATCCGATGGCTCATTCATCACAAAGCCCACTGAAATTGCGAACTACTTTTTCATTGACAAGACAAGTACACTGAGCAAACTTGAGGATGACATGCCAGCAACAAACGCTGATACTACGCATCCAAGTATATTTGAACAAATTATGAAAGGCACGAATTGCACTTTTGAATTCCGTAAAGTTAGTGTGGAAGAGGTGAAAAAATTATTGTCTATCAACAATGACAAGCCACCGGGGTCTGACAATCTGGTAGGATGATGAATAAGGATAATAGCAGACGATATTGCCACATCTTCAATTTAAGCTACTAGAACGTGTGTTCCCTCAGGCCTGGAGGGAAGTTATTCCACTACCCAAGAATAGTAAAGTCCCCTTTACTGTCTCAATTAGCCGACCAACCAGCCTGTTACCAACCCTTAGTAAACTTCTGGAAAAAATAGTGTGACAAGATACAATGTTATTTCACAGTAAACAAATTGACTTTCAGCACGCATATAGGGAAGGACACTCAACAAGCACAGCACTTACACAAATGGCTCATTATTGGCTGAGAGAAATTGATGATACAATTATTGTGGGGGCTGTCTTGTTAGATTTCAGTGCAGCTTTTGACATTATTGATCTTAATCTGCTGCAGGAAAAACATGTGTTTTATGGCTTTACACCCCCTGCTATATTGTGGATTAACAGTTACTTGTCTAACATAACATAGAGGGTGTTCTATAATGGAAGCCTCTCCAACATAATCCAGGTAGAATCAGGAATTACCCAGGGCAGCTGTCTAGACCCCTTACTTTTTCAATCTTTACTAACGATATTCAGTAAAGCCAGTGTGTCTATGTATGCGGATGACTCAACACTATACACGTCAGCTACTACAGCGACTGAAATGACTGCAACACTTAACAAAGAGCCGCTGTTAGTTTCGGAATGGGTAGCAAGGAATAAGCTGGTCCTAAATATTTCTAAAACTTAATGCATTATATTTGGGACAAATCATTCACTAAACCCAATCTACGTCTCGTAATGAATAATGTGGAAATTGAGCAAATTGAGATGACTAATCTGCTTGGAGTAACCCTGGATTGTAAACTGTCATGGTCAAAACCTATTGATGCAACAGTAGCTAAAATGAGAAGTCTGTCCATAATAAAGTTCTGCTTCTTAACAACACTATCAACAAGGCAGGTCCTACAGGCCCTAGTTTTGTCAGACCTAGGCTACTGTTCAGTAGTGTGGTCAGGTGCCACAAAGAGGGACTTGGGAAAATTGCAGTTGGATCAGAACAGGGCAACACGGCCTGCTCTTAGAAGTACACAGAGAGCTAACATTAATGACATGCATGTCAATCTTTCATGGCTCAACGTGGAAGAGAGATTGACTTCATCATTACTTGTTTTTGTAAGAGCTGAATGTACCGAGCTGTTTGTTTTTACTAGCACATAGCTCAGACACCCATGCATACCCCACAAGACATGCCACCAGAGGTCTCTTCATAGTCCCCAAGTCCAGAACAGACTATGGGAGACGCACAGTACTACATAGAGCCATGACTACATGGAACTGTATTCAACATCCTGTAGTGGAATCAGATTTAAAAAGCAGGTAAATATACACCTTATGGAACAATGGGGACTGTGAAGAGACACACACAAATGTACAGACCCATTCATACACACACGTTGTGATAATGTTGTATGGTGGTATTGAACAGTCTCTGTTGTGGATATGTGCTGGTTTAGGGATGTTGTATAATGTACTGTTATCTTTAGCTCTTTCAGTACAACCATAGTTCACTGTTATATGGAATGTGGATGCTTTGGTGTGTTTGGACCCCTAATACATACAAATACAAATTGTTTTTCTCTGATGTCGAATTTACTATTGCAACATTTTGATGGTGATTTATTTTATAATTCAAAACTGCTCTATAGGGTAGTTGCTGAGGGTTAACTTTTTCTGTTGCGTTTGCACTGCGAGAGATCAAGCCGACAACGCCGCTATCGTTGCACCACAGTATTTGTTGTCTATGTAAATTAGAATGACATTTTTCTGCTGTTAACGTTGATAGCCGTACATTGTTGCTATGGATAAAAGGGTGGCTGGCCCAGCGGCCACGACAGTTTGATATTTCAATTACGTTACGGAGTCTGGTTTTAAGGGAGTTTAGGCGACATCAAATTTTGTTCAAATTCAGCGGATCAATAAGGACACATGAAAATGTAAGTAACATTTTATCCTGAATCAAAAGAATGTCAACACATCATAGTGTATTGCAAAGGCCACATTTGAAAGGGCAACACAAGTACTTACTTGTAAAGGAATTTGTTTGTGTAATATTTTATATTGCAAGTTCAAGAGATAACTCTGGGAGAGGTTGTAGTGGCTGAGGCATGTGTGTTTGTCTAATTGATGAGCAGGAGTGTGGGTGGCAGCTTATCTGCTGACTGGCCACGTTATTTATTGAATTGGGTCCATCTCATGCCAACAATGAAGCCTCTGCCGCCCCCTCTCCCAACAGAACAATAGCAACACACACACCAAGCGGTAGAACCCTCTAGACTGGTCATGGTGCAGTTGTAGCCTTTTTTTTATTTCTAATAGGTTGTTTACTGACTGCTCATTGTACTTCAGGCCAATGCAGCCCTCCAGGGTGCTGCATCCACTACAATGTATTCAGTTAAAAGCAATGTGCCGAACAGGTATGCTAGTGGATCATTCTAGATATTAACAGGACATTTGTCCTTTTTCCCCCCCCAACTTGTCTTTCAGCCCGTGATGGGGAGTTATGTCTGAGCAGCAGTTGCCAAATGAGCTCATATTGCATGGCTAGCCATGTGCTCTGACATGCTTTCTGATTTTCATTTGTCAGATCATTTTAGGTACATAAATTACCAAGTATTAACTAAATGTACATGTTCTATTTTTAGAAAAATGTTAGTACTTGCTTTAGCTCTTTTAAAAGTATTTTTGTGGCAGAGTATAGTTACATTTTTGAAAAATAATTGTTCTGATTACGTTGATAAACTACTATATCAAACTCAACTTTATATTGTGTGGCAGGCAGATCACACATTTCATCAGAAATAACTACTCAGACTACACTTTTATTCACTCTCCTACTAGTATACCACAGTATGTGAAACCTGTAATTACAGAGTACAGAAGACCCTTGGCATTAAGTACAGAAGGCATTGATGACGTTTTAAAGGGAAGTTTCAAAAGATTTCTATATTCATCATCTCCAGCACCAACATCAACATATGCGAAAATGGCGCATATATTTTTTGTGTGAAAAAGAAAGGATGACAAGTGTTTCCAATAACATTGTCAACCAATTAAGAGGCAATTGATTGTGTGTTGTAGTGGGCACACATAATGTACTTTTTCACTTAAATTTCCATGTACCGAATAAAAATTTTAAGTTCAAGGTGTTTTCAATTCTATCGATTTTTGTCGCAAACTGTTGCATTTAAATAGTAAATGTGCCTACTCTGGTCTTGGCATGTGCGCTCTAGCCAACAGCTCGCAGATACAGATACAGTGCAGGTAGGCTAGTCTACATCAGATTATTACGGATAAGAGAATCTTTTTTTATTTGTAAATGGCAGTCAAGCATCGATCATCAGAATCAGACCCTCGATATTTATTGTAAATGAGCGTCAAGATCACCGTGCATTTTCACCACCATGTAAAGTTCATAATTGATTTAATATATAGCCTAATAAACTGCATAGTTTCCCGAGTCGTCGTAGTGGGAGGACGATATCATTGCGTTTACTTCGATATGATGGTTATTATACACAACATGACCAAAAGTATGTGGACACCTGCTTGTTGAAAATCTCTTTCCAGAATCATGGGATTTAATATGGAGTTCCTCCTTTTGCTGCTTTAACAGCCTTCACTCTTCTGGGAAGACTTTCCACTAGATGTTGGAATATTGCTGCAATGACTTGCTTCCATTCAATCCACTAAGCGCAAACAAGATGGGATGGCGTATGGCTGCAGAATGCTGTGGTAGCCATGCTGGTTAAGTGTGCCTTGAATTCTAAATAGATCACTGACAGTATCACCAGCAGAGCACCATCACACCACCTCCTCCATGCTTCACGGTGGGAACCACACACTCGGAGGTCATCCGTTCACACATTCTGCATCTCACAAAGACATGGCGGTTGGAACCAAGAATCTCTCATTTGGACTTACCAGACCAAAGGATAGATTTCCACCAGTCTACTGTCCATTGCTTGTTTCTCTTGGCCCAAGCAAGTCTCTTCTTATTGGTGTCCTTTAGTAGTGGTTTCTTTGCAGCAATTCAACCATGAAGGCCTGATTCACATAGTCTCTGAACAATTGATGCGTCTGTTACTTGAACTCTGAAGCATTTATTTGCGCTGAAATATGAGGCTGGTAACTCTAATGAACTTATCCCCTGCAGCAAAGGTAACTCTGGGTCTTCCTCATGAACCAGTTTAATCATAGCGCTTGATGGTTTTTGCGACTGCACTTGAAGAAACTTTGAAAGTTCTTGAAATTTTCTGCATTGACTGACCTTCATGTCTTAAAGTAATGGACTGTTGTTTCTCTTTTATTTTGAGCTGTTCTTGCCATAATATGGACTTGGTTTAGGGCTATCTTCTGTATACCACCCCTACCTTGTCACAACACAACTGATGGTGGGTTACTACTTGATTCCATATGTGTTATTTCGTAGTTTTGATATGTTCACTATTATTCTACAATGTAGAAAATTGTAGAAAAAGACTAGAGCATGCAGGTCGCAGTGGTGGGTGGTAAAAGGTGATTTGGTAACAAAATGGATGGTACTGTGATAGACTGCATTCAGTTTGCTGAGTAGAGTATTGGAAGCTATTTTGTAGATGACATCGCTCAAGTCGAGGATCGGCAGGATAGTCAGTTTGACGAGGGTAAGTTTGGCGGCGTGAGTGAAGGAGGCTTTGTTGCGAAATAGAAAGCTGATTCTAGGTTTGATTTTGATTTGGACACATTTAATATGAGTTTGGAAGGAGAGTTTACCGTCTAGCCAGACACCTAGGTATTTATAGTTGTCCACATATTCTAGGTCAGAACCGTCCAGGGTGTTGATGCTAGTCGGGCGGGCGGGTGCGGGCAGCGAACGGTTGAAAAGCATGCATTTGGTTTTACTAGCGTTTAATTAATGTCCACCTGGGTGCAATCTAACTTATTATGTGACTTCTGAAGGTAATTGGTTGCAACAGATCTTATTTAGGGGCTTCATAGCAAAGGGATGAATACATATGCACACACGTCCAAGTGGGATAGGGCAGTGCGGAGTGTGATTGCTTCATCTGTGGATCTGTTGGGGCGGTCTCCGAATTGGAATTGGTCTAGGGTTTCTAGGATGATGTTGATGTGAGTCATGACCAGCCTTTCAAAGCACTTCAAGGCTACCGACGTGAGTGCTACGGTGCAGTAGTCACTTAGGCAGGTAACCATCACTTTCTTGGGCACAGGGACTATGGTGGTCTGCTTGAAACATGTTGGTATTACAGACTCGGTCAGGGAGAGGTCGAAAATGTCTGTGAAGACACTTGCCAGTTGGTCCGCGCATGCTCTGAGTACACATCCTGGTAATCCGTCTGGCCCAGTGGCCTTGTGAATTTTGACCTGTTTAAAAAGGTCTGGCTCACATTGTCTACGGAGAGCACGATCACACAGTCGTCCGGAACAGCTGGTGCTCTCATGCATGCTTCAGTGTTGCTTGCCTCGATGCGATAATAAAAGGCATTTAGCTCGTCTGGTAGGCTTGCGTCACTGGACAGCTCGCGGCTGGGTTTCCCTTTAGTCCATAATCGTTTGCAAGGCCTAGCACATCCGACGAGTGTCATAACCGGTGTCGGAGGATTCAATCTTAGTCCTGTATTGACGCTTTGCCTGTGTGATGGTTCGTCTGAGGGCATAGCGGGATTTCGTATAAGCGTCGGATGCTTGTGAAAAGAATGTAGGAGAATATAATACATTCGATCTGGTAAAAGATAATACAATAACTTTTTTTTTTTGTACCATTTTATGACAGCCCAGGTGCAATTTTGATATCAGTATATTTGCGAAATTTGAGACTGATTCAATGAACCATTGTATTTCTTTTCAAAATTTTGTATCAAGAGTGCCTAATTTGTTGAACTTTTCATGTTCAGAAAAAAAATAAACAAACATGTTTGGTGTTCACCAAAAGTCATGGGAGACTCCCCAAACATATGGAAGAAGGTACTCTGGTCAGATGAGACTAAAATTGAGTTTTTGGACATCAAGGAAAAGACTGTCTGGCGCAAACCCAACACCTCTCATCACCCTGAGTTAACCATTTTTAACAATGTTATTCATCGGCAGGGACTGGGAAACTGGTCAGAATTGAAAGAATGATGGGTGGCGCTAAATACAGGGAAATTCTTGAGGGGAAACCTGTTTCAGTCTTCCAGAGATTTGAGACTGGGATGGAGGTTCACCTTCCAGCAGGACATTGACCCCAAGCATAGTGCTAAAGCAACATGCTAGTGGTTTAAGGGGAAATATTTAAATGTCCTGGAATGACCTAGTCAAAGCCAGACCTCAATCCAATTGAGAATCTGTGGTATGACTTAGATTACACTACACCAGTGGAACCCATCCAACTTGAAGGAGCTGGAGCTGTTTTGCCTTGAAGAATGGACAAAAATCCCAGTGACTAGATGTGCCAAGCTTGTAGAGACATACCCCAAGAGACTTGCAGCTGTAATAGCTGCAAAAAGTGGCTCGACAAAGTATTGACTTTGTGGGGGTGAGTAGTTATGCACGCTCAAGTTTTCAAATTTTATTTGTCTTATTTCTTGTTTGTTTCACAATAACTATTCAAATTATACAAACCCCCCAAAAATACATTTCAATTCCAGGTTGTAAGCCAACAAAATAGAAAAAATGCCAAGGGGGTGAATAGTTTCTCAAGCCACTGTATGTGAGAATGCTGTTCATTGACTACAGCTCAGCGTTCAACACCATAGTGCCCACAAAGCTCATCAGTAAGCTAAGAACCCTGGGACTAACGGACCACCCACTAGTAGTAAGGGTAGGCAACAACACATCTGCCACTCTGATCCTCAACACTGGGGCCCCTCAGAGGTGTATGCTTAGTCCCCTCCTGTACTCCCTGTTCACGCACGACTGCGTGGCCAAGTACGACTCCAACACCATCATTAAATTTGCTGACGACACAACAGTGATAGGCCTGATCACCGACAATGATGAGCCTTTAGGGAGGAGGTCAGAGAACTGGCAGTGTGTTGCCAGGACAACAACCTCTCCCTCAATGTGAGCAAGACAAAGGAGCTGATCGTGGACTACAGGAAAAGGAGGGCCAAACAGGCCCCCATTTACATCATCGGGGCTGAAGTGGAGCTGGTCGAGTTCCTTGGTGTCCACATCACCAACAAACTATCATGGTCCAAACACACAAAGACAGTTGTGAAGAGGGCACAACAACACATTTTCCTCCTCAGGAGACTGAAAATATTTGGCATGGGTCCCCAGATCCTCAAAAATCTTCACCATCGAGAGCATCCTGACCGATTGCCTCAATGCCTGGTATTGCAACTGCTCGGCATCCGACTGTAAGGCACTACAGAGTGTAGTGCACCATAATTTGCAAATAAATTCATTAAAAATCCTACAATGTGATTTTTCTGGATTTTTTTCCCCTCATTTTGTCTGTCATAGTTGAAGTGTACCTATGATGAAAATTTCAGGCCTCATTTTTTTAAGCTGGAGAACTTACACAATTGGTGGCTGACTAAATACTTTTTTGTCCCTGTGTGTGTGTGTGTGTGTGTGTGTGTGTGTGTGTGTGTGTGTGTGTGTGTGTGTGTGTGTGTGTGTGTGTGTTACCACACGGCACCGGATCGCCAAGTCTAGTTCCAAAAGGCTCCTTAACAGCTTCTACCACCAAGACATAAGACTGCTGAACAATTAATTAAATGGCCACCCGGGCTATTTACATTGACACCCCCACCCCCTTTGTTTTTACACTGCTGTTTATTATCTATGCATAGTCATTTGACCCCTACCTACATGGACAAATGACCTCGACTAACCTTTATACCCTTTGTTTTTACACTGCTGTTTATTATCTATGCATAGTCATTTGACCCCTACCTACATGGACAAATGACCTCGACTAACCTTTATACCCTTTGTTTTTACACTGCTGTTTATTATCTATGCATAGTCATTTGACCCCTACCTACATGGACAAATTACCTCGACTAACCTTTATACCCTTTTTATATAGCCTCGTTATTTTATCGTTACTTTATTATAAAAATAAAAAAAACGGAACTATTTACTTTAAACATATATATTTACCCCTTTTTCTCCCCAATTTCGTGGTATCCAATTGGTAGTTAGGGTTGTCCCATCGCTGCAACTCCTGTACGGACTCGGAGGCGAAGGTTGAGAGCCGTACGTCCTCTGAAACACAACCCAGCCACGCCTCACTGCTTTTTGACACGATGCCCGCTTAACCCAAACAGAGAGGTTCTTGCTCTATTGTCATTAAAGATCCATGAGCACGTATTTCAAGAGTAAGGATGAGAACCCTGGTGTCCTGGCTTAAATTTCCAACTTGCCCCTCATCATGGCCATTTTTACATTTGAGTCATGTAGCAGATGCTCTTTGCAACTTAGTTAGTGCATAATCATCCTCAGCTTCCAGTTTGGTCATTCAGCCCCTCTTTTCCCCCTGCAGATATTGCCTAAGTTGTTGCTATAAATGACAGTGTCAGTGTCATCGCATGGTCAAATATGCTTGAAACAAATACATGGTTGATTACTATTCATCCTTCTGTCTCTGTTCAGGCGATGAGTGATGGAGCCGGGTTCGGTGGTCCGTGCCGTGTTTGAGTTCCTGCCCAGCGTCTCTGAGGAACTGCCCCTCTTCACTGGCGACGTCATCGAGGTGCTCAACGTGGTGGATGAGTTCTGGTTGCTCGGAAACAAGGATGGAGTCACAGGTGCGGGTCAGGGTTTGAGATTAGAGGTCACAAATGATCTCTGCCCAGATTAAAGAATCACGTCACTGATCTCTCCTTTTCTCCTATGACTTATTGTCTCTTCTTCTTCCTCCTCTTTCTCATCAGTTGTTTTGCTCCATCTCCCTTTCCAGGCCAGTTTCCCAGCACTTTTGTGGAAGCAGTCACCATCCCCAGCACCAAACCAGAGGATAAACTGTATGTGTGTATCAATGACTTCAGTACTGCAAAGCCAGGGAGCCTACCCCTGCAGAGAGGTATGTGCAAGCACACACACACTTCTTTACTAGTACATAAATAGATGGTCACTTCAAAAAGGGGAGAAAAGGGTGCTCTCCAATTAATCAAAAGTTTGGGTATGTGGGTCTTATCATTATGCGAGCAAGAATTGTGCTCCTGAAAAATAATCCCCTCAGAAAGATGACAGAGGCGCACACAATGTGGAAGCAGATAGCTAGGCTAATTATAGCCATAGCGAGTCAATGGTTATGTGCTTGTAATGCTAACATTAGATGTATTGGCGCATGCAAACTACTTACTTGAGAAATACAGTGCCTTGCGAAAGTATTCGGCCCCCTTGAACTTTGCGACCTTTTGCCACATTTCAGGCTTCAAACATAAAGATATAAAACTGTATTTTTTTGTGAAGAATCAACAACAAGTGGGACACAATAATGAAGTGGAACGACATTTATTGGATATTTCAAACTTTTTTAACAAATCAAAAACTGAAAAATTGGGCGTGCAAAATTATTCTGGATGGGTTTCCTGCGTGTCCCATTTCTGCCAAATTTTGGAACCCAACCGATTCTAGTATTGTGTGCAGACGTGTCAGAACATTGTAAATGTCGGAGGCAACCCACATGAATGAGCTCAACTGAACCGCAGGATCTCATGTGAAAGGACAGGGATGCAGTATTATTGACAACCAGTGACCAGTCCGGAAAACAATTTCTGAATGCTGGTAGTTAACTTCTCTGGCGCAGGCTATCCGCTAGCGACCCACCTTGACAACATCCGGTGAAATTGCAGAGCGCCAAATTCAAAATACAGAAATGCTCATAATAAACATTCTTAGAAGATACAAGTGTTATACATCTGCTTAAAGACTAACTTTTTGTTAATCCAGCCGCTGTGTCAGATTTTAAAAATGCTTTAAGGCGAAAGCATACCATGGGATTATCTGAGGACAGCGCCCCGCTTATAAAAGCATACAAACATTTTCAAGCCAGGTAGAGGAGTCACGAAAGTCTGAAATAGCAATAAAATTAATCACTTACCTTTGATCTTCATCTGGTTGCAGTCACAAGAGTCCCTGTTACACAATAAATGTTTGTTTTGTTCGATAAAGTACCTCTTTATTTCCCAATAACTCTGTTTTGTTGGCACGTTTTGTTCAGTAATCCACTGGCTCAATGGTGGTCACAGCATGCAGACAAATACATCCTAATAGTAGCGGTAAAATTTGTCTCAACATGTCAAACGATGTTTATAACTAATCCTTAGGTTGTTTATTGTCTAAATAAACTATAATATTTCAACCGGACAATAGCGTATTCAATAGAAATAAAAAGAACGAAGGGCGCACAGTCGGTCACACGCTCAAACCAGCTCTGGTTCATTCTACAGTCCATTTACGAAATGGTCTCATTCCTCTTAATTTTTCAGAAAACAAGCCTGAAACAATGTCTAAAGACTGACGTCTAGTGGAAGCCATAGGAACTGCAATCTGGGTCCTAACCCATTACATACTGTATAGGCATTCCATTGAAAACTACACACATCAAAAATATCCCACTTCCTGGATGGATTTTCCTCAGGTTTTTGCCTGCCATATCAATTCTGTTATACTCACATTATTTTAACAGTTTTGGAAACTTTAGAATGTTTTCTATCTATTCTATTATATGCATATCCTAGCTTCTGGGCCTGAGTAACAGGCAGTTTACTTTGGGAACGCTTCTCATCCAGATGTTGAAATACTGCCCCCAAGCCATAACAAGTTAACTACTTCTGAGTCTGTAAACAAACTGAAAGGGTGCATCCTGCCACCTGGAGGGTGTTGTCTGAACAGGAATAAAGACAAGGTTGGTGATTTACTACCAGCTGAAGTTATGGAATATTTGTTCAGGAGTAAAGTTCATTTGGCTAATTTCTTCTGATGATCTGGATATGATTGTGATCTTTCCTTAACCCTTAGTAAGTCCCACCCAGTTGACTACTTATAAATGGTGAAAGTACTCAATGGTGCTACAGATGCTGGTTCAATACCCGTGCCGGCCTCGACTGGGAGACCCATGAGATGACACTAGGTTTTTGGTTTCTCTCCCTCTAAAAACAGAAATAAAATATTCTAAATAACAAACTGGCTTTATTTACAAATTAGTAACAATGTCTCACCCCATGTTCAAAAATGGCCTTTTTCCTCACAAATTTTACTTATTTGAAAACTGAATGAACTCCAAAATATATATATATTTTTTAAACAAAAATGTATTATTATTATTATTATTATTATTAATTTAGAATTATATAAAAGCCTGTTGGATATTCTCAGATATATTATTAACCCTGTTATTAGCAGGACAATATATATTGGTCGTGGCTCCCAAGTGGTGCACAATGGGATTGCCTTGCAGTTCTCCAGCTGTATCCACTGAAACAGCGGTGGCTGCAAAAGGTTCAATGCAAGGGGCGTTGGGATGGGCCCGCAGATTCGTGCACAGAAGACGGACCTAGCCCATGGGGAAGGGGGGTTGGAACCCCACCCCGCCCCATTTGGTAGAACAGAGCAACAATTTTTAAGGAGCATTTCACTAATCATGGCACTGACTGGGGAAACGTTCCTTCTGTTCTTAGTGCCAGTCTGCACGTTCAAACTAAAACAATGTAACTAATAACAGCGGGAAAAATGCCCCTTTTTAAATATGAATTGGGAGGGCAGATATTATTAAATATTAAGGCATTAGACCTCTCACTAAAGGTGTCACTCAAACGTTATACTTAAATCCGAACGAAAAATTATATGAAAAGCACACATTTGTATATCCCAAACTTCAAGGTAATTGGAAAGTTAGATACAAATTATTTGTGACATTGGGGTTACAATAAAGAATGTAAACAAGATGCTGTGTTTTTATTTACAGTAGTGATGGATAGCTGGTGGCATTTTGAAAACAGATTTTCAAACACTTGTATCCTGATTAGCAGGACAATAGACTCTTCATATCCCGGCTAATGTAGGCGTGAACATCCCCCTACCTGCAAAAAATGACACTGTGACCAAAGAGAACAGACGAAATGGACATTGTTTTCATCAAGTCAGCTTCTTTCTATGGTGCTACCCGTTCCAGGGTTTGGACCGTAACCACAAGCTGCTTTCTATGGTGCTACCCGTTCCAGGGTTTGGACCGTAACCACAAGCTTCTTTCTATGGTGCTACCCGTTCCAGGGTTTGGACCGTAACCACAAGCTTCTTTCTATGGTGCTACCCGTTCCAGGGTTTGGACCGTAACCACAAGCTTCTTTCTATGGTGCTACCCGTTCCAGGGTTTGGACCGTAACCACAAGCTTCTTTCTATGGTGCTACCCGTTCCAGGGTTTGGACCGTAACCACAAGCTTCTTTCTATGGTGCTACCCGTTCCAGGGTTTGGACCATAACCACAAGAGGACTTGAAAAATTAGCCGGAGCTGAGAGGATCACCAAAACTAAAGGTAGTTTTTATATTTATTTTTTTATTGCCTATCAATGTGTAGGTGTACTGTGTAATAAAATTGATAATTAAATAAATAAAAACATTAAAAATATCTTGTGTAATAAAAACATGAATGCTTTTTTTCCAGAGTTTACAAACATGCCTACAACCATCCATGGAGATCAGTGGACAAAGGGCTGGACAATGGGCCTCACCGAAAAAATGCATGGGTGTCAAGAAAGCGGTTAGTTTTGCTAGATTCTTAATGTGAACAAAGCATCTGTGTGTTGGAGTCACTTTCAATTCTTATTTGATCTACCGTTTCTATCATAGGCCACTGTAATCGATGGGGCTCAGGGCTGTACCATTCTGTCATATGATGAAGGTGCACATGGATCAGATTCAAACTTTGAAGATCGAGATTGAGTCATTGAAGGCAGACCAGCAGAAAGAGAAACAATATCGGAGGGCAGAGATACGGGTGACAGTTGATGCATTGGTCCAGAACCAGGCGGCATTGTCGGAGAGTCAGGCGGAGAATGATGCGTTGAAGAGGGCGATGAAAAGAGATGGAGTCACAATCCATACCCGTGCCGGTGTGTCAGACACACCTGTGACCTCTGGAACTCCACCTCCGACAGGCGGAGTCAACATACCTGGCGGGTTCATCAAGTTGTCTGTTCACCCTGACATTTCCATTCCTCTTCTGACAACAGAACTTGATCAACTGCTCACCAGGCACAGCAATGGCCGTCTGGACCATCATACTGTTCTGCTATAGCCTAATAAACAAATGCAGGGGGGCTTATATCTTCAAAATGCTTTATTATCCAAATGTCATAGCATGTACTGTATTTCATCATCAGCATCTTTCTGCTTTCGTTAATAAAATAATGATAAATACATTCTAAATGCCGATTTTTTTTTTTATTTAGTTATGGATCCATAATGAATTACTAAGGGAAAAAATATCACTGAATTGCAGAAATATTGGAACAAAATTGTCTAATGAAGTTAAACATTGTTGCTTACTGGAAAATACTTATTGTATAGTGTCATTATGGCTATTAGCAGGGCTATATTTTGGCATTTTGGGCGGCGCACAATTGGCCCAGCGTTTCTCTCCCTCTAAAAACAAAAATATATTATTTTGGCCTTTATTCAGATTACATTTGTGCTCTTTGTTTTAAAAAACAAACAAAATAATCTCAAATATCGTTATATATTATCAAATGAATGACCGTCATATAGCCTCGGCACCAATGTAATGCTGAGTGACACTCATTCATGGCCTTGGATCAAAATAAATAAATAAGTACCAACATTCTTTCTGATAGGGTTTAATAAAGACATTTTTTATTTATCTTGACCTGGACACCATGTACAGTATTATAATAGCCCATTATGGACTATTAGGACAATATACCTTTACCAACACCTCTCTGTATTTTGATACTTCGTGGATGGGGGCTCCCGCAGTGCAAAACACATTGCTACAGATGCAGGTTCGATACCCGTGCCGGCTGCCCACGAGGTGGCTTTTGGTTTTAATTTAGAATCCTCCAATCCTCTATGTAATTATTGGCGGAGAGTCACGTCATATTTTTCGATATACTGTAGCCTTACGTAGGCGACATGAGTCTCACTAGTGTTGAGTAATGTGCTGTTAAACCTCTTAAACCCCCCCCCCTACTTTTTTCAATTTCCGCCTGAAGACATACCCAAATCTATCTGCCTGTAGCTCTGGCACAGAAGCAAGGATATGCATATTCTTGGTACCATTTGAAAGAAAACACTCTGAAGTTTGTGTAAATGTGAATTGAATGTAGGAGAATATAACACAATAGATATGGTTTAGATAATACAATTAAAAAAAACATGTTTTTTTCTTTTTATTGTTGTATCTTTAAAATGAACAAGATAAAACAAACATTCGGGTAGGATGATGGGGCCAATTTCAGTGAAAAATATAAGAGGGCAACAGTACTTGTGCAAAGTTTCAGAATGATAACTTACAAAATGAGTGTGCTACATGACATTTATCATGAAGTCACCCAGGTGTCCCACACAAGTAGCCCAAATGTACCCAAGTGGCCAAATTGGTGAAGGTATACATTTTGAAACAAATAACTATATACAAAATGCCAAAATGGTATTCTAACACCCCCCCCCCCCCCCCCCCCCCCAAAAAAAAGAAAAATATGAAGAAAAAAATATATACATTTATAAAATAACATGGGTAACTATTTACACACTTTCAATATTTGGAAGACCCTCAGTCCTCTATCAAATCAAATGTGTTTATATAGCCCTTCATACATCAGCTAATATCTCAAAGTGCTGTACAGAAACCCAGCCTAAAACCCCAAACAGCAAGCAATGCAGGTGTAGAAGCACGGTGGCTAGGAAAAACTCCCGAGAAAGGCCAAAACCTAGGAAGAAACCTAGAGAGGAACCAGGCTAAGAGGGGTGGCCAGTCCTCTTCTGGCTGTGCCGGGTGGAGATTATAACAGAACATGGCCGAGATTTTCAAACGTTCATAGATGACCAGCAGGGTCAAATAATAATAATCACAGTAGTTGTAGAGGATGCAACAGGACAGCACCTCAAGCGTAAATATGAACAGTTTAGGGTTCCATAGCCGCAGGCAGAACAGTTGAAACTGGAACAGCAGCAAGGCCAGGTGGACTGGGGACAGCAAGGAGTCATCATGCCAGGTAGTCCTGGCTCAGGTCCTCCAAGAGAGAGAAAGAGTGAATTAGAGAGAGCATACTTCAATTCACACAGGACACCGGATAAGACAGAAGAAGTACTCCAGATATAACAAACTGACCCTAGCCCCTGACACATAAACTACTGCAGCCTAAATACTGGAGGCTGAGACAGGAGGGGTCAGGAGACACTGTGGCCCCATCCGATGAGACCCTCAGACAGGGCCAAACAGGAAGGATATAACATCACGCACTTTGCCAAACCTCTACACAATATTGTGCTGCTGAGGTATAATAAACAGATATAAATATAAGTACAGGGAACATAAGGTTGAATATATTATTATAGACCTGCTACATCTACTGTCTCGTTTATATTATGACATTTCAGCTAGATCTACGGTCTCTATTATATTATGACATTTCAGCTAGATCTACGGTCTCTTATATTACAACAGACCAGCTGTATCTACTGTCTCCATTTCACTTTGGCCATTGTTGTGGGCCTGCCCTCCCCTCAACAGCCTCAAATAGGCTATTTCATGTGGGTTGGGGTGGGGCGGCAGACACATTTCATCACTTTTCAATACATCATTTCATTACATTACATTTTTATATATTGCTTCTAAAATGTAAAATCACAAATAATATTCTATATTATTAATTTCAAACAACGGCATTAGCATGAGAAGAACTTACCAGTCCAAAACGGTGACATTGTTCCTCTTCTGCAGGCACGTTACAGATTATACACAGTGGCTACAACGGTGTCCTCTCCGTTCAAAATATATTCCTCCACTTGGGAATCGCTAAATGAATCTTCCTACAATAATCTTTGTCTCACTTTTCTGATCAATTTATTATAAAATTGTGTGTACATCTGTATATCTAGACTTAGATTTAGCTTTCCCTGACTTACTCGCCATACTGATTGATATATAAACAGCTGAATCTGCGCGTTTACCAAAACAACGCTTTGCGTAAAATGCGTAGCTCCTTCCGGAATAAAACTTCAATAGCGAATGATTCTCTTTACGCTGGAGTTTACGACATGGGTTGGTCTTCCAACACACAACCATTGCATATTGCCACTTACCTCAACTCATTGGCTATCTACCCAGCTAGTTTTCAAGACGATCAGTGGTCATTGGGTTAAAATATAGTCGATCAACGAAACAGTGGTCATATCATTGGTGCACAGTGATGTCATTACTTGTTGTCTTCAAATCGTTTCTTTCAATCAATAATTGAAATGACCCATCAGGTTTGGTTGTGTTACAAACAAACCAGTTGATTGAAATTAAACCAAACATGACTAGAAAAGTCACGTTCTGTGAGGGTTATTTACCTGGAATGTGTCGTTGAAAATGGAATGAGACAGAATTCACGACACAAGCCGTTCACAAAATGTTTTGTGTTAGGCTATAAAAACGGATTTTATCAAACAAAAGATCATTCATTGTGTAACAATGAGCATTGGGATTGCAAACAGACGAAGATCGTCAAAGGTAAACGATGTATTTTAATGCCGTTTGTGATTTTGTTACGCCTGTGCTGGTTGAATTTTTTTTTTTATGGGGCTCTATAAAAATGGGGCTCTAGATAATCGCATCGTATTCTTTCGCAGTAAATCCTTTTTTAAATCTGACAATGCAGTTGGATTAGCATGATTCTAGGCTTTCGATACATGTGAGACACTTGTATTTTCATGAATGTTTAATATGACTATTTATGTAGCGATCACCGTATGTTGTGGAATTTCAGCCCGCTACCGGGTTCCGTGCTCAGAGAGGCTAAGAACAAATTCTTATTTACAAGGACAGCCTACTGAACCCCAGTCTCCCGTGTGCCCGCACGACACAGGGATTGTTTTTGCTAAATAGCCCAGTACTGTAGCCTACTCCCGACCATCAAGTTGTACAGCGCCATATTTTCCGCTCCATCCTAATGGAAACCCAGAGGGTTTATAATATTATTAATCAAATTAAGTAAGCAACATTTCTTAATCATTCCCATATACTATGTTCGTACAAAAAACGGTTTCACATTCTCTAGTACAGACACTATTGAAGGCTATCAACTGCTTCCCAAAGATGCTCTCTGGTGGTCAAACTAGCACTAACTAGCATTAATGGTACCAGTGGTTGGCACTTAAATAACGTGCCATAGATTTCTGCGGCACCATGCAAGCTGTGCTGCAGTACGCTGCAACTTTTAAAGGACAAACTACTGCATATAAGCCAATGTATGACTGTGATCATTGCCTTTGTTTGTTTGATTGTATTGACATTCCCAGAGTTAGTTAGTGCTGCTGTACACTGCAACTTTTTAAAGGACGAACCACTGTATAGAGGTCCTGGATGGCAGGGAGCTCAGCCTTTTTATTTTTATTTTTTTAATTTCACCTTTATTTAACCAGGTAGGCAAGTTGGGAACAAGTTCTCATTTACAATTGCGACCTGGCCAAGATAAAGCAAAGCAGTTCGACACATACAACAACACAGAGTTACACATGGAGTAAAACAAACAGTCAATAATACAGTAGAAAAATAAGTCTATATACAATGTGAGCAAGTGAGGTGAGATAAGGGAGGTAAAGGCAAAAAAAAGCCATCGTGGTGAAGTAAATACAATATAGCAAGTAAAACACTGGAAAGCCTTAGTGATGTACTGGGCCGTACGCGCTACCCTCTGTAGCGCCTTGCGGTCAGATGCCAAGTGGTGGTGCAGCCAGTCGATATGCTCTCAATGGTGCAGCTGTTGAACTTTGAGGTGCCATGCCAAATCTTTTCAGCCTCCTGAGGGGAAAGAGACTGGCCAAATAATAATAACAGTGGTTATAGAGGGTGCAACTGGTCAGCACCTCAGTTGGCTTTTCATAGCTAAGCATTGAGGTAGAGACAGCAGGTGCGGTAGAGCGAGTGAGGGATAGAGAGATTGGGATCCAGGATTGGGTAGCACGTCTGGTGAATAGGTCAGGGTTCCATAGCCGCAGGCAGAACAGCAGAAACTGGATCAGCAGCATGACAAGGTTGCACATTCTGTGAACAGGAAGAACCCACTCAAGTCGAGTATCGTGAAAAAAGCCTGGAAAGACATGATGCATGATGGGAGAGCACTAGCAAGTCAGCGACTTAGGGTTAAAGGCAGAGAATCCCAGTGGAGAGGGGGGAGCTCACCAGGCAGACAGCAAGGGTGGTTTGTCACTCCAGTGCCTTGCCATTCAACTTCGCACCACGGAGCCAAACTACACTCAATCATAAGACCGACTGAAGCGATATGTTTGCAGTAAAGAGTTAAAGGATGAAACCGAGTCTCTCTCAAATGGATTGGCAGACCATTCCATAAAAATGTAGCTCTATAGGAGAAAACCCTGCCTCCAGCCCTGTTGAACCCCAGTATGTTGATTTCTTCATCTCTAAATTTGTGCCAGCATTGCCAGCCTTTTTAGGAGATACCAGGGATATGCTTAAGGCAATCAATAACTGTAGATGCGACACCAAAAGCATCTTGGTAACACTTGATGTTCAGGCTCTCTACACTAATATTACACAGTCTTACGAGTGCTCTCTCGCTATCTCAACACTAGACCAGAGGGTGTCTTACCTCTGTCTAACTTTAGTTTCTGCCAATGGGTTTGGGGTACTGTGATGGGAGCTTCATTCGCTCCTAACTATGCAAATGTATTAAAGGGACACTGGGAGGAGACCTTCATTTATGATGTCCAGGAAAAAAACATATTTCCAGAATGTTGCCCTTAGGAAAAGATACATAGATGACAACCTACTGATATGGAATTGTACTGACGCTCTCCTCTGAGTTAATTTCTTATATTAATTTATCTGACCCAATCTCAAATTCACAGTAGACACAAGTCGGGGAAAAAATATATTTCTTGGATCTTATACAGTCCACAAAAACAATAGACTTTTCCGTGCCGACAGTAACCACCTGGTACACCTTAAGCGGAACATACCGGTGGGTCAATTCCGAAGACTCTGACCTAACTGCAGTACCGACATAGATTTCGAGTGCAAAGCTAATGATATGCCAACCAGGTTCCCGCCACGCATGTATGATAAGAATGTCATTGAACAGACCTATACCTGTGCTAGAGAGGAGACTGAACGTCAGTCTACTCGCTGGCACTAATAGAAACCAGGACCAAACGTTTTTCCAGTACAGCCCATGTGCCGGTCGCGTCAAATCTATCGTGTTGAAACACTGGAACATCCTCAAAAGTGATCCAAATCTATGAGAGTTCACACCATTTCCCCCTTGCCTTTGTTTTCAAACGTGTGCGGAATCTAGCCGATTCCAATATCCACAGAATGCAGCTACCCAAGAAGTGACACATGGCTCCCAGGCCTGCCCAATGGTAATTACAAGTGTGGCCACTGTGTACATTGTGACAATACGACCAATACTAACATTTGTTAAAACCAGAGAGAATACAAAATGCAAAGCTTCATTAATTGTAGCACCACAAATGTCATATACTTGGACAAATCATACAGGTCATTATGATGGCGCCAAAGGAGATAGCTACCGTTTTAAGGGTTCCTAACCAATTGTGCTATTTTGTGTGTTCACGTTATGTGAACATATTTTTTAAATGAATGTTTCTGACACTGTGTCTTATGACTGAAAAGAGCTCCTGGATATCAGGACAGCGATTACGCACCTCGTACTGGACAAAGAGGCAGTTTGTAACTCGATAGTAAGTGTTGCAACCGCGCTTCAGCACTCGGCTGTGCTGCTCAGCCGTTGTTGCTCCTAGATGTTTCTACTTCACAATAACATCACTTACTGGGGCAGCTCTAGCAGGGCAGAAATCTGAATCTCTTCGAGTCGATCATATGATTCCACAAATGAATCTTCACGTGGATGGTTCGTGCACCTCTCTTATAACTGGGTCATTTCTATGACTTCTGCTGGGAAGCTGTTGACAACTAAACCCATGCATCACACAGTTGATTAAACTCTGGTTAAAAAAAATCTCCTTTTATAATTCCCATCGTTAAGTTTCAAATGAAATCACAGTGCAAATTACAGGTAAAGGTAGGTAAGAGGTTAAAGAGATTAAGCCTTGAGACATGGATTGTGTTTCTGTGTCATTCAGAGGGTGAATGGGCTAGACAAAAGATTTAAGTACCTTTTGAACAGGGTATGGTAGTAGGTGGCTGGCGCACCAGTTTGTGTCAAGAACTGCAAGACTGCTGGGTTTTTCACGCTCAACAATTTCCCTTTTTGGTCTCATCCTCGCCCACTGAATGACGATTACTGTAAGGAATTATTTCCAAATAATAATTTAAAAAAGGAAATTAAACAAATGGACAGAAAGATCAGTGTGAAATTAGAGGATTAATGTTTTAAATCCTTTCAGTCTGGAAAAACCCTAAGGCTTGATGGCATACTTGTCGAGGTATAGCCTTTTTTTTATATACTAAAAAGTCCATTGTTAGCTTGTTTTAACTATCCCTATGGAAATGGTAGTCTGTCAGGTACTCCTCAGGAAGGTCTATTATTAAAACAAGACCCAGATGGCAAATATAAAGATCCAGTTTATCTTAAAAACTGGAGGCCTCTTACACTTCAATGTTGTGATGTAAAAATTCTAGCAAACTGCATAGCACTCAATGAATTAAAAAGGTTTTTACCAGGTATGGTTCATCTTGATCAGACAGGTTTTCTACATGGATGATACATTGGAGATAATATACGACTACTACTACTAGAAATAGCAACAGAACATCATGAAACATCTAAGCCAGGTCTGGTATTTATAGCGGATTTTGAAAAGGCCTTTGATGAAGTAATACTGGATTTTTAATGCCTGGATATCACTAAATATATGAGCTCTCCACAATGAATTTCAATAGAAAACTTAGACATAGGAGATCCTGCCCTATTTAACTCCTTAGTCATATCTCAGTTTACTCACTTACTTATGGCACTGCCTATTCCTGATGATTCATTGTTCAAATCATGTGAGCAAAAAATATTTTGCTTTATCTTGGACGCTAAACCAGACAACTCATGCCTATCTATATAATTAATATGAATTGGGTGGGTTGAGATTATTAAATATAAAAGCACTAAACCTCTCTCTGGAAGTTTTACTTGAACCCTAAATGGTTCTCAGATAGATTACTAAGAAAAGCTCATCCATTGTTTAAAAATAGCCTTTTTGCCTTTGTGCGGATTGCCATTTCTCATTTTTGATTAATTAAAAATAAAACCTTTTTCTTAGTATCTCTCTTTTTCAAACAAGCATTGCAGAGCTGGCTTCAATGTCACCCCCCTGAAAAGATAGGACAAATATTATGTCAACTCAAATGTTCTGGTTGATAAAATAGCTGTAGTTATGGGAAAGATGTTTGAGTTATGTTTTTCATGGCAAGGTCTGCTCAATCCAAGATTACAGCCAATTTATTACCCCAAAAATGGAGGAGGTAGGTGGCAGCGGCAGGTGGTAGGGAACTGGTCTGTCTGCCCAGGATCAAATCTGGTGGAGGAATAAAAATAGCATAAATAAGAAAGTATACCAGTTTCATTTGAGGACCAGGATGTTGACAGCTGTGCCATACAGATTGCAAGATGTTTGATTCCATGGTACAGGGTGTATGCGTTGATATGTGACTCACCACCTGGATTTGGTCTTATGTAGCAACATTTGAAATTGTGTTTTTACATTGGATAAAAGTATAGACTCAGAGCTACAAAATGGTATATCATACAGTGCATTTTTGAGGAACAATGGGAAAGTAATTCTGCTTTGAAAGTTGATAAACTTGTAACCTCACTTTTTAGAAAATGGCCTTTGAATGTTTTGGTATTAAGTGAAGTTGTCTACACCAATTCAGCAATGTTCACACCCTCTTAAGCTTTAGCCCCACCCATCTCGTTTCGCTCTCAGTGTTCAGAGCGCACACTTGACACTCTAGCCGATGATTTGTTTACCTCTGGAAAACAGAGCCTAACCAGCTCTGCTGGCAACAATTTCATTGCGCTTTTTTTGCCGACGTTTACTGACACCGGCCATATTCAACGGGTGTTGTGCACTTTAGCTTAAGACATGTAGATAGCTAGGTAAACAATGAAGCGAGGTAAACAATGTGTAAGATCACACATGTCACGTTAGCTAACGAGCCAGCCAGCTAACATTAGCTAGTTAAACAACAATGAACATAGTGCCCTGCATGAATCTATTGCGAGCTAACCAACCATTTTCAATGTTAGCTAGCTAACATTAGGCTCTAACTAGCAGAGCAAATGGTTCTGGGATACGAATAATGTCATACACGTAATGTTAGCTTGGGAGCCAGCCGGCTAACGTTAGCTAGCTAGCTAACAGTTCACTTTAGCTTGAAATGAAACCACTTTCTGTCAAAATTGGAAATGTGTAATATCTGAAAATGTAGCTAACTAGACTATCTTACCCATCCGTATAAATCATCATGCATGATGGACGTGTCTCCCTGTCACGGATGCCATGCCACGGTTGCCCTTAGTTAGAAGATGTAATCTGGAGACAGGTGTTTTCTCCATCTCTTTAGCTAGCATACTTTAGCTATCATAGACCGTGTGCCACTCGGGAGGCCCCCCTACCTTATTTCTATAGGTATCTGTGACCAACCGATGCATATCTGCATTCACTGTCATGCGAAATCCATAGGTTAGGGCCTAATGAATTTATTTCAATTGACTGATTTCTGAAATATTTGAAGTTGTTGCATTTATTGTTGCTCATTGTAGCTTGTTTATAGACTATGATTTGGAGCTGACGCTAAGAAAATGAACAAGTGAAACATTGAAGCATTATAGCCTACGACGCACAAAAATGAAATGTGTAATATCTGAAAATGTAGCCTGCTAGACTATCTTACATCATGATGGATACCAAGGTTTTCCTTAGTTTGAAGATGTAATCCGGTGACAGGTGTTTTCTCCATCTCTTTAGCCATCATACTCTAATTCCACTGATTTCAAAACTCAATCCTCCAAAAAAGTGGAGAGCAACACTTATGCAGCTCCACTACACAATACATAAAAAAGCCACGTTCGACAGGAATACCAACACAGACTGACCCAGCTCGAATAGACAAAAGCCTTCTATATGGCAGACCAATCCGAACTCCTCTCTCGGCATGTCAAATTAAATGTTATTAGTCATATGCGTTGAATACAACTTTACAGTGAAATGCTTACTTACAAGCCCCTAAACAACAATGCAGTTAAAAAAAATAGGAATAAGTAATAAAAGGAAGAAGTAATTAAAGGGCAGCAGTAAAGTAACAAAAGTGAGACTACAGTGGCAAGAAAAATTATGTGAATCCTTTGGAATTACCTGGATTTCTGCATAAATTGGTCAAATTTGATCTGATCTTCATCTAAGTCACAACAATTAGACACACATATTGTGCTCAAACTAATAACACACAAATTATTGTATTTTTCTTGTCTATATTGAATACATAATTTAAACATTCACAATGTATGTTGTAAAAAGTATGTGAACCCCTAGGCTAATGACTTCTCCAAAGGTTAATTGGTCAGGAGTCAGCTAACCTGGAGTCCAATCAATGAGACGAGCTTGGAGATGTTGGTTAGAGCTGCCTTGCCCTATTAAAAACACTCACAAAATTTGAGTTTACTATACTAAGCATTGCCTGATGTGAACCATGCCTCGAACAAAAGAGATCTCAGAAGACCTAAGATTAAGAATGGTTGACTTGCATGAAGCTGGAATGGGTTACAAAAGTATTTCTAAAAGCCTTGATGTTCATCAGTACATGGTACATTGTCTATAAATGAAGAAAGTTCAGCACTGTTGCTATTGTCCCTAAGAGTGGCCGTTCAGCAAAGATGACTGCAAAAGCACAGCGCAGAATGCTTAATGAGTTTAAGAAGATTCCTCGCATGTCAGCTAAAGACTTACAGAAATCTCTGGAACATGCTAACATCTCTGTTGATGAGTCTATGATATGTAAAACACTAAACAAGAATGGTGTTGGGAGGACACCACGGAAGAAGCCGCTGCTGTCCAAAAAAAAACATTGCTGCACGTCTGAAGTTTGCAAAAGTGCACCTGGATGTTCCCCAGTGCTACTGGCAAAATATTCTGTGGACAGATTAATCTAAAGTTGAGTTGTTTGGAAGGACACACAACACTGCGTGGAGAAAAAAAGGCTCAGCACGCCAACATCATAACCTCAACCCAACTTTAAAGTATGGTGGAGGGAGCATCATTGTTTGGGGCTGCTTTGCTGCCTCAAGGCCTGGACAGCTTGCTATTATTGACAGAAAAATGACTTCCCAAGTTTTCAAGACATTTTGCAGGAGAATGTTAGGCGATCTGTCCACCAATTGAAGCTCAACAGAAGTTGGGTGACACAACAGGATAACGACCCAAAACACAGAAGTAAATCAACAATGGCTTCAACAAAAGAAAATACGCCTTCTGGAGTGGCCCAGTCAGCGTCCTGACCTCAACCCGATTGAGATGCTGTGGCATGACCTCGAGAGCAGTTCACACCAGACATCCCAAGAATATTGCTGAACTGAAACAGTTTTGTAAAGAGGAATTGTTCAAAATGCAGGTCTGATCCATAACTACAGAAAATGTTTGGTAGAGGTTATTGCTGCCAAAGAAGGGTCCATCAGTTATTCAAATCAAATCAAATTTATTTATATAGCCCTTCGTACATCAGCTGATATCTCAAAGTGCTGTACAGAAACCAAGCCTAAAACCCCAAACAGCAAGCAATGCAGGTGTAGAAGCACAGTGGCTAGGAAAAACTCCCTAGAAAGGCCAAAACCTAGGAAGAAACCTAGAGAGGAACCAGGCTATGTGGGGTTGCCAGTCCTCTTCTGGCTGTGCTGGGTGGAGATTATAACAGAACATGGCCAAGATGTTCAAATGTTCATAAATGACCAGCATGGTCGCATAATAATAATGCAGAACAGTTGAAACTGGAGCAGCAGCACGGCCAGGTGGACTGGGGACAGCAAGGAGTCATCGTGTCAGGTAGTCCTGGGGCATGGTCCTAGGGCTCAGGTCCTCCGAGAGGGAGAAAGAAAGAGAGAAAGAGCGAATTAGAGAGAGCACACTTAAATTCACACAGGACACCGAATAGGACAGGAGAAGTACTCCAGATATAACAAACTGACCCCAGTCCCCCGACACATAAACTACTGCAGCATAAATACTGGAGGCTGAGACAGGAGGGGTCAGGAGACACTGTGGCCCCATCCGAGGACACCCCCGGACAGGGCCAAACAGGAAGGATATAACCCCACCCACTTTGCCAAAGCACAGCCCCCACACCACTAGAGGGATATCTTCAACCACCAACTTACCATCCAGAGACGAGTATAGCCCACAAAGATCTCCGCCACGGCACAACCCAAGGGGGGGCGCCAACCCAGATAGGATGACCACATCAGTGAATCAACCCACTCAGGTGACGCACCCCTTCCAGGGACGGTATGAGAGCGCCCCAGTAAGCCAGTGACTCAGCCCCTGTAATAGGGTTAGAGGCAGAGAATCCCAGTGGGGAAAAGAGGGGAACCGGCCAGGCAGAGACAGCAAGGGCGGTTCGTTGCTCCAGAGCCTTTCCGTTCACCTTCCCACTCCTGGGCCAGACTACACTCAATCATATGACCCACTGAAGAGATGAGTCTTCAGTAAAGACTTAAAGGTTGAGACCGAGTTTGCGTCTCTGACATGGGTAGGCAGACCGTTCCATAAAAATGGAGCTCTATAGGAGAAAGCCCTACCTCCAGCTGTTTGCTTAGAAATTCTAGGGACAATTAGGAGGCCTGCGTCTTGTGACCTTAGCGTACGTGTAGGTATGTACGGCAGGACCAAATCAGAGAGATAGGTAGGAGCAAGCCCATGTAATGCTTTGTAGGTTAGCAGTAAAACCTTGAAATCAGCCCTTGCTTTGACAGGAAGCCAGTGTAGGGAGGCTAGCACTGGAGTAATATGATCACATTTTTTGGTTCTAGTCAGGATTCTAGCAGACGTATTTAGCACTAACTGAAGTTTATTTAGTGCTTTATCCGGGTAGCCGGAAAGTAGACCATTGCAGTAGTCTAACCTAGAAGTGACAAAAGCATGGATTAATTTTTCTGCATCATTTTTGGACAGAAAGTTTCTGATTTTTGCAATGTTACGTAGATGGAAAAAAGCTGTCCTTGAAATGGTCTTGATATGTTCTTCAAAAGAGAGATCAGGGTCCAGAGTAACGCCGAGGTCCTTCACAGTTTTATTTGAGACGACTGTACAATCATTAAGATTAATTGTCAGATTCAACAGAAGATTTCTTTGTTTCTTGGGACCTAGAACAAGCATCTCTGTTTTGTCCGAGTTTAAAAGTAGAAAGTTTGCAGCCATCCACTTCCTAATGTCTGAAACACATGCTTCTAGCGAGGGCAATTTTGGGGCTTCACCATGTTTCATTGAAATGTACAGCCGTATGTCATCTGCATAGCAGTGAAAGTTAACATAATGTTTTCGAATGACATCCCCAAGAGGTAAAATATATAGTGAAAACAATAGTGGTCCTAAAACGGAACCTTGAGGAACACCGAAATTTACAGTTGATTTGTCAGAGGACAAACCATTCACAGAGACAAACTGATATCTTTCCGACAGATAAGATCTAAACCAGGCCAGAACTTGTCCGTGTAGACCAATTTGGGTTTCCAATCTCTCCAAAAGAAAGTGGTGATCAATGGAATCAAAAGCAGCACTAAGGTCTAAGAGCACGAGGACAGATGCAGAGCCTTGGTCTGATGCCATTAAAAGGTCATTTACCACCTTCACAAGTGCAGTCTCAGTGCTATGATGGGGTCTAAAACCAGACTGAAGCATTTCGTATACATTGTTTGTCTTCAGGAAGGCAGTGAGTTGCTGCGCAACAGCCTTTTCTAAAATTTTAGAGAGGAATGGAAGATTCGATATAGGCCGATAGTTTTTTATATTTTCTGGGTCAAGGTTTGGCTTTTTCAAGAGGCTTTATTACTGCCACTTTTAGTGAGTTTGGTACACATCCGGTGGATAGAGAGCCGTTTATTATGTTCAACATAGGAGGGCCAAGCAGAGGAAGCAGCTCTTTCAGTAGTTTAGTTGGAATAGGGTCCAGTATGCAGCTTGAAGGTTTAGAGGCCATGATTATTTTCATCATTGTGTCAAGAAATATAGTACTAAAACACTTGAGCGTCTCTCTTGATCCTAGGTCCTGGCAGAGTTGTGCAGACTCAGGACAACTGAGCTTTGAAGGAATACGCAGATTTAAAGAGGAGTCCGTAATTTGCTTTCTAATAATCATGATCTTTTCCTCAAGGAAGTTCATGAATTTATCACTGCTTAAGTGAAAGCCATCCTCTCTTGGGGAATGCTGCTTTTTAGTTAGCTTTGCGACAGTATCAAAAAGGAATTTCAGATTGTTCTTATTTTCCTCAATTAAGTTAGAAAAATAGGATGATCGAGCAGCAGTAAGGGCTCTTCGGTACTGCACGGTACTGTTTTTCCAAACTAGTCGGAAGACTTCCATTTTGGTGTGGCGCCATTTCCGTTCCAATTTTCTGGAAGCTTGCTTCAGAGCTCGGGTATTTTCTGTGTACCAGGGAGCTAGTTTCTTATGAGAAATGTTTTTAGTTTTTAGGGGTGCAACTGCATCTAGGGTATTGCACAAGGTTAAATTGAGTTCCTCAGTTAGGTGGTTAACTGATTTTTGTCCTCTGGCGTCCTTGGGTAGACAGAGGGAATCTGGAAGGACATCAAGGAATCTTTGTGTTGTCTGAATTTATAGCACGACTTTTGATGATCCTTGGTTGGGGTCTGAGCAGAATATTTGTTGCAATTGCAAACGTACTAAAATGGTGGTCCGATAGTCCAGGATTATGAGGAAAAACATTAAGATCCACAACATTTATTCCATGGGACAAAACTAGGTCCAGAGTATGACTGTGACAGTGAGTGGGTCCAGAGACATGTTGGACAAAACCCACTGAGTCGATGATGGCTCCGAAAGCCTTTTGGAGTGGGTCTGTGGACTTTTCCATGTGAATATTAAAGTCACCAAAGATTATTAAATCCAAGGGTTCACATACATACTTTTCCCACCCTGCACTGTGAATGTTTACTTGGTGTGTTCAATGAAGACATGAAAACATAATTGATTGTGTGATATTGGTTTAAACAGACTGTGTTTGTCTATTGTGACCTAGATGAAGATCAGATCAAATTTTATAACCAATTTATGCAGAAATCCAGGTATTTCCAAAGGGTTCACATACATTTTATTGGCACTGTATAGACAGTGGGTACCGGTACAGTCAATATGCGGGGGCACCGGTTAGTCGAGGTAATATGTACATGAAAGTAGAGTCACTATGCATAGATAATAACAGAGAGTAGCAGTGGTATAAAAGAGGGGGGGATTGTGCGTTCCTGGAGTAACTCTGTCAGTTGTTGTTACCATCCTGTACCTGTCCCGTAGGTGTGATGTTCGATGTACCGATCCTGTGCGTGTGTTGTTACACGTGACCTGCCACTGCGAGGATGATCAGCTGTCCGTCCTGTCTCCCTGTAGCGCTTTCTTAGGCATCTCACAGTATGGACATTGCAATTTATTGCCTTGGCCACATCTGTAGTCCTCATGCCTCCTTGCAGCATGCCTAAGGCACATTCATGCAGATGAGCAGGGACCCTGGGCATCTTTCTTTTGGTGTTTTTCAGAGTCAGAAGAAAGGCCTCTTTTTTGTCATAAGTTTTCATAACTGTGACCTTAATTGCCTACCATCTGTAAGCTGTTAGTGTCTTAACAACCATTTCACAGGTGCATGTTCATTAATTGTTTATGGTTCATTGAACAAGCATGGGAAACAGTGTTTAAACCCTTTACAATGAAGATCTGTGAAGTTATTTTGATTTCTACTAATTAGAACAGGCAGTGGCTCGGGTGGTTGATGTCCTTGATGATCTTTTTGGCCTTCCTTTCAAAGCACTTCATGGCTACTGACATGAGTGCTACGGGGCGGTAATCATTTAGGCAGGTTACCTTCACTTCCTTGGGCACAGGGACTATGGTGGTCTGCTTAAAGCATGTAAGTATTACACTCTAGGCCAGGGAGAGGTTGAAAATGTCAGTGAAGACACTTGCCAGTTGGTCCGAGCATGCTTTGAGTACACATCCTGGTAATCCATCTGGCCCCGCGGCTTTGTGAATGTTTACCTGTTTAAAGGTCTTGCTCACATTGGCTACCGATAGCGTTATCACACAGTCATCCAGAACAGAACAAAATTACAATACATTAGATCTGGAAAAAGAATAAACATATTGTAATTTTTTTACCGTCTTTTAAATGCAAGAAAGGCCATAATGTATTATTCCAGCCCAGGCGCAATTTAGATTTTGGACATTAGATGGCAGCAGTGTATGTGCAAAGTTTTAAACTGCTCCAATGAACCATTGCATTTCTGTTCAAAATGTTTTATCAAGACTGCCCAAATGTGCCTAATTGGTTTATTAATAACTTTTCAAGTTCATAACTGTGCACTCTCCTCAAACAATAGGATGCTATTATTTTACTGTAATAGCTACTGTAAATTGAACAGTGCAGTTAGATTAACAATCATTTTAATTTACTGCCGATATCAGATATGTCTGTCCTGGAAAATGTTCTTGTTACTTACATCCTCATGCTAATCACATTAGCCTACGTTATCTCAACCTTCCCACTAGAGGGCAGCCGTGTATGTGCAAGTTTTGGACTGATCCAATAAACCAGTGCATTACTGTTCAAAATGTTGTATAAATTCTGCCCAAATGTGCCGAATTGGTAAATTGATACATTTTCAAGGACATAACTATAGAGAACATACAAAAATGATATCGTAATAAAAAAAGTAAGTTGACACACTCCCAGGAATGGCATAAATGATTGATAATTAGCTTCCTTACAGAAAATACACTAACCTTCGCACGTCTAGATGGGGGGTGGGGGGAAGGCAGATACTGCAGGGTTTCAAACTGTGGAAGCCAGTTCCTACATTTGAATATAAAAATGGATTTTATCAAACAAAACTATGCTACATTTTATCTCCCATTATTTACCTTCAGAGGTGAATCTATCAAACCAGTTGCCGTGATAAAAGTTTTGCACTTTCCTCAAACAGTAGCTCAACCGTATGAGGACACCGATCCTATAGAGGTTAATAACAAACTTGTATGACATCTGTGAATACGAATGAAATTGTTAAATTACGTGCTTTTCAGTTAAAATTATTAAATATAATTCTTGCCACCAACAAAAATGTGAATATTTGGGGCATACAATCATCAAAGCTCTGCAGATTTTGTTGTGAGGATACAGAATCAATTGACCATTTATTTTGGTATTGCCCTCAGGTAGCCTGTTTCTGGTCTCATGTTCAGGAATTGCTGAAAATGCATAACATTGATCTAAAATTGACCCTAGAAATAGTACTGTTAGGAGATCTGGAGAGACCGGGTCAGTCAATTACTAATACGCTTAGTTAAGGTATTTATCTTTAACTCAAAATCTGTAGATTCTATTTGATGGATTGAAATTGTGTGTTAAACATCACAGCATAGTTGAAAGATATATGGTGTGTAGAAATCCGAAGAGGGCAGAGATGGGTGGAATGGGCGGGATGGGCTGAGGGTTAGGATGTGGAATTGGAGTTGCTGGCGGGGTATAGAATGACTGTCAAAGATAAAAGTAAAAAATAATTAAGTAAAAATAAAACAATAACAAAATAAGTTTGAATGACACTGAGGGGCAGTGTTACAGCTAATGCCTGTTCGCCTGAGGCTGATGCTAATGCAGGTGTTTGTACACATGCCTATACACACACACTCATTCAAATGCACATGTACGGACAAACACACACACAAACAAATAAAAATAATAACGTACATGCACTCAAACATATTCAGTTGACATTGCGTCTTGATTTTTACATTGTTGTTTTCTTTTGATTTTCTCTTGTTCATATTGTTGGTGCATTGTTCCTCAGTTACAGTTGAGGAACAATGGGAAAGTAATTCTGCTTTGAAAGTTGATAAACTTACTTTTGAGAAAATGGCCTTTGAATGTTTTGGTACCTACTGGAGACCCCTTCTTTGTCTACACCTATTCAGCATCGTTCACAACCTTTTAAGCTTTAGCCTCACCCATTTCTTTAAGTGTTGTTTAAGGATTGTTCTGTACTAACAACAGCAGTCAAGCGCCCAAGCTAATTTGCTAGCTACTTCCAGACACAAATGAGAGAACAGCTCACAGAACATTACTCGCCCTAGCAGAGCTGGTTAGGATGTTATCCAGAGCATTGGTGACTGCAACTGTGCTGTCAGATTGTCCGTTCGTAAATTCAGAGCGTTGCGCTCTTGGAGCGTTCTGAGGGCACACTGGACGCTCTGGCTGATGAGTGGGGTTGATCCGAATGTTCTGACCAACGGCAGTCAAGCACCCAAGTTAACTGGCTAACATTGGCTAGCTTCTTCCAGACACAAATGAGAGAACACCCCACTCTGACCATTTTACTCGCCCTAGCAGAGTTGGTTATTCAGTGATGGTGACTGTGCTGCTGGCAACAATGTATTACGCTTTTTTGCTGATGTTTACTGACACCGGCCATATTCAACGGGTGTTGAGCGTTCGTAAATTTGTTAGTTATTCTGCGCTCTGGCACACTCGGATGAGAGTGCTCATCAGAGTAGATGCTCAGACTCAATTTACATACGCAACCGAAATGGTTACTTGCATAGTGGAGTCTTTTGTTAAGACATGTAGCTAGCTAGCTAGCTAGGTAAACAATGAACCATAAATGAACCAACCATGACGTCACTACCCTGCATGAATCTGCAGGTAGCTAACCAACCAAGTTCAATGTTAGCTAGTTAACATTATAACCAGCCAAGCAATGTCTTTGAGATTTGAATAATAAGATTGTTAGCTAACAGCACACTTTATGTTGAAGTGAATCTACATTCTGCCAAAATTAGAAATGTCTAATATCTGAAAATGTAGCCTGCTAGACTCTTACATCATGATGGATACCAAGGTTGCCCTTAGTTTGAAGATGTAATCTGGTGATGGGTGTTTTCTCCATCTCTTTAGCTATCAGACTCTAATTCCACTGATTTCAAAACTCAGTCCTCCAGAAAGTGGAGAGCAACACTTATGCAGTTTCACTACACAATAGATTAAAAAAAATTAAAGCTGCTTTAGATAGGATGACCTAGACATACTGACCAGCTCAAATAGACAGAAATATGGCAAATAGGGCTGGGCAATATGGCCAAAATATAATATCACGGCATTTATAAAAAAAAACATGGACGGTTTGACAGTATGTTGAGATTTTGAATAATAAAAGTTCTACATTTGCTCTATAAGTAGTGAGTGATCCTAGAGTGGCAACACAGACATTCTAAGGGATGTCAATGAGTCTTTCTCCATTCTGATTGTTTTATACTGTTCATTTCAACTTCAACCAAAACAAAGTTCAGCCCTTTAATAATTTCTGCATTTCCTGCACTCAATTGCAGTGGTGGAAAAAGTACCCAATTGTCATACTTGAGTAAAATTAAAGATATCTTAATAGAAAATTACTCAAGTAAAAGTGAGTCACCCAGTAAAATACTACTTGAGTAAAAGTCTAAATGTATTTGGTTTTAAATATACTTAAGTATCAAATGTAATTGATAAAATGTACTTAAAATTATACATTTCAAATTCCTTATAATAAGCAAACCATTTTCTAGTTTCTTATTTACGGATAGCCAGGGGCACACTCCAACACTCTCAGATATAATTTACAAACACAGCATTTGTGTTTAGTGAGTTTTACAGATCAGAGGCAGTAGATGACTAGGGATGTTCACTTGACAAGTGTTTGAATTGGACCATTTTCCTGTCCTGCTAAGCGTTCTGCAAGGTATTTTTAGTTGTCGGGGAAAATGTATAGATTAAAAAAGTACAGTATTTTCTTTAGGAATGTAGTGAAGTAAAAGTTGTCAAAAATAAAAATAGTCAAGTACAGATACCAAAAAACACCTTAAGTAGTACTTGAAAGTATTTATACTTAAGTACTTTACACCACTGCTCAATTGAGAATGTCCACACTGCCACGTAGAGCTGCACGATATGGGCAATTAATCTAGGACTTATTTTTAACCAAATGTTGGAATTGCGATTTGACTTGCGAATTCAAGCAAAACTGTTGGAATCATGGAAATAGAATGACTAGTCTAATTATATAGTTAGAATATAATAGTGGGCACTTTGAATACAGTGTTGTTTGAGATGACAGCGAAGGAAAATGCCAGGGAGGAGTTATTGTGACAGGGTAGGAATTAAGTGTTCATGCGTATTTCCTAGGGGACCCTATAAACTTTGGCTACATTGCATGTTTTCTCTTAGCTACTTCATGTAGCTAACATATTCCTGCTTTGCATATTCCTCTTTGATTTAGAAGATACTGTTTCACAAACAACATGCTGATTTAGGTCTACACCATCACTGGTATTATCAGGCTTTATTAGCTAGCTACGTTTCCTCTTACTCAGTACATTTATTAGCTAGCTAGCTATTAGCATTAGTGGCTAACAATTAGCATCTCACAAGATTTAGAGTAACTTGCTAAGAAAAGACAAACTAGCTGTTTGCTGATGTAAGAAACACAAACTAATAGTGTCTTTATAAAACGCTAGTATATTTATTTTAAGCAAAGTGAAAATAGCATTGTTGTCATCAACATTGTTGCATGTGCTGCATTGACCATGCAGAATGAATGCTAGTGTCTCGCGGTTGAGGAACACCAAATGGGCTCCTTGAGTGACAGGGGGCGTGGCTAGGTCTATGTGGAAAGTGGCACGGAGAGAAGGAGCTGAGAGAGATGACCCAAGTAGCTAAGTAAACTATACAAATTGACATTGCACATGGCGTATCACATTTAACAAACCAAACATTAAAATACCGGTATATCAGAAGGTAAAGTAAAAACCCAAACCGGTCCCTGCATCAATACCGGTATATCATAAAATACGTTATACCACCCAGCCCTAATGGCAGACCAATCCAAACTCATCTCTTGGGCATTTCCAGCACACTCATTATCTCTGCCAATCATGGCTAGCGGGAAGGTTGCTTCCTTTTTCTGTGGCTAAAACAACTAGGCTTGTAATTTATTTTATTCATATTTAAAGAAGGCATTAAGTTTGTTACAAGTTTGTTATATTTACAGATGGCATACAAGTTTGTTTCCTGTGAAGGTGTGACTCGCGATGTACGCCTAGTTTCCTGAAACGGGTCACAAATGAGGCCCAGAGTCAAGTTACATTTCCACCACCTGCTGTGACAGAATTCTCAAGCCATACAATATCTCATCTGACTTCTGCTCTTCTTGCTCTTCCTCATTTCCTCACTTCCCCCTCTCTTTATTTCTTAATACCTTCATCTTCTTCATCTCGTCTCTTTTCTTTTGCTCTCCCCTCCCTCTCTCTCGTTAGGTGACGTGGTGGCAGCCGAGAGCAGCGTGGACCCAGGGACGACCTGGCAGAGGGGGCGTAATGCCTGTGGCGCTCGTGGCCTCTTCCCTGTGTCCTGCGTGAAAGAGCTCCACCTGTCGGGTCAATCCAGGCAGCTGTCAGAGCGCAGCGCCCAGGCCCAGGCTTCCGAGCTCCCCCCATATGCCTTCGGCCAGGCCAGGGCACTCATGGGCCTCCATGCACAGCTCCATGAGGAGTTAGACTTCTGCAAGGGGGACCTTATCACCATCATCGGCCTACCCGAGCCTGGCTGGTTCCAGGGAGAGCTGGTCGGACGCAGGGGGGTGTTTCCTGAGGGATTTGTGGAGCTTCTGGGGCCCCTGAGGTCCCCACATGATACAGAGGTTGACCCCATGAACTACAAGACTGAACCTTTGACCTATGAGCCCTACAGTAGTGGGAAAGGGATTGAGGAGGTGTTTTCCAGGGAGGATGAAGAAGAGGAGGAGGATGGGGTGTATGGGGTAGCTCTGCACGACTTTCGGGCCATGGAGCCAGGAGAGTTGGAATTTGACGTGGGGGACCGTATCCGGGTGGTGAACACCCTGGAGGACGGTTGGCTGTCGGGCGAGCTGAGAGGGCGATGTGGGGTCTTTCCTCATCGCTTTGTCAAGATTGAGGATTATGGGCAAAACATGAGGGAAGACATGGAAGCTGTAAAAATGGAAGAGCTTGAGGACTATAGCAGCTACACCTTGGACTGCAGCTCCGGTCAACAGGACCATAGCCAGACGAAGTACGGTTCTGAGTGGAGACCCCAAGAGGACCACACTGTGTGGGACCTGGATTACTTTGATAGGGTGGAAGAAAGGATGTGGCAGGGGGACCCTGTCAGCGAGAGTCTTTCCCAGGAGACTGCAGGGGACCAGACCCAGGACAGGGGGGAGAGAAGAGATGGGGCTAAAGCGCAACCTCACAGGCCTACAGCCCCCCATGGGCCCCAGAGACCCAGCTCTGTCCCTCAGGCAAGGCCCAGGCTTCTCCCTCGACCTAGTGTGCCATCTCTGGGCCACAGGCATCACATCAGCCCTAACGCCACCAATAATGGTAGTAGGACTAGCCACCCTGATACGACCCTACCACCACTACTCAACAGAGCCCTTAGCCTAGCTACACCTAGCACCCAGTCAGCCTGGTCCAAAGGTAACGGCCACTACCTCGGAGCACTAGAGGGCGCCACCAGCAATGGCAAAGGTCCTAGTCTGGGCAAGGAACTGTTAAGTCTAGTGGTGGAGGGCCACAGGCAGAAAAAGCTGACCCGCCACTCCAGCGTCAATGATGCAGACTTGCTACTTGGTTGCCGTGGTGAGCGTAGGGCGCTGTCCCAGCGGAAGGGACAATGCTCCAATGGTCTCCTGCCCGCTTCCCTCACCTTGGATTCCCTGGCAACATCAGTCGGTGACCTGGAGACCAAGTTATCCCAACAGCTCTTGCAGTTTGAGAGGAGCCTGCCGGGGCAAGGAGGGGTCGATTTTGTCGGGGCTGCTGCTGGGGATGTTGTTGGGGCTGCTGCCGAGGACAATGGAAGCCGACAATCCAACATCTCCCGTCACTTTTCCATAATGGACTTCACTAGCGAGAGCGACATCATGCGAGGCTCCTCTCACTCCCAACTGACCCTCCTCCAACCCTCTTCCTCATCGTCCTCCCTGGAGAGGTGCAAAACCCTTCGCCCCCCTCCCCCTCGTCCAAGAATCCTCCACCCCGCAGTTCGAGCTCCCTACAAACCGGCACGCCCTGCGCCTCGCCCACCCTGTCCCCGGCAACCATCCCCTCCCCTTAACAACCTCCAGCCCTTTGGACCCCTCTTCTACACCTGCGAGGAGGGGGAGGGGTATGTGACAGAGACTGAGAGCAGAGAAGAATCTGAACCTGCCTTCGGTGACCTGGCTCTAGAACAAGAGAAGGAGATGGAGCAGCACCTTGAGATGGACAGGGATATCAAGATTGAGAGGCAAAGAGAGATGCAGCAAAAGGAGGAGTACAGGCTGCTGCTGCGGCTGCAGGAGGTGGAGAAGGACATGGAGGCATACGCCCACACAGCCTCAGAGCTGAGGGCCATGCTACAGGAAGAGGAGGAGGAGGAGGAGGAGGATGAGACGTCCTGTCTGCAGACCCTGGAGAACCTGGAATTCTGCACTTACACCCTGTCAACTCTGGCCCTGGAACAGCAGCATCTACAGCAGCAGCTACAAGGTAAATGACTTCACTTATCTCACAACAAGTTCACAAGAGGTCCACGAAAGGCTGCTTCAGAAACAGCCCTATAGGCCCTATCCTTTAGGTACTCTTGTAGATCTGAAAGGAATGTGTATTGTTTAGGCAATATGGCAAAATTCCACTTACTCTATCAGAGGGCAACGGTGAAGCTACTACCATATTCTCTACACCCATCCAAATCTTTCAGATCTGAACAACAGCATCAGCT